>NC_064821.1:98708711-99011741 GCF_024166365.1 Elephas maximus indicus
CCAGCTCTGAAGCAAATCCTTAACTTTAATCCTTAAATTTATAACTTTTAGTTTGGTTTACTGGAATAGGGAGGAGGGGAGGGCAGGAAACAATTCAGTCCTTCAGATAACTTTTCTGTTTTATAAGGTGTATCTTGGGATATCTCTCCCATGTTATATTCACTATGGACTAGATGAATCCAAGATAACCTTGCACTGCTTCTGATCTTTGATCCCCTTAACAAATGCTTGGAACTCCTTTGCCGCAGAGGTTTTATATTTCAACCATATAAAAAAAACAAACAGGACTTGATAATACATATTATTCTCTACAGATGTCTGTATGCCTGTATACATGATAAACCAGCTGTTTTTATGGTACAGATTTTCAATACTTTTTGTTGTTGTTTGCACAATTTCAACACTGAGAGCACTGGTTGCCCAATAGATACCTGAAGTTTTCTCAAAAACGAATATGAAAATATGATATATATAACACCTTAACTGTTACTAGTGAGATATAGGATGATCTGTGGCTACCAGAACTCGTCAAAGGATTTCAAAATGAAACAGACATGAGAAGTAACTCACAAAATGAAAATTACTAACATTTACGAAGTGTTATTTTAGAAAAGTATTATTTAGCAATATGATAAAACTGACCATAAAAAAACAAACTCCTACTAGTACACTAAAGGACTGCTAATGTTACTTATGCAGACAGGCTTTCATTTCCATAGTTACTGCCACTATTTCCACTCTCATGTTGTTGTTAGCTGCCATGGGTAGCCCTTTGACTCACGGCAACCCCATGTACAACAAAACAAACTGCTGCTCCGCCCTCTGCCATCCCCATGACCAGTTACTGACTGGACCGCTGTGATCCACAGGGTTTTCACTGGCTGATTTTCAGAAGTAGATTGCCAGGCCTTTTTTCCTAGGCCATCTTAGTATGGAATCTCTGCTAAAACCTGTTCAGCATCATAGCAATATGCAAGCCTCCACTGACAGACAGGCCACTGAACCACCAATGGTCCCTTCCACTATCCTCTAGCTTTAAAATGCCTTTTTTAAATCATAAGAGATTTTTAGCCTAAAATAAAAGTAGTTCTATAGCAATTTCTCTTCTCTGAGAAAAATTTATACATTCATGCTTTCAGGACAAAAAGTGATGATATTTAGTTGAAATAATTAGCATCATTATTAAAAGAGATACTGTTTGAATTAACCCTACTAATATTAAAAATCCAACAAGTAATTAAATTCTGTACCTTCCATGGCTCTAAAGAAATATCATTTGAGAGAAGTATCAGTTGGTTTCCTGGCAATGGATAGCATGACAGATCAAATTATATCAGAAAAAATTCATAAGGCACTATCCAAATGATTTTGATAGATCTAAACTCTTTCATATTTAACCCACAACTCTTCAAGGCCTCTAGTTTCTGAATTAGAACATTATAATTTTCTAGATTTAAAACCTAGTTGCCTTTGAGTTGACTCTGACTCATGGCAACCCCATGTGTGTGAGTAGAACTGTGCTCCACGGAGTTTTCAATGGCTGATTTCTCAAAGTACATCACCAGGCATTTCTTCCAAGGTGCCTCCAGGTGGACTCCAACCACCAACCTCTAGGTTAGAAGCTGAGCTGTTAACCTTTTGCACCATCCAAGGACTCCTTATGAGTTTTAGGCCATAAGAAATTCACTAACCTTGAAGCTATACTAGAGAAGGGACTCTTACCTGGTTTGTTCACTATTGTGTTCCCAATATCCAGCTCAGTTTCTACCACACAGTAAGAACTCAATAAAAATGTACTGAATGTACAGGGCTACTTTTGTTTAATGGGCTATTAACTGTTTTGTTACTCTATATTTTCAGTTTACCGCATGTTTTTATCACTGGAGTTTGATCTGCATCATTTTTAATATAAATTTATAGTTTTTATCCTGAGAGCGCTTTATTTTCCATTTAATAAAAATAGCAGAAATAGCAGTCCCATCCTCTTAAAATTGTGCAAATAGGCATGAGAGAGACACATTAAAATATATTAACGACAGACAGAGTTACTTAGACAAGTGAGTAGAATCCTTCTTGCAAACAGCACATCAGATTGTGTATGGAGGCTACCAACAGCCCTACATTTGTAGGTAACCTGCTACCAGTCACAAGGAACAGCGGTAACAAGGGAAGACTGTGCTGGCCAGGTGTGCTCCTTTGGCAGTTTAAAAAAAAAAAAATACTCTAAAGGTAGCTGTTCTCATAATACTGTCACAGACTTCTGAGTTTTCAAAAGCCTGCAGGTAATCTAAAGGCCAATCAAAACACACACTGCAGTCATATGTAACAACATCCTCAGGTTTCTTGTTGCATTAAAAAAAAATAAACAAACGAACATTAAAAAACAAGGCAGAATGCCTTGAGATACTGGGGCAAGAGTGGGGAGGGCATGCAGGAAAGAAGGGCAGGAAAGCAACTAAAGGAATAAAAGTTCCCCTGAAGCTTAAACTGTGATTCAAATTTGAAAAGTACTGCTGAATCACATCTCCCGAGCCATAGTTTTCATTTAATAACTAGATAGCTGAATATGAATTCTAGGTTTTTTAAAAAAAAAAAAAAAAAAGCACCCAGATTTTCCTCAGTGGCAAAGTTTTAAAATAATTTTGGAGTCTGCAAAATTTTCCTACGAACTATGCAACAATTTAGAGTTTTTATTAATAAAAAAAAAAAACTCTCATTGTAATGGACACTACAGTTTGATTTGTCTTTAATAAAGTTTATATACTTTAAAAAAATCATTACAGAAAATCTGAAAAGTTCAGAAAAACAGAAAGATAATCACCTATAGTTCCATCACTCAAAGGTAATCATTATTACTCTTTTCATACCCAAAACAAAACAAAACAAAAAAAAACCAAAGCGACCCTACAGGACAGAGTAGAACTGCCCTGTAGAGTTTCCAAGGAGTACCTGGTGGATTCAAACTGCTGACCTCTTGATTAGCAGCTGTAGCACTTAACCACTATGCCACCAGGGTTTCCATCTTTTCATATCAGCTTATTTTTTAAAAATTTAAGGGTATACATTTACATGTGATATTTTCTGAGGGGCCCCGTAGCTTTTAATTTCTCAAAACAGTCAATAAATTAAAAAATTAACGAAATATCTAGTCCAAAACCCCTATTTTATCAATGAGAAAACTCAAAGAGAGGCTCAAAGAGGCAAACTGACTTGCCCAATAATATACAGCTGGCCAGCAACAGACCCTGAACAGACTATATTCCCCCACCCCCTGATTCAATATTGTTTCAAAAGCCATTTTTATTTCATTTAAGATTTTCTTTCCATCCATCCATTTAGTCATCTATCCAGTCAAATATGATTGAGAGCCAGGGGTAGTATGGACCCTGGGATAACAAATGGTCCTGGGCCTCAGGCCTAATAGGAACAGAGACAGATATATGCAAACATTTCACCTTTCTGAAGTGTTTGCATGTATCTATGCAAATGAGACCATTGCTTTAATTGGTATATGCACAAATGCAGCAGGAGAATGTGGTGGAAAGAGACAAGTATATCTTACAGTGTGGCATTTAAGCAAACCTTGAAGAATGAATTGGAGTTAGCCAGGTAGATGAGGTGTTGCGGGGTACAGGTGGGAGGGAGAGTTGGGAAATAGATGGTATTTAAACTGTAAGAGCCACCACTCATCTGTCAGTTTGTTGTACTGTGGTGGCTTGTGTGTTGCTGAGATGCTGGAAGCTATGCCACTGGTATTTCAAATACCAGCAGAGTCACCCATGATGGACAAGTTTCAGCGGCGCTTCCAGACTAAGACTAAGAAGGATTTGAAAATCTACTTCTAAAAAACCTGGCCAGTAAGAACCTTACCAATAGCGGTGCTTCCAGACTAAGAGTAAGAAGAAGGATTTGGCAACCTACTTCTAAAAATGCTGGCCAGTAAGAACCTTATAAATAGCAGAGCATGATCTGATATAGTGCCAGAAGATGAGCCTCTCAGGTTGGATGGCACTCAAAATACAACTGGGAAAGAGCTGCCTCCTCAAAGGAGTGTCGACCTTAATGATGTGAAGGGAGCCAAGCTTTGGGGACCTTCTTCACTGATGTGGCATGACTCAAAATGATAAAAAACTGCAAGCATCCATGTGGAATGCACAAAGTACAAATCTAGAAAAATAGGAAGTTGTCAAAAATGGAATACAATGTTTGAAGGTAGATATCCTAGGTATTAGTGAGCTGAAATGGACTAGTATTGGCCATTTTTAATCAGACTATCATATGGTCTACTAGTAGGGAATAATGAAGAGAGATGCCATCATATTCATCATCAAAATTTCAAGATCTATTTTGAAGTACAACACCGTCAGTAACAGGATAATACCCATATGCCTACAAGGAAGACCAGTTAATATGACTATTATTCAAATTTATACACCAACCACTAAGGCCAAAGATGAAGAAATTGAGATTTTTACCAACTTCTGCAGTATGAAGTTAATCAAACATGCAATCAAGATGCATTGATAATTACAGCTGATGGGAATGTGAAAGTTGGAAATAAAAAAGAAAGAAAAATATGGCCTTGGTGATACAAATGATGCCAGAGATTTTATGATACAATATTGCAAAACCAATTACCTATCACTGGACGTACCTTTTTTCAACAACATAAACGATGACTATGCACGTGGACCTCGCAAGATGGAATACACAGGAAGCAAATCAACTACATCTGCAGAAATAGACAATGCAAAAGCCCAGAACAACGCCGGGGCCAACTGCATAACAGGCCAACAATTGCTTACATGCAAGTTCAAGTTGAAGCTGAAGAAAATTACAACAAGGCCACAAGATAAAGCAAGCCGTTGCAGAATCCAAAGCATCAAAATATTACAGACCATAAGGCCATAAAAGTAGAAATCAATTAACAGAAAAGCCAGGGAAAAGAAATCAAATATTTGGAAACTGAACAATACCCTGATCGAAAAAGACTGGGTTTTAGAAGCCATTAAGGAGGGAATAAAAAAATTCACAGAATCCAATGAGAATAAAAACACTTCCTATCAGAACCTCTGGGACACAGCGAAAGCAGTGCTCAGAGGTCAATCTGTATCAATAAACGCACACATACAAAAAGAAGAAAAGGCCAAAACCAAAGAACTGTCCCTACAACTTGAACACACAGAAAGAGAACAACAAAAGAAAACTTCAGGCACCAGAAGAAAACAAATAATAAAAATTAGAGCAGAATTAAATGAATTAGAGAACAGAAGGAAACCCTGGTGGCGTAGTGGTTAAATGCTACGGCTGCTAACCAAAGGGTCGGCAGTTCAAATCTGCCAGATGCTCCTTGGAAACTCAATGGCGCAGTTCCACTCTGTCCTATAGGGTCGCTATGAGTTGGAATCGACTCAACGGCACTGGGTTTGGGTTTTTTTTTTTTTTTTTTGGTTTAGAGAACAGAAAAACAACTGAAAGAGTTAACAAGACCAAAAGCTGGTTCTCTGAAAAAATTAACAAAATTGATAAACCATTGGCCAGACTGACAGAAGAAAAACAGAAAAGTAAACAAATAACCTGAATAAGAAATGAGATGGGTGATATTACAACAGACCCAACTGAAATTAAAAGAATCATATCAGATTACTCTGAAAAATTGTACTCTAACAAATTTGAAAACCTAGAAGAAATGGATGAATTCCTAGAAACACGCTACCTACCTAAACTAACACAAACAGAGGTGGAACAACTAAATAGATCCATAATAAGAAAAGAAGAGACTGAAAGGGTAATCAAAAAACTCCCAATAAAAAAAAGCCCTGGCTCCAATGGCTTCACTGCAGAGTTCTACCAGACTTTCAGAGAAGAGTTAACACCACTACTACTAAAAGTATTTCACAGCATAGAAAAGGACAGAATACTCCCAAACTCATTCTTTGAAGCCAGCATATCCCTGATATCAAAACCAGCTAAAGACACCACAAAAAAAGAAAACTACAGACCTATATCCCTCATGAACTTAGACGCAAAAAACCTCAACAAAATTTTGGCCAACAGAATTCAGCAATATATCAAAAAAATAATTCACCATGACAAAGTGGGATTCACAAGAGGTATGCAGGGATGGTTCAACATTAGAAAAACAATTACTGTAATCCACCATTTAAATAAAACAAAAGACAAGAACCATGATTTTATCAAGCATGATTTTATCAATTGACGCAGAAAAAGGGTTTGACAAAGTCCAACACCCATTCCTGATAAACACCCTCAGCAAAACAGAAATAGAAGGAAAATCCCTCAACATAATAAAGGGCATTTATACAAAGCCAACATCATCCTAAATGGAGAGATTCTGAAAGCATTCCTCTTGAGAACAGGAACCAGACAATGGATGCCCCTTATCACCACTCAGTGGATGCCCCTTATCACCACTCTTATTCAACATTGTGCTGGAGGTCCTACCCAGAGCAATTAGGCTAGATAAAGAAATAAAGAGCAACCAGATCGGTAAGGAAGAAGTAAAAGTATCTCTATTTGCAGATGACACGATCTGATACACAGAAAACCCTAAAGAATCCTCAAGAAAACTAATAGAAGAGCTCAGCAGAGTATCAGGTTACAAGATAAACATACAAAAATCAGTTGGATTCCTCTACATCAACAAAAAGAACATTGAAGAGGAAAATTTACAGTAGCCCCCAAGAAGATAAAATACTTAGAATAATCTCACCAGAAACGTAAAAGACCTATACAGAGAAAATTACAAGACAGTACTGCAAGAAACCAAAAGAGACCTACATAAGTGGAAAAACATACCTTGTTCATGGATAGGAAGATTTGACATTGTAAAAATGTCTATTCTACCAAAAGCCATCTATAGATACAATGCAATTCGAATCCAAATTCCAACGACATTTTTTAACGAGATGGAGAAACATATCACCCACTTCATATGAAAGGACAAGAGACCCTGGATAAGTAAAGCATTACCGAAAAAGAAAAACAAAGTGGGAGGCCTCACTCTACCTGATTTTAGAACCTATTATACCACCACAGTAGTCAAAACAGCCTGGTACTGGTACAACAACAGATACATAGACCAATGGAACAGAATTGAGGATACAGACATAATCCATCCATGTATGAGCAGTTGATATTTGACAAAGGCCCAAAGTCAATTAAATGGGAAAAAGACAATCTTTTTAACAAACGGTGCTGGCATAACTGGATATCCATCTGCAAAAAAATGAAACAAGACCCATACCTCACACCATGCACAAAAACTAACTCAATGGATCAGAGACCTAAATATAAAATATAAAATGATAAAGATCATGGAAGAAAAAATAGAGACAACGTTAGGAGCCCTAATACATGGCATAAACGGTATGCAAAACACTACTAAAAATGCAGAAGAGAAACCAGATAACTGGGAGCTCCTAAAAATCAAACACCTATGCTCATCCACAGACTTCACCAAAAAAGTAAAAAGATTACCTACAGACCAGGAAAAGTTTTTAGCTATGACATTTCCGATCAGTGCCTGATCTCGAAAATCTACATGATTCTACAAAAACTCAATTACAAAAAGACAAATAGCCCAATTAAAAAATGGGCAAAGGATATGGACAGGCACTTCACTAAAGAAGACATTCAGGAGGCTAATAGATACATGAGGAAATGCTCACGATCATTAGTCATTAGAGAAATGCAAATCAAAACTAAAACGAGATTCCATTTCACTCCAACAAGGCTGGCATTAATCCAAAAAACACAAAATAAATGCTGGAGACGTTGTGGAGAGACTAGAACACTTATACACTGTTGATGGGAATGTAAAATGGTACAACTACTTTGGAAATCGATTTGGTACTTTCTTAAAAAACTAGAAATAGAACTACCATACGATCCAGCAATCCCACTTCTTGGAATATATCCTAGAGAAAACAAGGCCACAAGAGCTAAAGTATGTCCTTAAGTATATGACTATATCCCACCTGAATTTAGATACCATCTCAAGGATAGATTTGACACATTAAACACTAATGACAGAAGACCAGGCAAACTGTGGGACGACATCAAGGACATCATGTATGAGGAAAGCAAAAGGTCATTAATAAGATAAGAAAGAAAGATCAAAATGGCTATCAGAAGAGATTATGAAACTTGCTCTTGATTGCACGCAGCAAAAGCAAACAGAAGAAATGATGAAGTAAAACAGCTGAACAGATGATTTCAAAGGGCAGCTTAAGGAAACAAAGTATTATAATGAAATGTTCAAAGACCTGGAGTTAGAAAACCAAAAGGGAAGAATGCGTTTCACAATTCTCAAGCAAAAGAGCTGAAGAAAAAAAATTCAAGGCTCGAGTTGCAATATCGACAAATTCTGTGGGCAAAATACTGAACAACGCAGGAAGCATCAAAAGAGGAGGGAAGAAATATACTAGGTCACTGTACCAAAAAAAATTGGTTGATCTTCAACCATCTTAGGAGGTAACATATGATTAAGAACTGATTGTCCTGAAGGAAAATGTCCAAGCTACACTGAAGGCACTGGTGAAAAACAAGTCTCCAGGAATTGAAGGAATACCAATTGAGATGTTTCAAAAAACGGATGCAACACTGGAAGCATTTACTTATCTATGCCAAGAAATTTGGTAGAGAGCCGCCTAGCCAACTGACTGGAAGAGATCCGTATGTGTGTCCACTCCAAAGAAAGATGGTCCAACAGAATGCAGAAATTATCAGACCATATCATTAATATCACACAAGTAAAATTTTGCTGAAGATCATTCCCAAGTGGTTGCAGCAGTACATCGACAGGGAACTGCCAGAATTCAAGCCAGCTTCAGAAGAGTACATGGAATGAGGGGTATCACTGCTGATGTCAGATGGATCCTGGCTGAAAGCACGGAATACCAGGAAGATGTTTACCTGTGTTTTATTGACTATGCAAAAGCATTCAACTGTGTAAATCATAACAAATTACGGATAACATTGTGAAGAACGGGAATTCCAGAACACTTAATTGTGCTCATGAGGAACCTGTACTTAGACCAGGAAGAAGGCATTCAAATAGAAGGGGACACTGTGTGGTTTAAAATAAGGAAAAGTGTGCGTCAGGCTGTATCCTTTCACCACACTTCTGCAATCTGTATGCTGAGCAAATAATCTGAGAAAAACCCATAATCCAAACCCGTTGCCATCGAGTTGATTCCGACTCATAGCAACCCTAAAGGACAGAGCAGAACTGCCCCACAGGGTTTCTAAGGGGTGCCTGGTGGATTTGAACTCCCGACCTTTTGGTAGGCAGATGTAGCTTTTAACCACTACGCCACGAGAGTTTCCAACAATCCAAGAAGCTAAGCTATATGAAGAAAAACATGGCATCAGGATTGGAGGAAGACTCATCAACTACCTCCAACACGGAGATGACACAACCTTGCTTGCTGAAAGCAAAGAGGACTTAAAGTACTTACTGATGAAGATGGAAGACTACAGCCTTCAGTACGGATTACACCTCAAAATAAAGAAAACAAAACTCCTCACAACTGGACCGATAAGCAATATCATGATAACCTGTAACCCGCTGCCATCGAGTTGATTCCGACTCATTGATGAACAGAGAAAATATTGAAGTTCTCAAGGGTTTCATTTTACTTGGATTCACAATCGACGCCCATGGAAGCATCAGTCAAGAAATCAAATGCCGTATCGCATTGAGCCAAATCTGCTGCAAAAGACCTCTTTAAAGTGTTAAAAAGAGAAGATGTCACTTTGAGGACTAAGGTGCACCTGAACCAAGCCATGGTATTTTCAATTGCCTCATATGCATGTGAAAGCTGCACAATGAATAAGGACGACCAAAGAAGAACTGATGAATTATGGTTTTGGCGAAGAATACTGAATAAACCATGGACTGCCACAAGACCAACGAACAAATCTGTCTTGGAAGAAGTACAGCCAGAATGCTCCTTTAGAAGCAGACTTTGCCTCACATACTTTGGACACGTTATCAAGAAGAACCAGTCCCTAGAGAAGGACGTCATGCTTGGTGAAGTAAAGGTCAGTGTAAAAGAGAAAGACCCTCGACGAGAGGGACTGACACAGTGGCTGCAACAATGGGCTCAAACACAGCAATGACTATGAGGATGGCGCAGGACTGTGCAGTGTTTCATCCTGGTGTACACTAAGAGTCAGAATCGACTCGACGGCACCTAACAACAACAAACAGCAAGTGACAGCAAGAAGGTAAGACATAAGGCCAGACAGGAGTCCGGAGATGTTGAAAGGGGAGTTGAAATTTTAGCTATAGGAGATGAGGAGCCAGAAATTATTTTGGAGCAAGGTTATTCACGATTAACATTTGCATTTTATAGAGATCATTCTGGTACCAGTGTGAGTTGCACACAGAAACAATAAGAAAAGGGAGATAAACAAAACCAGAGCTCTAACAGTGGGGACAGGGTTAGAACAAGCAGGATATTCAACAAGAAAAGTAAGGAGTCTAGGACAACTCAGACAACTGACAATGGTGATGCCACTCTCAGTATGGAATACCTTAATATTTTCCATAATCTGAAATATATTTTAAATTGATACCAAATTCTTTCACTGTAGATTTTCAGCCATAAATTTCAGAGAGTAAGTCCATTTCAGCCCAAAGCTGACAATACAGAAATGATAAAAGGAAAAAAAAAAAGCAAAAGAAATGTTGAACTGTTAATGAAAAGCCAGGTTCTAAAAGTGCCCCACACAGAAACTTAAGTCTAAGCAAGAGAAATGCCTGACCAACAAATTTTTCTGAAAAAGATTTTAATTTCAGAAACCATTTGGAAGCCTACTGATAAAGAATGTATCATGTTGTTTATTAAGTCAGTGTTTCAGAAAATGTTTCTAACATAAACACCTTAAATTTAAGTAAGAAGCGTATCAAATAATGTCAATCAAATTTCACAATACCAATAACTGGTTAGATATTACAGGAAAGCAAGCTGCGTGCCTGAACAACCAAGTTTATCTTTAGAAGTGGGAAGACTTTGGTGGGCACCGAAAATATTATTTATCTCTAAAAGCAAAATCGAATCTTCAGGTCAGGTGTAGAAAAAGGTTCTATAGACCTCTGCATCACTGGTGAAACATCTGTAATTTCTGGAAGGATTATCAGAACAAAATTCCAACTTAACTGTTCTTTTTTTTTTAAACAAATAAATCAAACCTACATTTACATATTTCATTAACTAGCTTTAGGTAATCATCTCTGAAACAAATAGATTCTACTTTACTCACACAACACACAACACACACACACCCTGAAGTAAAAAATGGAAGCCACCAATGGCAGAGCAAGGTTTCTCACTGTTGGAGAGAAAAGTGAATCCATAAACATGTCACAGAAACAAAATGGTTAGACAATATTTTCCCAAGAACTCACCACAGATATTATCAGCAATGCCACCTACCATCAATACGGAAACCCTGGTGGTGTAACGGTTAAGAGCCACGGCTGCTAACCAACAGGTCGGCAATTCTAAACCACTAGGCACCCCTTGGAAACCTCATAGGGGCAGTTCTGCTGTGCCCTCTATGAGTTGGAATCCACTTGGCTGCAACGACGGCAACGGGTACTATCACTATGAGCTGAACAAAAAATGTTTATAAATTGTGATTGAAAAATGACAATACTAAACTATAAAAATTCCTGTAAGAATGAGAAATACAAGTTTAAAAAAGAAATTAAGACTCCCTAGAAGGATAGAAGAAAAAAAAAAAAGACTGCATTTACTCTTTTGAAGCTGAAGCACAACTATCTTAGTAGTCCCTCCACAACCCAGCATCCTCAGACTGAAATGTCCCTCATATGTGAATGTTCTAGCTACCTGAAGGTTCTTTATGTGCTCAATCCTCTTGTCCTTTCTTAAAAAAAAAAAAAAAACCCCGCTTAAACTTTGCTAAAATGTTCTGACCTTTCTTAAACAGTGCATACTGGAACTTTTTCTTGAACGTAGCACCATCAAAAAAACACAGCTATTCTCTCAAGGGTTATGAAGTATATAAAGCTGTTTCAAATCACCCTTTACAAATTGGCTAGTCTCTTTTGGTTGCATTTGCTTTTAAAGTTTTACTGTCCCTTCCTTTACAATCAAGATGCTGTCACCTCTTCACTACTGCCAAATGTGTTTGCCTCTAACAGCTCATCACCTCTTGTTTGGACTACTACAAAACCCTTCTAATGTGCTAGGAAACCTAACATTAAAACTTATTAGAGCTGTTTTTACAAACAAGTTAAAACACACAAGAGCGAAATGCATGCACTTTAGTGCGTTCATTTTACGGGGTGTTTTGAAATAGTTCAGTATGTATTACGTGTTTATTTCCTTACTTCTTTCTGATGTCCTGAATTTGAAAAATTTCCTGGAAAACTCTACTTGAGATATGAAGTATATTCTATCTTTCTAAATACTTCTTATTAAAAATGAAAACTTTTTTACCTTTACATTCAGATTTGAATAAAATAATGTTATATATTTGGGCAGTAAGCACAAAAATATGTAATACATTGAATAGCTGCTATTTAGGCTGTATTAAGTTTGAAACCCTTTCCGCATGTTGTTAAAACATTACCACAGTTTTCTAATACTGTACTTGGTTTCAAACACTAAACTAACAATATTATTATGCTGTATAAAACTGGCACTACCTACTATGATTTCACTACAACTATACATTCACAGACACACAAAAGGTACTTCATTCAGCAAATGGCCAGGTAATTACAAGGTGGGAATCCAATCGTTAGATGAACTCATAAACCTAGTTCCCAAAGGAGAAACATAGATTATAAAGAAATTCTTATTTCAAAACTAAGGGCATGCTGATTGTAGATTCACCACTTTAATTCCATCTACTTTCAGCTAATTTTTGGAATTATTTTAATTTTTACTCTAAAGTCTTTAAATGAGATTGTTTTGTTTTTTTAGCTTACCAAATCACAGTAAATTACAAACTACGGGCCATTTATTCAAATCACCAATAAAAAAAAAAAATAGTTAACTAATATTCATGTATTTGCTATTCACTCCACACTCAAATGTAGTACTAGGATTGTTGTCTTTTAGGGGGGAAAACCCCACGAATTTTAATATAAACTTTAACAAAAACATTGGTGGGTTTACAATTTTAATTCATTACTAGCACTTACTGTAAAAAAAAAAAATAGGGTAAGTTAAGTAACTACAAATCAATGTGATTTTGATGTGATTTAGATATACTATAGTAAGAACAACTCTGTGGCTCTTAAAAAAAAAAAAGCAATGAAATCTTGCAGATACTTCTAACAAAAAACCCTCCAGAAGCAATGCCCATATTAAAACAGAAACAAAACAAGGAGTTCACAGTATTTGTTAGATCACAGTATTAAATGTCACTTAGGAATATTTAATATCACAGAACTAAACCAAAAAATCCACTGCCGCGGAGTCGATTTCAACTCACAGCAATCCTATAGGACAGGGTTTCCAAGGCTATAATCTTTATGAAAGCAGACTGCCACATCCTCCTCCTGTGCAGTGGCTGGTGGGTTCGAACCGCTGACCTTTCAGCTAGCAGTCAAGCACTTAACCACTGCACCACTGGGGCTCCTATCACAGAATTAGACAGCTAAAAAAGTATTTCCTCAGTTAATGTGAAACCTACTCGCAAAAAGTAGGTTATTTTGTAGAGACAAAACAAAAAGACAGATGATGAATCAGATGCATTCCACAATTGTTAGATTTTATAAGATGCCCCTCATGGTACCTGGTTCTGATTTCTACTGAACCCCTGGACGGGATCACAATTTAAGCTTAAAGGACCAACTCGTCTGGGTCTCTGTGCACGACAGACCAGGAAAGCACTTAGTAGTGACTGGAGGGGTTTACATTAGCCACATAAGGGAACAGTGAAGAACTCTGACAGTGGGGGTGTTAAACGTCAGGATAGGATATTCAGAGCAGCTGTGAGATCTCATTCTCTTTAATAATAGTACAGACTCTTACCTTCCATGGAATGCTTCTGAAGTAATGCTGCTCAAATCAAAACTGGAGAGCTTCTCAAAGTCCCTTGGAGGGTCCAAGAATTACATGTCTGCTTCCAGCACTACTAGTAACCAAATACAACTTTTCTGCACAGCAATTACCTGTATCTCACCAGAGGATATTAAAAAGGTGGCTTTCTCTGCAGTTCTATGTGTTTTGCTAGACATCTGGGTCTTTTTCATCAGCATTATCCTTGTTTCTACTGAACCAGAAACCAACTGCTTTTACTTTCTAAATTTTAATTTTTAAACCAAATCCTAATTATAGCAGGGTCCCTAATTATAAACTGATTTACCTAACTACCTACATGACCTTAGGAAGTCACTTCTTGTAAAATGAGAGGCCTGGACTAAAACCCTCTAGAATGTAACATCCATGTTCTGTTCACCATTGTACTCCCAGCTCCACAGACAGAGAAGGCGGTGAGTGTTTACTGAATAAGAAGATCGTTCTCGTTCCAAAACGACAAACATAAAATAAACTTAAACATCTTTCCTTTTTTAACCAATTAGATTTTAATCTGTGTATTCCCAAACGTTTTTAGAGGACATTTAAACAGATATTTCCTACGCAGCAAATAGAAATTTATAGAATTTAAAATAAAGTAATAATTTTTAGGAAAAAAAAAAGGGTTAAGTTATACAATAGTTGAAAACCTTCACCCAGTTTTTTTTATACTTTTCATTTCTTCATCCCCTTTAACCAATTACTGTGCCCTACTCCTTTATTCCTTTGAAAGGAAGGCAGCTGGTAGGGAGAAAGAGCTCCAAACTTACAGTTTTAGCTTCATCTCTTCCATTAACTGACTCTGAGAACAAGCCACTTCCTTTGGAGCCTGAAAAGCTGCATTTGTAAAACAAGGTAGCTGAACACATTATTAAAGTCTAAAGTCTTCTGCTTTACAAATCTATGATTCACCTTTCATTCTACCCATTATCCTATTCCTAAAGCCTTGATTCAGTGCTCACAACAACACTGTTACACTTGTGCAGTAGCCTCAAAATTTGTCTCTTCCCCTTTATTTTTCCTTCTTATTCATACTGCTACCAAATGAATATGATCTTAAAACCATGAGTAGAGCAGACTGCAAACCACACTGGTTTAAAATCAGGGAGACCTGGGTTCAAAGTTAGACTCTGCCACTAACTAATCATATCTCTAAAATGGTGATGCTATTACCTATCTCAATGAAGGCTATTTATTTTATTTAAAATGTGTAAGGCATCTAATACAGTGCCTGACCCATGGCAAATGCCCAACAATAATTAGGACCTACCTCTATTTCCCAAGATCAAAAGCCTCAGTTTCCCACCATCCACAGCAAGAATGACCAACCAGCTCCATGAATGGCAAGCAAGAAAACTTTTAAAGCCACAGAAGCAAAAACTGGGTTAAAGTTTTTTTTTATGTAATGAATTACTTAATATGGCCCTTTTAGCCAAGCATGGCCCTGTATTCACACAATGACTGGATGGGACTATGTAAATAAGGTGTTTATGGTCCACCAAGGGAATTGGACACCTGCTAAGAATACAAATAAGGTTCATGAAACCCCTGTGGGGGTGGGACTATGCAAATAAACTCCATAACTCTGAGTATGGTCTGTTAGTTCTGTGTTGCCACTGCTAACAAATTATCGAACCCAGCAGAGTGGAGAGGAGAGTGGGAGGGACTGTTGGTGTCCGAATTGGTAAAAAGATTGGAGAGAGGAGGTATGTTCCACGTGCACCTCACAGGAATCAGCCTTGGGCAGATGCTGCTGATGGTGATTCTTTCTCCTCCTTGTGAACTTAGACTAAGAGGTCAGATGCTGCCCATCAGGCTCCTGTGTGTTAGGGAAGTGTCTGCCTGCCCTTCTGCCAATATGCTTCATGCGTAAGGCAGACTTAGTCACCATGTCCTCCTGAACTGTCAAAAGCAAATGGTGCAGCCTCCCCTAAGCCAAATCTACAAGTCAAGATGAAATGAATGAAGACGTGACACATCTCTTCAAAAAGCTATCCATTCTCTGGATTTCACCAAAAAGGAAACTCCTCAGCCTACCATTCATGTCAAAAGATGCTTCTTCCAATTCTTTGTATAGTTCTTAAATGTACAGGCAATAAGCTAACATTAATGTTAGCCCCCCAAACCAGACCAAACATTATAATTTATTTTTTCAATCATAAAAAATTAAATGGTGTGATAAAAGGGAAAAAAGGATGAAATTTCTCACATGATGAAGGTACACTGAGCTTTGTAGGGTCATACAGGCTCCTTCAGAAAAAACAATGGCTTTCTTAATTTCAAAACTGGGTCAAAAGAAGGAGCAAGGCGAGGAATGATGGGGACTAGAAAAGAGAAGCTCATTTCTTAAAGCAACTCAAATACATATACATACGTGGTTGTTGTTGAGTCAATTCCAACTCACAGTGGCCCCATGTGTGTCAGAATAGAATTGTGCTCCACAAGGTTTTCAGTGGCTGATTTTTTGGAAGTAGATCACCAGGTCTTTCTTCCAAGGAGCCGCTGGGCGGATTTGAACTTTCAACCTTTCAGTTAGCAGCCAAGCACAGTAACCATTTGTGCCATCCAGAGTGCAGTTACTTATGTTGAAATTAAGAAAAAAAACAACCCCAAACTAGGAATAATAATCTTTATTTCCCTATACTAGTTAATGGTACAGGTGAGTTACTGGGTAACAGTAATTTATCATGTATGTGAAAGTCTTCACAAGACCAACAAAATCTTGTGAAGGAAGGTAATTTTTTTTTTCAAGTGACACCTTTCTAAAGCTACTTTTGCCAAAGAACTGCTGCAAAAGTAAATAATTTAAAAAATTCTTTCAGAAAGGTTAGCTTCGTTAAGAATTATCAAATTCACATGTCTATTTATAAATACAAACCCACTAAAAGATGGCAACAGGGAATCTGAGATACGTGCTTCTCTGTGATCAGGCCAAATTGTTCTAATGGCCCTATGCAATTATCAGACCAAAATTCATCCCATGAGCTGCCATTTTTTAAGTAATTATTTAAAAGCACTACTGCTTCTAGTTGATCTTTATTTTTGTACTACAAGGTTGTTTTCTTTCCCATGTTCTCTGCTCACTTCCCAAACTAAACAAGTCTACCTTTCTCCACCTAGATTTGAGATCTGATCAAAGCCATTAAGCCTAGACTACCCTTTTTTCAACAGGCTTCTCCTCCATTTTCTTTTATCTCCGATTCTGTTCTCTATCCCTCTATATATCACCCCCAGTACCACTATAATCCCTTTCCCAGCTTGTTTTCTCTCATTCCTAACCTTGTCTATGACCAGCACTACCTTGCCTGGGCTTAGTTGCAGCTTCATCCTCCAATTCCAATTCCCATTACTGCCCAGTCTCTCCTTTGCTCCAGTCTCCTGAGCCTATTCTCTCCCAGTCCAATCCCCACTGCTTTAACACCTGACCTTGTTAAAGCCTGGTCCCCCAAAACCAGACCTTATTGCAGTTGAGTCCCTTGCCCCACCTTGTATCAATTCCTGTCACTCCTAGCCCCTGCCAAGACCTCTTCATTTCAGACCCGGCCCAATCTACCCTCTTTCTGATCCTTGGCTAACACCAAGCCCCGTTCCTAACCCCAGCAATCCTTCTCTAACCCCAGCAAAGGGCACCACTCTGCCTGGCCCATCCCACTTTTTCTGACTCTGAACCTGGTGCTTCCTCCAACCCTTCAGTGAAACCCAGTGCCACAAAATCTCCGACCTCAGCATCGTCTAGTCTCCTACACCCTGATACATGCGTTCCCCACCCCCCCAACGACGCACTCCAGGCTTATGTGTTTGTCTTCCCACATCTCCACATCCCCGACCCTGGCCTCAGCCAGCTTCCCTAGCGTGCTAAGCCCGCAGCTTAGAAGACCCTCCCCACCCAATAGCGCGGCCCTGCTCCCCACCGGTAACTCCCACTCGGACCTCTCCCCCGGAGCGGGGAGGGGGTGTTTCTCTCCCCACATGACCCCAATCCAGTGACCCGCCCCCCGACCCTGACTGGGGCCTGGTGCTCTTCTCTCTCTCTGCACCTCTGACCCCACTACGCCCCCTGCCCACTGCTCTCTCCCTACTCCAAGCCCAGTGGGGTGTGTCCCCTAGCCACGGAACTCCCCCCAGCGGCCTCTCCCGTGAGGGTCACCGGTTGCCCCTCCTCACCTCGGCGTCCACCACCTCGTGGTAGGCAGGCGGGGGGTCGAAGCCGCCCCCGCCTCCGGTGCTCCCGCCGCGGGAGGAGCCGCTGCCGCCGTCACCTCCGCCGTCGCCCCGCGGGCCCCCACCAGGCCCCGGACTGGGGCCACCGCCGCTGTCCATAGGCTCGTAGCCGCCGTAGTCCAGGCCGGGCCGCTCGTTGGTGAGCAGCGCCACGGCCTCATTGATGTCGTTTTTGGCCAGACGCAGGGCCTTGCGGATGGTGGCGGGGTCCGAAAAGCCCATGCACAGCAGCGTGGTCATGTGCTGCTCCTCCTCCGATTCCATGGTTCGGGTCTCCAGGCCGCGCCGGTGGTAAGCGGCGAAGCTGTGGGTCCCCGGCCTCGCGAGCCGCGCGGCGCTACCTCCGCGCCGCCCCCGCACCCGGGCGGGCCCCTGCGCTCCTGCCCTGCTTGCTCCGCACCCGCGGGGCCAGGTTGGGTGCGGGCGTGGGCGCCGCGAGCCGAGCTAAGGCGGTGGGGCTCAGGCGCGACAGCGGCCCGGCCCAGCCCTGTGCGCCGCCATGTTGGCCTCCTCCCGCCCGCCTCCTTCTCCTCCCGCCTCCTTCTCCTCCCCCGGCCCGGGGGGCCGCACCTCCGCTCCCGGAAGCTGCAAGAGCTGCAACAAGGCTCGACGTTTACAGGCGATTTTTTTTTTTTTTTTAAATAAAAGAGGGAAGGGCGAGACCGCCTTGCGGAGCGTCTCTAGGTTGAAAGGGCTGCGGTGAGGCCCGGGCACAGGC
Organism: Elephas maximus indicus; assembly: GCF_024166365.1. Taxonomy (NCBI): domain Eukaryota; kingdom Metazoa; phylum Chordata; class Mammalia; order Proboscidea; family Elephantidae; genus Elephas; species Elephas maximus. Next base: position 98,727,735 of record NC_064821.1, read on the forward strand.
GAGGGAGGAACCTCTGTCGTCGCCACCGCCCGCCCATTTCTCAAGCAACAGGTTCCCGCAGGAGCGGGAGGGGCCGGAGCGAAACGCAGCTCGCAGTGCCGGGTGTCGCCCAGGCCACTCGGAGCCTCCCCGAAATACTCCCAGCCGTCCCGATCGTTCCCAGCTCAGACGGTGGTTTCCTCCCCTGCCACCCCCGAACCTCTTCAGAGTCCCAACTGGATTCTCCCTCCCGGACTTGCTCAGCCCAGTGCGACCCGAAATGCACCCCATCTTGAATGGAATTCACTCAGTCGCGAGTGTGCTCCACCTCCAACCGTGCCTGAAATGTACTACAATCCTGAAGTAAATTCACCCTACACTCACGGAAATTCACCCACACGCCGCCTGAGATGCACGTCAACCGCACGGAAATTCACCCACAACGCTGCCTGAAATGCACCTCAATACCGGCATAAATTCATCCCCAATTCACCCCCACATACACTTGTCCTCAATTTCTCCAGCCCTCACCGAAATCACTCTAAGCCGGTTGAAATTAATTCCCAATTAAGACTTGATTTTCCTTTTAATTTAGACTGACCACCTGCCCCCACCGAACCTGGCTGAAATCCCCTGAGAGTCTAAAATATATTTTCCCAAACGGAACTCTAAATCCCAATGCTGTCTATGAAAACCATCAAAAACCCAGACTGCATCACTCTCCTTCAGCCACAGACAAGAACGCTTTGGATATCTGCTCCCATCTGATGCTGACCTACCCACCCACATCTTTACTGCAGTCGTTTCTCAGGATTCCCTCCTTGCTCCTGCCTTTTTAGAGGCACACCATCTCTGTTTGTTTCTGCCTTTGAGCAGTCCTTTTCGTATTTAAAGGTCTATGTATTTGCTTTGTCTTTCCACCTTTAGGGCTAGCACTCTGGGACCCTATCTTCAGTCTCCTGATTTCCACCACCTGAGGCTTGGCCCTTGTATTTCCCCCCTTCAGTTTTCTTCAATTCTTGCTTCTCCTAGTTTCTTTCCCCACCCTCACCCGGAATCCTGAAGCATTTTCCTTATCTCAAGAGGTATTTGCTAACTTAGATCTTCTCCCAACGCCTTCACCCTGGACTCAACTTGAACCTGAAGCCCACCAATTAACCTTTCTTTCTCATTCCATCAGACTCCTTTTATTGACAATTTAGCACTAAGATATAGGGATGGAAGCCCTGGTGGCATAGTGGTTGAGTGCTACAGCTGCTAACCAAAGGGTTGGCAGTTCGAATCTGCCAGGCACACCTTAGGAACTCTGCAGGGCAGTTCTACTCTGTCCTATAGGGTCACTATGAGTGGAAATCGACTCCATGGCACTGGGTTTGTTTTTTTGTTTGTTTGTTTAAGATATAGGGTTGCTGTGAGTTGGAATCGACTAGACGGCACTGGGTTTGGTTTTGGTTTGAAGGTTTCCACAGAGTCCTGGTGGTGCAGTGGTTAGGAGCTGCCCGCTAACCAAAAGGTCAGCAGTTTGAATCCACCAGCTGCTTCTTGGAAATCCCAAATCTTAAATGAGTGGCAGTACTTATAAATTTTCTTTGCAGTCTCTGTTTCCATCTTCTTCCCTGGACCATGAGCTCTTCTTGCCTAGTAACTTGCTACCTGTATTTATAAACACCAGTGATTTGATTTTCATATCACTATTGTTTACCTTTAAATGCAGTAACTGTATTCATTGTACTGACTGAAGACTTTAGAGGCCCCAGGTGGTGTAGTGGATAAGTGAGTGGGTAAGTTGAGTCCAGTTAGCTGGGCTGCTAACCGGAAGAAAGACGGTTGGCAGAAGGCTGGCAGGCAGTTCAATCCCACCAGCCACTCTGCGGAAGAAAGATATGTGGCAGTCTGCTGTAAAGACTTACAGCCTTGGAAACCCTGTGGGGCGGTTCTTTTCTGACCTATAGGGTAGCTATGAGTCGGGCTCAACTGATTTGGTGGTGTAGTGGTTAAGAGCATGGCTGCTAACCAAAATGTCGGCTGTTTAAATCCACCAGCTGCTCCTTGGAAACGCTATGGGGCAGTTCTACCCTGTCCTGTGTGGTCACTGTGAGTCAGAATCAGTTGATGGCAATGAGTTGGGTTTGGGGGTTTATTATTTACATTTCAATGAAGTAACTGTATTCATTGTACCTACTGAAGACTAGATTATAAAGACTAGGTATAATATCCAAGCAAAGTACCTTAATTTGTGAAAGAAAATAACAAAACAAATCCTCCTTCTTCTTACATTTCTGAACAAAGAGAACCTGCTAAGGAAGAATGCCTATAGTTGGATCAGGCCACAATATGTACATTGAAGTAAAATTTTATTAAGTGTATCAACTTCTAAGTACTCAATGAAGTTTTTTTTTTATATTTATCTGTAGCATGTTAAGAACAAAAGTAATCTAAACTATAAATCAATATTAGCAGTCTATTATGGTATAGAGTCCGTACCAAGATATTTAATTATTCAACAAAATACATTCTGAGTATTTACTAGGTGTCAGGAATTGTTGTTGGCATTAGTGATGCAATGGTGAACAAAGGAGACATAATTTGATGATGGCATTCACTTTTACCCTGTATTTGAAGTGAATTCAATGACCAAATTCAGAAATGATCTACAAGGAGAGAGAAAGTACCAGGTAAAGAAAAATTATTTGTTTACTACTAAGATTTGAAATAGAATCCAGGTGATAATGAGACAGAGCAGACCAATTCAGATGGCACATAAAAAGACTCATCAACAGTGGCAAGTTTATAGAACATGACAGAGGAAGTTGTGCTTTGCTGAGAAGAGGAAGCAGAGAAAAACAAAGTCTGTTATAAAAACTGGAAAGAAGCCATAGAGGGCTACAGAAAAAAAGGAAGGCCATTTTGAAGGGATCCTGGAGTGACTGAAAAGCCAGAGTGTCACCTGAGGTTGCAAGTAGTCTAATCACACTTTCTTTGCATGTAGGAAAGCAAGTGAGCACTTTAAACCCTGTTGAATTGGAACAGCAGGGGAGGAGTCTATGGTATGCATATTCATACTTTTCATTTACATTTTTATTTTTATTGCAGTAACATATAGAAAATGTTAAAAAGACCATAAAATTTAAATAGCATTCAATTTATATATATCCTGATCTAGAAGCTTCTGGGGGGGAGCTAGGTCTAGAAAAGAGATGTGATGGACTATGTTGAAGACAAGACATTAAGATTTTTTAATATTAATTAAATAATTTTAAAAATATTTATTGAGTTTATTTTGAGCCAGGCTGAGGACTGGGGAGACAACTATAAGACATGCAGTTTTCACTATTTATAAAGAGAGACAGAAAAATAAGCAATAATCATAAAGTATGAGATAGGAGTATTTCATGATGTAAGAGGAGTACATAGTGGGGGTACATAACTAAATCTTGGGGATCTGGAAGGTTTCCCAGAGAAGTGATATTTAAATTATAAGGAAATCCAAGAAAAGGAATACAAAATGAGGGGAGAGAGTTCCAAGGAATAGGAACAGTATGTTCAAAGACCTTGTAGAGGGTGAGAGTAAAGCCAATTTAGAGGAATGAAAAGCCAGTTGAGTATGGCTGGAGTGCAGAGTTCTGGAGAGGTGGTAGTGAGGAAGAAAGCTAAAAATGTACACAGAAACAAGGTCCCAGAGGGCCACTTAAAATGTAATAAGAAGTGTGAACTTTAGCTTAAGGAAATGGGAAGCCACTGAAACATTTATGCAGAGCAAGTTTTAGAAGATCAACCTTAGTGTGGAAAATGATTTAGAAGGAGGAAGAATGAAAGTAAAAGCCCAGTTAGGTGACAAGACAGTTAGCCTTTGTAGGCAACTACTTTGAAATAAAGAGTTGATTTTTGTTTCTCTATTCAGTCTACAATCTTGGTCTCTGTTATTGGTTTCCAGAAGCTTTACTATGATGTGTTTATGTATGGTATTCTTTGTATTTATCTTCAATGGAGTTTGTAGAGATTCTGGAATATGTGGCTTAAAGTCTTACATTAATTTGGAAAATCCTTAGCTATTATTTCTTCAAATATTGCTTAAGTTTCATTCTTTCCTTTTCTTCTGGGGCTTCGATTACATCAGTGTGTGGCCTTTTCCAGGATTCCCATGTGTCTTCTGTGCTTGTTTCTGTATTTTTTATTCTTTTGTCTCTCTGTGCTTCAGTCTGGATATTTTCTTCTGTCTTCCTTCTTGTTCACAAATTCTCTGTTCAGCAACGTTTTATCTGCTGTTATATCTATCTATTGAGGTATTAGTTTAGGTTATTGTATATTTAAGTTTTATAATTTCACTTTAATTCTTTTTTTTATTTTTATTTTTTATGGCTTCCACATCTGTGCTGAAACTCCTACCACCTTGTCATTTAATTTCTTGAACAAATGATCACAGCAGTTTTAGAGTATGTCTGATAACTTTCACATCTGGATCTCCTGTGGGTCTGTTTTTATTGTCTGATTTTTCTTTTAATTATCAGTCCCTTCTTATTTTTTATAAGTGTAATTATTATTATTATTTTGGGGCATTGTGTTTTTTAAAACTGTAGAGATAATTTGAGGTTCTAAATGATGTTTTCTTCCTTGAGAGAGGATTTACTTTAGTTTCTTGCAGGTAATTGTGGGTAGGGTTGGTGATAAACTTAATTAAATCAGGCATTGAGCTTTTTGAGAAGGTGTACCTCAAACTTTGAGAGAACTGATCTATTTTTGGTTCGCCTTATAGGGTTGCTATGAGTCAGAATCAACCCTATGGCAATGGGCTTGGGCTTTACTCCTAGGGTTCTCAACTGTTTTAGATATTTATTGCTTTATCTTAAAGTAATGCTTGTGTCTTAAAACAACAACGATTTATTGTTTTTTGTAATTCTTTGGGTTAACTGAACACTTCTGCTTCACTTGGTGTTGGCTGGGGTCACTTATAAAGCTGCTTTCATCTGAGAGCATGGCTGTGGCATCTTGGTTCTCCTCCACGTGGCCTCTCTCTCTCCATATAATGTCTCATCCTCCAGAGCCTATCCACATGGCCTTTCTCTCCATTGTGATAGCCTGGACTTCCTTAAGTATGAAGGCTGGATTCTAAGAGGGAGAATTCTAAAAATGAGAATCTCAGTGAACAAGTGTCTATCAAATCTCTGTTTGTGTCACATTTACTGATATAAACCAAAAAAAACCCAAAAACCAAATCCAGTGCTGTCGAGTCGATTCCGACTCATAGCAACCCTATAGGACAGAGTAGAACTGCCCCACAGAGTTTCCAAGGAGTGCCTGGCGGATTCGAACTGCCAGCCCTTTGGTTAGCAGCTGTAGCTCTTAACCACTACGCCACCAGGGTTTCCATTTACTGATATACTACTCATAAAAACAAATCAGATAGCCAAGCCCAGAGTCAATGTGAAGGGGACCACCCAAAGGTATGAATACCAGAAGGTGTAGTTCATTGGGGGCCATTAATGTAACAGTTTACCATACCAACTGAAAGTCTAGGGTGTTTACCAGTGGCCCTTGAGCTGCAACTTTTGTCATCTCAGGCTTTTAAGACTGTCTAAAGCTTTCCTTAGCTTCTCAGCCTCTCAGGTGCAGCTTAAGAATCAGCAAACACTTCAAAAGGAAAAGCAGTGCCAAATGATGGGCTCCCCTCTCTGTTACTTTCTTTTTCTTTGGGATTTGACCCTTCAAGTTCTCATTGCTTTGGAAAATTTTTCAATGCCTTCAAATAGATACTTCTTCTACTCTGACTAGTTTTTTTTTTTTTTAGTTATTGTCGATAAGAGGATTGGTCTTAGACAAATTAGTCTGCTATTGCTGGAAGCAGAAATCCCATAGAAAAGTACTTCCAGGTAAGGGGGAAGAAGAGCATGCCTTGAGAGAGAAGGAGATTTTCCAAGACTAGGAAGTGGTTTGTGTCATGGAGAGAAAGAGCCTCACCGTGCTGCCTCATAGTGCCCCCGAAAAACAAAAAACTCAGGAAATAAAAAAAGCTCAAAGGGAAATGACTACCTGGATCCCAAGACTTCCAGCTTCCACAAAATTTCCCAATCTCTAGCAGTGCACCTTCCCTCAAAGGACTTTAGCCTGTGTGGGCTTAGACTACCATCCTTCAGTGTTAACTATTGTAGACCAAGGACCAGAGGCCCTTCTTGATGCTCTAGACTGCAAAAGATCTCTGCAACCTTTATAAATCCCCCCTGGAGGTAGGGGAGGAAGCCCTAATAATAACTGTAACTGAATGTGTCAATACCGTGGCAAATGAGGGTTCAGGTGAGTTTTAACTTGTTTTAGAAAAAATAAATTGATATGTCATGCTCCAGATTTTAATGGATACAAATTCATACCCATGATATATGTTAAAAATAGTAACAACGAGAAAACTGGCATTAATAGTCACACCTTTCAATACTTTGGCATTCATTGATTAAAAAAAAAGTAATAATAATGGACAAAAGAACAATTACTTATAGAGGAATCTATGTTCAAGGTATTTGCTGCAAAAGAAATAAATAAATAAAAAGAAAAAAATCAGTATGGAAAATAGAGAAAGCTGGAAGAAGGAAGAAGAAAAGATAATTCTCAAGTTTGAGATTCTTCCCACCCTTTAGTCCAAGCCCACTGCCGTTGAGTGTATATTGCCAAATGGGGAGCCATTTAAAAGTTAATGTGGTATCCTTCACGTAAGAAGATGATGCAGTCCAATGTTAGCTTTTGGTTATTTTTCCAGCAGTAGCAGTCATGAGCCCCCATGACTAATTGGCAGACCTATCCCCTGGGCACTGCAAATTGGTCCCACTGCCTCCACTTTGGAAAGCCTTTCACTTGTGGTAGATGAGCTATGAATGCAGCAGTCCACAGCAAAAGAAGTACATGCTGTTGGATTGGCAGGTAGAAGGGAGACATGGGAGGTAAGGCCAGAGTTTTGACTGCCAAACTGAGGACTTTTCCTTAATACATTAGGAAGTAGGCAGCTATTAAACAGTTGAATGGAGCAATGACCTGATGGAAACTGGGCTTTAGGGAGATTAAACTGGCATTAGTGCATTGCATATAAGAGATTAAGAAGCTGTGAGATGAGAATGAAAAGAAGTGTGCAAAAGGAGGGTAGATGCTTCAGGATTTGGCCATTGGATTTGATGATCAAGGGAAAGGAAAGATTCCTAGGTTTTAAGGCTGGGTGATTGACAGAATCATGGTGGTATTTTCTGAGATCAGGATTTGACCAGAAAGGCAGATGATGATTTTGGCCTTAGGGGAGTTGAGGTTTAATTGGGTAAGTTTGCTTGCAAACTTCCGCAGTCATATCCTATGCACAGAATTGGAAATAAAATAGTTGAAACTGATAAGCATCTGCGAGGAAAATATACTGGCTTATTTAATTTGGAAACTGAGAAGATTTTTACAAAAAGAGAAAGATGAAAAGGCACATTTCTCTGATGGCCCAGTTCCTGATCTTGAACTCAGCAGACACTTACCTACAGATGACACTATATGCCAGCTGAAGATGGCAAATCTCATCTGGGGAAGTGTCCCAGTCACACACTGCCCATTTCTGCCCCATGCTCCTCACTTCATCTCGCTGCTCCTGCAGAGCTGGTTCCACGTTTCAGCTTTCTGTAGTGCTTTTGATCTGCTTGTTGTCTCTTGACTTCTGTAACTTAATTCTGCCCTGGTGGGCTGTTAGAAAGCCCTTTCCATGGGCTCTGAGGATCCTCAGACTTCAGCAATATCACAGTTGCCAGTGAGAGACTTCCCTGCCATCAGCAGCCCCTCAGCACCCTCTTGGGCAGGCTGACTCCGCCAGGAGACAGAGATTTGGACAGTTTATCTTAATTGTATTAGCAGTTTAGCTTCTCCAAAGCCATATGCTTATATAGAATTTTTAGCCATAATGTAACAGCTTGCAATTCTCTTTCCTATTCTGTAATTGATTGAAAATTCTTACAAGGCTTATGTTTACCTTGATAGCAGTATTGAAACTCAGTTGCTGAAAATAGAAAGATGAGCTCCCATATATTTAGCTGGAAAAAAAAAAGAAAAAATCAGAATCTGAGGCTTTTAGTTCCCTCTGAAACCAGGAGGACCTAGCCCTCAGGCTTCAGCTTAATTCCAACATGTGTAAGAAGTCTGTTTCATTTCCCCAATGTTGACTCACCAGGCTAGATTAATTTTCCAGGGTGTTGTGCTAATTATAGGTTAGTGGAGCTAATGGACTAAATCAAAATGGCAACAAGTGAAAAAGTAGCAGAGCTCAGAGTTCTACTTGGATGCAGAGCCATTTATAATTTCACAATTGTATGGTTACTACTAATTAATAAGAACTGCAGTGACCCTCAATTTTCAAAGGAGCCCACCATCATTTTCTAGTTAATCTTTCCCATCCATTACCATATTCATTTTATAAGAAGGGTGGAGCTGATGAATTACTTGCCTCAAGTCATATCTGTGGTTAAAGCCAAAATTATACTTTAAATGTTATGAATAATAATAAAAAGAATGTATTCGTGGAGTGCATTGCAGTTTCCAAAGGACTTTCACCTTCGTTATTCCACTTAACACTCACTAAGCATCTCTAAGAAGGTTTTTTGTCTGTTAATTGAGGACAACAGAAGAGAAAGAGGTTGGGTTCATAGCTGTCTTAGTTAAATTTAAACTAAATAAGAAAATAAAGAATATAACATTGTTATTCAGCAGTGCAGAGGTCGGAGTTATACAATCTTTGCTCCTCACTCCCTCTCTTGATAGGTTTTCTCAGCTTTTTGAGAATTCGTAGTGTAAACATTCAGTCACATTAGCTTTTTGTTGTTATAAGGCTGTAGTTTTATTCCAGCCAAACCTAAAATGTATGAACCCTAGAATCTAGTGCCATTAAAAAAAAAAACATTAGAAACCTCCATTTAAGAAAACGGAGTTAACCCAGAGATTGCTTATGTTAGAATATTGGAATAAAATCTTCAAAAAGCTGAGCTGGCTCTAGTGACTGCTGTAAACCTTCATTGCAGCCTGCTGTTTCTCCTCACTTTCTCACTCAAAAGCCTGGATCTTTTCCTGACCCTCATAGGCCTGTAGAGTTCATATAACACATTCGATCCTCCCAGGATCTTCTAGAACCACATAAGCAGAGAATAGAAGAGTTGGATGAGTTCTTAAAGGCTGTGGAATCTAGCATCCACACCTTATAGATGAAGAGAGACTCAGGAAATTAAAGTGATTTTTTCCAAGCCCTATAGCTAATTATTGTCAGAACTGTGGTGATAACCTGCCAGACTTTTGCTCTTGTAGAGAAAGAACTGGACAATGATAGTCAAACTCTCACTTAAGCAGTGCTTGCCATAATAAAACCAAAAAAAACCCCACCAAACCTGTTGCTGTCAAGTTGATTACGACTCATAGCAACCCTATAGGACAGGGTAGAACTGCACCATAGGATTTCCAAGGAGCTGCTGGTGGATTCGAACTGCTGACCTTTTGATTAGCAGCCTAAGCTCTTAACCACTGCACCACCGGGGCTCTGTTTGCCATGATACAACTGCTGAATTAGCCAAGTAGAAGGCGGTTCCCAAAATGTGTTCACAGATGCTCCCTGACATGGGGTTTTATGGTCATGTTACTTTGCCCAGTTGGAAATTCATGATGCACACTAGAAGACTGGAGACTCTAGAAAGTCCCTTGGGGAAGAATTTTTGTTTTAGCAGGCATTTATCAAATTATTTCGTCAAATTTTTCCCCTCAGAGAAAACCTAGTCACAGCCTGTGTAGTTAGTGTTCCTTGGAACATACTTTGGGAGACACTGATGAACAAATAAATGGTACCTGTTGAAATGGGGAAGTTACAAGCAGGTAGAAAGCTTCCTACTAGATTCTTTTCTACATGTTATTTTATCCTCACAATCCCAGGAGTAGTTATTATCAATTCCAACTTATGGCAACCTCACGTGTGTCAGAGTTGAATTGCGCTCCATGGTGTTTTCAATTGCTGATTTTTCAGGAGTTAGATTGCTAGGTCTTTTTTCTGAGGTGCCTCTGGGTGGATTCAAACTGTCAACCTTTTGATTAGCAGTCAAGCACATTAACTGTTTGGACCACCTAGGGACTCCATCTATACTTTAACGCATTGCCATCAAGTTGACTCTGACTCATAGCCATCCTATAGGGCAGAGTGGAACTGCCCCATAGGGTTTCCAAGAATGTAATCTTTACAGAAGCAGGCTGTCACATCTTTTTCTCCTGGATCTGCTGGTGAGTTTGAACTGCTGACCTTTTAATTAGCAGCCGAGTGCTTAACCACTGTGCCACTAGAGCTCCTTATCTATACTTTATAGGACTCTAGTTGCACGTGACAGAAGCTGGACTCAAATTTACCTAAATAAAAAGGGGTGTTTATTGGTTCATGTAACTGAGAAACTTGGAACATTAAAACCAACAAGCTTCTTTTTCTCCTATTTCTGTGTCCCTTCGTTTGCCAAATCTATTCATTCTTTTCACAGACAGATATCTTCAAGAGAATGGGGACATGTTGTGCACAGCTTAGGCTCATGCCCTGACCACTCTGCAGCCAGAGAAATAAGGATTCCTCCCCACCAGCCCTGCTAGCAAAATCCTGGCGAAGGACTCTGATTGCCCAGCTGGGGTCATGGGCCCCATCCATCTCTATGGCTAGGAAGATGGGTACTATGATTGGTTTAGACTGAGTCTTGTGTCCTCTCCTGTGGGCAAGGGATATGTACTCTCAGAAGACCAGGAAGGGGCTCAAACAAAACAATAGTCAGTCTGAAAGCTAAGTAGCTTGTCTCAGGTCACGCAGCTAGTAAGCGGCAGAACGGGTGTTTAAGCTCAGATCTGTCTGACTCCAAAATCCATGCTTTTTTCTCGATAGCTTGTTGTTTCAATAAGATATAGCCTCTGCCCTTAAGGAAGTAATAATCTGCTAGGAAAGATACAAACCCCTATAGTAAGAGCCATGAAAGGTTCAAGCACTTTGGACATTCAGAGGAAGGGAAGATTATATCGTAATACCCTGAGTTAGAGTTCTTAATTCTTTTGGGGTTATGAGCACCTTTGAAGATCTGATGAACCCTGTGAACTCTTTTCCCCATAAACACAGACACACGGATAACACATACTCAGCACGCGTACGTGCACACACATGCATGCACGCTGCACATACACCCCCCACACTAAATTTTGCATGTTTTGGCAGGGGAGAGCAGTATGGATTTTAAAGGCGTTCCTGGCTTTCTGTTCTCCAAGGTACTTAGGCTTTGAATTAAGTATTACAGATCCGAAAATGTGCTTATCTAGAAGAACCAGTTCAAAAGATCTAACCTTGGTGTAGAATGTTGGTATCACCAGCAGGGAACTGATGAGCCTCCGATGGCAGGCCCTCTGTATAAGCAAGAAGGGCCCAGGAAGCCAAAATCAGAGCCACTGTAGAGAGAGAAAGGTGCAGGAAATAACGTGTTCCCTGAACAGACTTAGGAACACACTGTTGAACAAATAAATTGTACTTGTTAACACAGAACGATCACAAGCAGAGCGCACTGCAGTGAGTTACTTTATGTGGTCCTTTTCTAGCTATAGTCTTTGTAACTCCCACTGAATGACTGGGTGAGGACTATGAAAATGAGGTCCTTGTGGCCCACCAAGGGGATTGAATAGCTTGCTCATAGTGTAAATAAATGCATGGCACCCTTTTGGGGTGGGACCATGCAAATAAGATGTATGGAACCCTAACGAGGGGATTGATCAGTTTTGCCATCCCAGTAGGCTTAAGATGAGCCATCCCAAAGGCAGGAGGAGAGGATCTCACCATCACCAAGAAAGAAGAGCCAGGAGCGGAGCACATCCTTTGGGCCCAGGATTCCTGCACTGAGAAGCTCCTGGAACCAGGAGATTGAGAGAGAGGTGTAACACCAAAGACGGTGACAGGCAGTGGCAAAGAAATGGCGGCAGCAGAACAGGATACTGTCAGGAGATGGTATGGTGGGCTTCCCAGCCCACAGGGTGAGAAAGCTGAGTGCCTTCACGCAGGAGGCTTGCTGGCAGAGTAGGGTGCCTGCGGCACTGGGTGGAGCTAGATCTGAGTGCCTTCTGGTTCTGGCCGAGGCTTACTGGCAGAGTGGGGGTGCTTCATGGCAGTTATCTGCAGAGCTAAAGGACCTTTGTAATACTTGGCCAAGCAGGGCAGAGGTCAGGCCAAGGGGCCAAGGGGCCAAGGGGCCAAGGGGCCAAGGGGCCAAAGGGCCAAGGGGCTAAAGGGCCAAGGGCCAGGGCGAGGCCTGCCTGCGGCACGGCTGAGAAGAGGTTGTCCTGATCAAAGAACTGCGTTCTGAGTGCTCCTGAACCTGAATTGTAACCTGTTACTTCCCTAATAAATCCCAAATTGTGAGTATTGTCTGGGAGTTCTGTGTGGCCATTGCAACAAACTGTCAAACTCAGCAGAGAAGTAGAGAGTACCATGCGAGGGATGGTTGGTGTCAGAATTGGAAAAAAGTTTGGAGAGAGGAGGTATGTCTGGCCTCTGCCTCATAGGAATCAGCCTTGGGCTGCTGATCTTGACCTCCTTCCCCTTGTGAAGTTAGAGGAGGTCAGACGCTGCCTCTGCCACACCATTTTTACACAGGGTAAGCATTATTCCTAGAAATTACCAATGCAAAGATGTCACCTGGAGGATTAAAGTGTGCCTGACCCAAGCTATGGTTTTTTCAATCACCTATGTACATGTGAAAGCTGGACAACAGATAACGGAGACTGAAGAATAATTGATGCATTTGAATTATGGCGTTGGTGAAGAATATTGAATATACCACGGACTGCCAGAAGAACAAATAATCTATCTCGGGAAAGGTCAAACCAGAATGCTTCTTAGAAGCAAGGAAGATGAGACTTTGTCTCACAGACTTTGGATGTGTTTTCAGGACGGACAAGTCCCTGAAGAAGGACATCATGCTTGATAAAGTAGAGCATCAGCAGAGAAGAAGAAGACCCTCAGTAAAATGGATTGACACAGTGGCATAACAACAATTGTGAGGATGGCGCAGGACCAGGGAGTGTTTTGTTCTGTTGTACATAAGGTCACTACGAGTCGGAACTGACTCGATGCCACTTGGCAACACCACCAATGCTAGTTTTTGACATTAAGTGTAAATAATAAAATCACAATAATCTAGTTTGACCTCCCCACTTTATAGAAAACACTGAGAGAGTAAAGAAATTTACCCAAGGACATACAGCTTAAGAATGTCTGGGTCACCAGATATCTTGTCTAGGGCTCTTTCTTCGCTCCATCTTACCACAGAAGCTGAAACCAAACCAGTTGCCGCAGAGTTAATTCTAACTTATGGTGACCTTGTGTGTGTCAGAGTAGGGTTTTCAATGGCTGACTTTTCAGAAGTAGCTCACCAGGCCTTTCTTCCAAGGAGTCCACCTTTTGGTTAGCAGCTGAGCACCTGGACCATTTGCACCACCCAGGGATATATGTAAATGATGGCATTCACTTATCATAATGCCCATTTCACTGCCTGTTTTCTTTACCATGTTGTAAATTCCATAAGAGCAGGAACTGTGCCTGCTTAATTATTCACTGCTACATCCCCAGGACCTAGCTTACAGTAGGTGCTCAATAATTGCCTGTTGAATGATTGAAGGGATGACTGAATGGCAGAAATTTCACTGTTGTTGTTAGGTGCCCTCGAGTTGATTCCAGTTGTAGTGACCTCATGTGACAGAGTAGAACTTCCCCATAGAGTTTTTTTTTTTTTTTTTTGGCTATAATCTTTATGGAAGCAGATTGCCAGGTCTCTCTCCCCAGAAGCCACTGGGTGGGTTTTGGTTAGCAGCTGAACACTTAACTGTTGTGCCACCAGGGCTCCTACTAGAGATGAAAATTAACCTTTGCTGTTTTTTATATATTTTTTTTTACAACGTAGCTTCTGTCACTCTGGCACTCCTTTTCTCCCTCAGCACCTTCCGCAGCTTCCGAGTCATCCTGACTCATGCCGGGGAAGCCTCCACCTTCCACACGTAACAAAGGGCCAATGACTTCTGAGTCATGGTTGACTGGGTTGATTGGGCCTTGGAAGCGCAATTGACTCATTCACTTCCTTCCTGACTCTCTGGGACAGTTCTAGATCCCAGGGAAACACATGTCTGCCTAAGAGGACACAGCCCACACCACAGAAAGCACCCTTGCCTCCTTCTCCTTAGTGGATGCCACCACCCAGCCCTGAGGATGACAAACCTTTTCTTAATCTCTTTGAAACCAAGGCCAACTTTTAAAAAAGCGAAGTTATTCCCAGGGTGCTTGTTAATCAAAGCAGCTGTCCTTAGTTGCTTGGCAAAGGTAGGTATGGAGGGTATATCTGCTAGCAGGCAGTTTGTGTCTAATTTATCCAAAGGAAATGGCCATGTGATGTACTTTTCATTTACTGAAGAGAGATAAGTGTTCAGACCTTTGCAAATTTACACTGAAATTAATTTTTCAAGGTTCACACAACTACAATGGTATTAACTTTTCCTTTAAAACATAAAGTATGATTAAAGCAAAAAAAACAAATCTACTGCCGTCGAGTCGATTCCGACTCATAGGGACCCCATAGGGTTTCCAAGTCTGTAAACTTTATGGAAACAGGCTGCACATCTTTCTCCCACAGAGTGGCTGGTGGGTTTGAACCACCAACCTTTTGTTTCGCAGTCAAGTGCTTAACCACTATACCACCAGGACTCCTTAAAGTATGCTTAGCCATGACAACTTATACATTTTTATAAATGTCTTCTCTCACAGTGTTTTTGTGAAACTTAAAGGAGTATAAAAACCACCCAGCCTCATGCTTGACATATCTGTTGCCTTTCTTCTTTTTCCCTTTCCATTTCTTAGGGTAATGGAAGCCAGAGCAGATAAAATGGCTATGTGTATCAGTTAGGAATATTTTCACTTATAAATAACAGAAAATTCAATACAAGGGATTAAAGAAAGACCTTTTTTTCCTCACGTAACATTAAGTCTAATGGAGTTGGCTGGTTTTGGTCTGGGAGCTCACTAAATCCACAGCCAGTAGCTCTTAAATTCTCTTGGCCTTTTCCTCATGCACATTGCCTCATGATTTCAAAATGGCTGTCACAGCTCCAGGCATCATATTCACATTTAAGACAAGAAGGAAGGGTAAGAGACCCATCTGATAACACTTTTATCAGGAAAACAAAATGCTTTTCCAGACCTCTGTCTATGTCTTATGTCTCATCGGCCGAGAAGCCTTACGGTAGTTGAGAAAATAAGTGCTTAGTTTTTCCAGCTTTTATAGTAGAGGCAGGTAAAGAAAAAGGTGGTCAAGAATAGGTCATGGACTAGCTAGCTTGCAATTTTGCCACACTGAAGCTTTTAGTGTGACTCTCAGATGTTCTGTAGAGTTAGGGGAGGGAATGGGAGTCAGTTGGCAAGATTAAACCTTGCTTTCTCTTCTTTGCCTAAATAAAGACTAAATTTAGTGTATTTGAATCCCATCTGGGCTCTTTATGGGTCTGTAAAGTAGCTGTCTCGTGCTCTCCATGAGGGCCAACTGTTAAAAGTTTTAGGAAATTTTGTGAACAAGCCGGTAAATGCAGCCATTATTAACAATTAAATTATGTTTTTACAGTTAAGTAAATTATATTTTTAAAAAGGTAATAAATACTTAAAACTCATTACTTTCTAATGTTTTACTACATTTTACTACTATCCATGCCCTTAAAGTTATTTGTCTGTTGTATCTCTCTATATGGTATTTAAAAATGACCTATTGTTCTTATTCAACATTGTGCTAGAGGTCCTAGCCAGAGCAATTAGGCTAGACAAAGAAATAAAGGGCATCCGGATTGGCAAGGAGGAAGTAAAATTATCTCTATTTGCAGATGACATGATCTTATACACAGAAAACCCTAAGGAATCCTCCAGAAAACTACTGAAACTAATAGAAGAGTTTGGCAGAGTCTTAGGTTATAAGATAAACATACAAAAATCACTTGGATTCCTCTACATCAACAAAAAGAACATCGAAGAGGAAATCACCAAATCAATACCATTCACAGTAGCCCCCAAGAAGATATAATACTTAGGAATAAATCTTATCAAAGATGTAAAAGACCTATACAAAGAAAACTACAAAGTACTACTGAAAGAAACTAAAAAGGACCTACTTAAGTGGAAAAACATACCTTGCTCATGGATAGGAAGACTTAACATAGTAAAAATGTCTATTCTACCAAAAGCCATCTATACATACAATGCACTTCTGATCCAAATTCCAATGACACTTTTTAATGTGATGGAGAAACAAATCACCAACTTCATATGGAAGGGAAAGAAGCCCAGGATAAGTAAAGCATTACTGAAAAAGAAGAAGAAAGTGGGAGGCCTCACTCTACCTGATTTTAGAACATATTATACAGCCACAGTAGTCAAAACAGCCTGGTGTTGGTACAACAACAGGCACGTAGACCAATGGAACAGAATTAAGAACCCAGATATAAATCCATCCACGTATGAGCAGCTGATATTTGACAAAGGCCCAGTGTCAGTTAATTGGGGAAAAGATAGTCTTTTTAACAAATGGTGCTGGCATAACTGGATATCCATTTGCAAGAAAATGAAACAGGACCCATACCTCACACCATGCACAAAAACTAACTCCAAGTGGATCAAAGACCTAAACATAAAGACTACAACGATAAAGATCATGGAAGAAAAAACAGGGACAACGTTAGGAGCCCTAATAGAAGGCATAAACAGAATACAAAACATTACCAAAAATGATGAAGAGAAACCAGATAACTGGGAGCTCCTAAAAATCAAACACCTATGCTCATCTAAAGACTTCACCAAAAGAGTGAAAAGACCACCTACAGATTGGGAAAAAATTTTCAGCTATGACATCTCCGACCATGCCTGATCTCTAAAATCTATATGATTCTGTTAAGGCTCAACTACAAAAAGACAAACAACCCAATCAAGAAGTGGGCAAAGGATATGAACACGCACTTCACTAAAGAAGATATTCAGGCAGCTAACAGATACATGAGAAAATGCTCTCGATCATTAGCCATTAGAGAAATGCAAATTAAAACTACAGTGAGATTCCATCTCCAACAAGGCTGGCATTGATCCAAAAAACACAAAATAATAAATGTTGGAGAGGCTGCGGAGAGATTGAAACTCTTATACACTGCTGGTGGGAATGTAAAATGGTACAACCACTTTGGAAATCTATCTGGCGTTTTCTTAAAAAGTTAGAAATAGAACTACCATACAACCCAGAAATCCCACTCCTCGGAATATACCCTAGAGAAATAAGAGCCTTTACACGAACAGATATATGCACACCCGTGTTTATTGCAGCTCTGTTTACAATAGCAAAAAGATGGAAGCAACCAAGGTGTGATCAAAGGATGCATGGTTAAATAAATTGTGGTATATTCACACAATGGAATACTATGCATCGATAAAGAACAGTGACGAATCTGTGAAACATTTCATAACATGGAGGAACCTGGAAGGCATTATGCTGCGTGAAATTAGTCAGAGGCAAAAGGACAAATACTGTACAAGACCACTATTATAAGATCTTGAGAAATAGTATAAACTGAGAAGAACACATACTTTTGTGGTTACGAGGGAGGGAGGGTAGGAGAGGGTTATTTACTGATTAGTTAGTAGATAAGAACTACTTTAGGTGAAGGGAAGGACAATACTCAATACACGGAAGGTCAGCTCAACTGGACTGGACCAAAAGCAAAGAAGTTTCCGGGATAAACTGAATGCTTCAAAGGTCAGCAGAGCAAGGGTGGGGGTTTGGGGACTATGGCTTAAGGGGACTTCTAAGTCAATTGGCAAAATAATTCTATTATGAAAACATTCTGCATTCCACTTTGAAATGTGGCGTCTGGGGTCTTAAATGCTAACAAGCAGCCATCTAAGATGCATCAATTGGTCTCAACCCACCTGGAGCAAAGAAGAATGAAGAACACCAAGGTCACACGATAACTATGAGCCCAAGAGACAGAAAGGGCCACATGAACCAGAGACTTACATCATCCTGAGACCAGAAGAACTAGATGGTGCCCGGCCACAACTGATGACTGCCCTGACAGGGAGCACAACAGAGAACCCCTGAGGGAGCAGGAGATCAGTGGGATGCAGACCCCAAATTCTCATAAAAAGACCAGACTTAGTGGTCTGACTGAGACTAGAAGAATCCTGGCGGTCATGGTCCCCAAACCTTCTGTTGGCCCAGGACAGGAACCATTCCCCAAGACAACTCATCAGACATGGAAGGGACTGGACAATGGGTTGGAGAGAGATGCTGACAAAGAGTGAGCTACTTGTATCAGGTGGACACTTGAGACTATGTTGGCATCTCCTGTGGGGAGGGGAGATAGGAGGGTAGAGAGGGTTAGAAACTGGCAAAATTGTCATGAAAGGAGAGACTGGAAGGAGGGAGAGGGCTGACTCATTAGGGAGAGAGTAAGTAGGAGTATGGAGTAAGGTGTATATAAGCTTGTATGTGACAGACTGACTTGATTTGTAAACGTTCACTTAAAACTCAATAAAAATTATTAAAAAAAAAAAGAGCTGTTGTGCATTTCTTCACAACTCTGTGTTTAGTGACATCATGTTGGTAGCTTTACACCAGCCATGGTGGGAGTACTTACACCACAGTGTTCTGTATGTTTCTATATTGATCTCAAATCCCATAGGGTATAGGTCACCATTATGCTTTCAAAATACATGTGTATAAACCAAACCAAACATTTTGCTACTGAGTCGATTCTGACTCATAGTGACACTATAGGACAGAGTAAAACTGCCCCATAGGGTTTCCAAGGAGCTGCTGGTGGACTTGAATTGCCAATCTTTTGGTTAGCAGCCAGGTTCTTAACCACTACGCCACCAGGGGTCCACATATGTATATGCACTCATAATATGAACTTAGAAGTATGTATACCTTTGTGAGACTCTTCTAGCATTAACTATAAGTCATTAGAAACCTGTAGGTCATAAGAAAGTTAGAAAATTTCTGAACTTAGACATAGAAACATAGAAGCATGTAAAGTATGTAAAGAACGTAAACAACCTTTAAGTTCATTTTGACCCAGCACGCTGTAACGCAAGAAAACATAACAAAAATCTAAACAACCTCCCTAATCTCTAACCTTGAAGAGAAGATGTGTCATCTGGCTACTCTCTAACCCTGGAGAAAAGACATAACAATTGTATTCTTTAATGTCATGCTAGCCCTAGTTGTGTGGAGCCAAAGTGACAAATTTATATATAAACCCTGAATTTCTGCTCACTCACGGAGAAAAGGAAGAGATGGAACTGGGATTCTGTCTGCTGTCTGCCGCTGCCAACTTTGGACCCTATCTGCGAGGGACCTTCGCTGAGTTCCAGCTGTGGTTAAGCTTTCCTCCCAAGACTTCTCATTAAAGGTAAAAGCCTGAAGTCTAAAGATTTAAACTTCATTGAACTAACATTATAATTGTCAATTCTGATTCTCCAGTTCTAAACGAATGTTGTGAGGTCTTACCTGAGGCCTTGCCATGACCACCTTGTAGTAAACTAAATGAGTTTCTGTATGTCAAACCTGAGTTATCTCTCTATTAATTTTCTAAGATAAAATCCTATATAACACACAGAAATTGGCAAATGCCACAAATCTGCACTTTTTTTTTGAGAGCTAGTTGTTAAACATTTTCCAGCATCACTGTGTGCAGTCCTAGAAAACAATAATTTAGAGAGAGGGTAGAAATACCTGCACATTTGGGGCAAGTAGGTAGGCAATTCAAAACAATTTTCAGAGCCCTGCAAAGGGTTAAACACACAAGGAAACTGTCACTTGTGCTTTAAACCAACACAGTAAGAATAAGAATATTCTATAGGTTGCCCTGGCCTAAGGCACTGAAACAGGCCTGCTGCTTTAAAGATGTAGGGCTCAGCTGGAGAATCTGGTGATGGAGGCTAGAGATGCAGGTGGGACGCAGCTTAGAGAGAATTTCATATGCCAGGCCGAGGCATTGGGAAGCTGTTCAAGGTGGAGTTGGGGGCGGTCATACATCTTTTTATCCACCTCCATCTGCTCATTTATCTAGGTGCTATTTTCGCTATTTGGAGGAGGTGTGGGTGATTGTGCTCTTTCTATGACTAAGCTCACTTTGGTACTCAACACAGGTACAGTATTAAGCAATCCGTCAGCTTTAAGCGTTTACGTCTTTACTGCAGTTCTAAAGAAATAATAAAAGGAACACCTAACATGCCTAGTTGTCAGCTACTATAAGGTACCACATGAATCAAAAGTGGAATTAAAAAAAAAGATAACCTATGAGTTACAAACCACCAGTGTAACATTTCGTTTAACGGAAAATGTAAGTTTTCTGGGGCCAAAGAGAGAGATTGGAGCATACTGGCTATAACTATGAAGAAAAGGTAAAAAAAAAAAAAAAAAATGTCATCAGCAGAATCAGAGAAAAGTAGAGGAATATGAGTTAGGCATATTGTTGTACAAAAGCATGGGATAAACAACCCCCAAAACTTCAGGAACCTTGAAAAAGAAAAGCTTTAAGAAAGATGAAATGCTGTCTCTATTCCGAACTCCCTGTACCCCTGCCCCGCCGCCACCAAATGATCACATCAACCCAATATCGGTCAACATATAGATCCAGTTTTTTCTTGTTGGTTTTCTAATTATTTCTCCAGGCTCATGTTTTTTCCATCTCACTGGTTTGGCCTGTGGCCTTTGGGCAATGTTAAGCTCAACTGTATGTGCTGTAAACCATTTCTGTGTGTGTGTGTCACAGAGAGAGAGAGAGAGACTCGGGTGCTAGAGGGGTAAGAGGTTGTTGTATGTAAAAACCAGATAAACTGTTCTGGAATCATTTTAGGTTTTGAAGAGTTGCGGTAGCCACTAACATCTTGGTCTAGTAGTTTCTCTCCTTGCTTTCCTGTGGAAGAAGAGACCCAGAATAGCATGAAGCCAAACAAACCAAACCAGTTCCTGTCAAGTCCATTCTGACTCATGGCGCCCCATGTGTGCCACGGTAGAACTGTGCTCCCTAAGGTTTTCAATGACTGATTTTTCGGAAGGTAAAAACAATTTTTTACTTCGGAATTTTACTTAATATCTATGTGTAGAAATCAATTCATTAAAAAATAATGTATTTTCCGTGTTAATCAATGTTGCCCAAATGCAGCAAAAACATTCTAAATTTACTGACTTTTGAATATGTCTTTTAGCCAGAAATTTACTCACTTTTGTGATAAAGCACAACAAATAACATCCTATGAACAGTAAGAAAAGTGTTTTTTAGACAGATTTTGAGAGTCCATTTTCATAAGTTGGGAAGATGAAAAAAGTAAGAGTCCCTGCTTGACAGGTGCTTAAACTTATTCTCATGTATTTATTAACTGTTTGTTTATTTCTCTGTTAATAAAAGGAGAAAAAGGTAAGTGAATTAGCAGGAAGTAGAAGGCACATTCAGATGGCATTCCAAAGAAAAGTGAACAAAGGACTATGCATAGAAGTGAGGGCAGGTTAACGAAACAACAAGGGCTACTAAGGCACCCAGAAACTAGCCACTGTGAGAAGTCTCTGCTGCCTCTTGGCCTGACAGGGCCTCATGGGAGTTGGAGTCATGAAGGAGAGGGTACCCAGCAGGATCTGAGGTCACAGAGGGAAGCAACCATTACCAGACCACTGTGCTGAAGCAGGGAGGGATAGGGGAACAATATATTGACCTCACGCTCCTCCAGCTTTTTGTCTCCATCTGTTGTGGGTTGAAATGTGTCCCACAAAAATGTGTGTCAACTTGGCTAGGCCATTATTCCCAGCATTGTGTGATTGTCCACCATTTTGTCATCTGATATGATTTTCCTATGTGTTGTAAATCCTACCTCTATGATGTTAATAAGGCAGGACTGAGGCAGTTATGTTAATAAGGCAGGACTCAATCCACAAAATTAGGATGTGCCTTGAATCAATCTCTTTTGAGATATAAAAGAAGTGAGCAGAGAGAGAGGGGGACCTTATGCCACCAAGAACAAAGGTCCCTGCACTGAGAAGTTCCTAGACCAGGAGAAGATTGATGACAAGGACCTTCCCCCAGAGCTGACATAGAGAGAAAGCTTCCCCTGGAACTGGCACCCTTAACTCGAACTTTTAGCCTCCTAGACTCTGAGAGAATAAATTTCTCTTAGTTATAGCCATCCATGTATGGTATTTCTGTTATAGCAGCACTAGATAACTAAGATACCATCCAATGCCTCCTGTTGGCTAAACCCGACTGGAAGCTAGAGGGTAAGGGAGGCAAAGGGATATGACCTGTAGCAGTTAGCTCCTTGGGACACAGTGCAGGGCACAGAACAAAGGAGAGTGGACTAGAGGATGGCAAAAGAGTGAATTTTGCCAATTAATATCAGTGAGCTTGATATTCCAGGTGAAAGAAAATTTTGACTCAGATTCCACTTGGATAGGACTATTAGGAGAGAAGGTAAAAGTGGATTAGCAACTTGGGGTTGTCTTTTTTCTCATAGTGAGCAATAAAATCACCTAGACCTGGACTATGTGAGGAATCAAAGAACAAGAGAAGATTGCACACTCTTAGACTGGTCTCCAGAGGCAGCATGTGGCCCAGATTTGAAGCAATTGCTCCAGGTTTGGGATAGTTCCTCGTTTGTTCATACCAGAATGATACTCCATTTTGAAAGGAACTCAGGCAAAGTTTGGTTTAGGAGGCCTGGATTCACTGAGAAATTGTTTTGGGCAAAGAACAGCTGGCTTAGCTAGCCAGGTCTCCCATCCCGGAGAACAAGCCTTTTTAGCATAGCATCCTCATCTCGGGCAACACCTGGCAGGGCCTGCCAGGCGCATAGAACTTTCACTGAGTGTTGGCTGGAAGTTATACTGCTCGGAGGAAAGGCAGGGATTACTTTGTCCCCATGTGGGTGAGATTTGATGGAAGGTGAAAAGTACCTTCCAAATTCCAGTTTTCTCTTTTCAGAGTTCCTTTTCTATCTTGTTTTTGTCATTGTTTACTGGATCATTGAATAAATATTTGTTGAGTGCAATGAGTCAGGCAGGGTCATCTTGTCACTCAACACTAGTCCACTCTGAATTGTACAATGCCACAGACCTGTTAGGTTCTATACTTGGCCCAAGGGACATAAAGATGGGTAAAATATTGTCTTTACTGACTGACAGGTCAGTGGTTTGGACACACCTGGAGGCATGATGGAAAACAGGTCTGATGATCAGCTTCTGAAAGGTCACAGCCTTGAAAACTCTATGTAGCCATTCTGGTCTACACACATGGCATCACTATGAGTTAGAATCAACTTGATGGTAACTAACAACAGCAGCAACAACAACAACCCTTTAGGAACATAGTGTGAGTGGGGAATCACAGGGCAACATTGGAAGTACTGCAACAGACATGAATCAAGTGTCGATGTACAGAGGTTGGAGCAGTTAACTTTGCCTGGGGCAGTGTAATGAAGCTAAAGAATCCCGCATCATCTATTGCTTTGGGTTAAGTCATCGAATACCCATATAAAAGCATTAATATTTTGGGGGCGATGGGTGATGTTAACCTTACTGTTAACAAATTCAGGTCAATTTTATAAAAATTATTTCATCTTTTTTTTCCTATATATCGTTCCTTTCAGCATTTACGCATGCTCAAACTTCTTATGTACTAAAGACTTCTCCCAGCACCCCATTACCCCATTTCTCTCCTTTCTCTTTCATGGCAAAACTTGTCAAAAGAATTGTGCTCACTTGCTGTCATTATTCTCTTACCTCCCAATCACTCCTCATTGCCCATCTTACTTCATCCTGGCTTCCACTCCTACCATGAAATCAAATGAGTCTAAAATCAACAATGACCTCTATATTGCTAGAGGCAACTGGCGACTTTTCAATCCTCGGCTTACTCTACCTCTCAGTAACATTAGATGCTATTCACACCAGCTCCTTCTCAAAACACTTTACTGCTTTGGCATTTGTGAAACACATTCTCCTCATTTTCTCCCTCCGATTTTGGGTACTCCTTCTTAGTACTCTTTCGCTAGAATTACTCTCTTCTGTATGACTGACTGCTAACTGAAAGATCAGCGGTTTGAAACCACCAGTGACTCTGCAGGAGAAAGATATGGCAGCCTGCTTCTGTGGAGATTTACACTCTTGGAAACCCTATGGTTTGCTATGAGTTGGTATGGACTCGACAGTAGTGGGTTTTATATGATCTTTACGTATTGTGGTTTTTCCTAAGTCTCTTTCTCTTGTCCCTCTATAATCTCTCCCAAGTGAATTTATCAACACTCATGGCTTCAATTATCATCTATATAAAAATATCACTCAAATTCATATATTTAGCGCAATCTTCTCTTTCAAGACTCAGATCCATATATATCAAGATTTCCATTGGAGAGTCTAAAAAGCACCTCAAACTCAACTTATTTAAAACCAAACTCATGATGTCTCATCTCAAAAACGGCTTTTCTACAATGTCTATCTGGAATCGAAGCATCATTTTTAACACTTTCTTTTCAGTCACCCCAAATATCAAGTGCTGTTTATTTTACGGAAGGGTTTCTCCAGTCCAACCACATCTCTCCTTCTCTTCTAGCTCTTAAATCTAAGCTACATCATCTCTCCCTTCAACCATGGCAATGGCCTCCTGATTGATTTACGTGTGTCCACTCTTGCCTTTTCTCCAATTTATTCTTCATAGGGCAGCCATAGTGATCTTTTCAAAAACACAGTATGACCATGTCACCCATCCGCTAAAATCATTCTGTGGATGCCTGCTATCCTGAGAGTAAAGAGCAAAATCCTTAACAAGACCCATAAGGCCTTGAAGGATCCCTACCCTCCCACCTTTCAGTCTCAGCTCTTTCCGTTCTCCTCTTGCCCAGCGACATGGTTTTCCTTCAGTTGTTCCTATTTTCGTGCTTCTCCCTATCTCAGGAACTGTGGAGTACTAGTCCTCGACCTGGAAACTCTCCTCCCCTATTTTCACCAAATTAATCAACCTTTAGATCTCAGCTCAAACGTTACATTCTCAGGGAGACTTTCTCGACCTCTAGATGCTCCATCTGCTACCCCAACAGCCTATGCTTTCTCAGTTATTTCCGTTTCGTAATTATATGCTTGCATGATTGTTTGATTAATGTCTGTCTTCCCCACTAGATGGTAATACTCACGAGGCCCAAGTCTATTTTTGTTTTCCTCGCTCTAGGATTCCTAGTGCATAGTGTAGGGCCAGGCGCATAGTTCTTATTAGTTGCTGTGGAGTCAGTTCTGAGTCTTGGTGACCTCATGTGTGCGGAGTAGAACTGTTCCTTAGGGTTTTCAAGGCTGTGACCTTTCGGAAGCAGGTTGCCAGGCCTGTCTCGCCAGGTACCTTTGGGTGGGTTCGAATCGCCAACCTTTCGACTAATAGTCAAGAGCTTAACTATTTGTGCCAGCCAGGGACTCCAGGCACATGGTAGGTGCTCAGAAGTATTTTTTGGAAGGAAGGAAGAGCGTAAAGGGACTTTTTAACCTGGAAGGGCCCGGAAGGACAGTGACCGAGGTTAAGTAGGTTATGACATTTGGCATAACTCAGGAAAGATATAGTCAACATGGTGGGCGCATCACAACATGGTGACTCCCGGGCAGGACAAAAGTGAAAAGACATGCCAAGGACGCAGAGTGCCACCTCCATAGGCACCCTGGATGCCTCTGTACATCTGCCGTATGTGGGGGCAAGCACGACAAACTATGAGCCAGGAGAGCTATTTTCTGGGCCTGGGTTTGATGTTGTGTGTTCTTTCCCTCTCATTCTTAATTTCATCTATAAAATGATAGGGTCAGATTACTACAGAAGTCAGGGTTCTTAGTTGCACAGAACAAAAATGCCTCTGCACAATTTAAACATAAAATGAACTGCTTGAAGGGATCTTGGCTAGCTTACGTGATTACCAGGAAGTCTGAAGAAGCAGGCCTAGAAAACAGGCTAGAACAAGGCCAAAACCAGGGCTAGAGTCTCAGTGAGGGGCCAGGAGCCTGCCCACGATGCCACTGCATCCACTGTGCTGGGGAATGCTGAGCATCACAGCTTGCATCTCTGCCAGCAGTGGGCACTGGACACTCGTGTTGGCACCATTGGCTGTACTGCCCTTGGGAACTGGATGCTGCTTGCTGCCTTTGCTGCTACCCCCGAAAAGAATTCTCCACTCTCCCTCCTGTGTCATTAAGTCCTGGCTCAAGAAACCTGAGCAGGTGCATCTGCAATTCTGAGTTAGGTCATATGTTAGAGCACTAGCTGCCAGGGAATTGGGAAAGCAGAGCTTTCTAGAGAAGGAGACAGGCTCTACTGTCCATCAACATGCTTGAGATGGTGAGTTCCTTAGCAAATGAATCAGAGGGATCAGATTCTGGGCAGCCAAAGCCCATTATATGTTCAGTCCTGGGTAGTCTCTGGTTCAGTAGCAGGATTCTCAACTTCCATGGGGGAGACCTGGGTTTGATACCTGGCCAATGTACTTCATGTGCAGCCACCACCAATCTGTCAGGGGAGGCTAGGTGTTGCTGTGATGCTGAACAGGATTCAGTGGAACTTCCAAACTGACACAGACTAAGAAGAAAGGCCTGGCAACCTATTTCCAAAAATTAGCCACTGAAAACCCTGTGTATCACAATGGTCTGATCCCATTGTGCACGCTGTCGCCATGAGTTGGGGAACCACTCGAAGGCCGCTAACAACAAGGCAGTCTTTAAGGTCACCCCTACTCTAACAACAGATATTTCTACCATCAAAACAGGAATGAATACAGTCATCTCAACTCCCTCTCTTTTCACCTCAGCAGTCTACAAAAGCCACACTATCATCACATTGCCACAGAAAACTTTGCCCTATATCACCGTCCTTACTTGTAGATGTCTTACTTCGGAGACATGCTCTGTGTGTCCTTGATTTACGTGTTTAACTGAGCCACCAAAGCCAGCCTGTTTTTCCTGGCTCCACAGCCCTAAAAATAGGACATTATTGAATAGCCTAATAACCTAGTCAGTAGTCTCAGTGTGCAGAGGGCCTGTGTGTTGATTCATGTTTTCGTGGGTAGATGCTTTGTCCGTTGGAGTATCTATTTTTAAACTTGCCAAATGTCACTTCTCTCTTAACAGTTGATTGCCATTCTCAAAGACATGAGCTGTTTTTTTTTTTCCTCTAGCAGAATTTATACTGCAAAGTAAAGGCATACTTTATATTGTCATTAGTGTCTCTTTTTGGTCAGAAGCAACTTTTTTTTTTCTTGCCTACACTTCCTTTTTTTTATTTGACAGGGAGCTAGGAAAATCAATGGAAAAGGAATTCTGGAAGAAAAGGGTCCAGAATCATGGAATCATTTATGCACCTTCTTTTAATGCAGTTTCCACCATCTCTGCTTGCTTAGGCAAGGAATTTAAAGTAGGCAAGCTGTGGGAGTGAAGCAAGCTTTCTAAAATCATTCAGTGCGAATAGCTGATTCCGCTTTAATTTGTTACTACTCCAAGGTAACATAGAGGCGTGAATATAAAGTAATGCCAACTGATGCTTTAAAACCCACCAGGCATCGAACACCTCCAGATGAATGTTGAACTCCTCAGAGTCCATTTTGGAAGGTGTTGTACCTGGTCTGACAATACCTTTTGTTCAAAGCAGTTTTGAAATACTGTCTTAGTTTCCTAGAGCTGCCATAACAAAATACCACAAAGTGAGTGGCTTTAAAGAACAGGATTTATCGTCTCACAGTTCTGGAGGCCAGAGGTCCAAATCAGGGTATTGGCCATGTCCATGCCTCTGTCCTAGCTTCTAGTGGCTTTGAGCAATTCTTGGTGTTCCTTTGGTGCAATCTTTGGCAATCCTTTGCAGCTTGTAGATGAATCTTCACAGGGTGTCTTCCTGTGTGTGTCTCAGTGTCCATTCTCCTCCTTTATAAGACTCTAGTCATATGGGGTTAAGACCCACCCTACTCCAGTATGACCTCATTAACTTCAGTGATAATATCTTCAAAGAAAGGCCTTATTTCCCCAAGGAGTTAACATACTTGGCTCATAACCAAAAGGTTTGTGGTTCAAGTCCATTCAGAGGTACTTCAGAAGAAAGGCCTGGCAGTCTATTTCCCAAAAAAAAAGTCATAGAAAATCCTGTGGAACACAGCTCTACTCTGACACACATGCGGTGGCCATGAGTTGGAATCGACTTGACAGCAACCGATAACTGGTTATTTTCCCAAAGTCACGTTCACAAGCATAGGGGTTGGAACTTCAACATATCTTATTGGGGGACACAATTTAACCTTTCCCAGAATACTTTAACAGGTGTGGATCAGGCTTTTAATGTCATCGGCGATAGCAAATTTATGTGCTTTGGGAGCATGGGCGTTAGCTCAGGAGAAGGTGCTGCCCCATTCTTTGGTGGTGGGCGTGGGGAAGGCCTAAGTGCGGCCATAGCAAATAAGTTGAGCTTTGGAGTCAGAAGAGTGGTCCCTCTCCCACTTAAAACTTGGTCAAACTACTCAACCTCTCAGAGCATCAGATTCTTTGTGTGTAAAATGGGGGAGATTACACCTTCCTTGTGAAGTTGTTATGAAGATTAAATCAGTTACTGTGTGTGGAGTGCTGGCTCCTGGTGGCAATTCAAAAAATGTTAATACAGGCAGTCTCGCCTTATGAATGAGATCTGCTCTGTGTTTTTAAGTCAAATTCGTGGGTAAGTTGGAACAGGTGCATACGGTTCTTATTTAGCCTCACTTTAGTGCAAGAAAAGGTTTGAAGCCTTTTTCAGTGATTTAAAAGCTGCACGTGCAGCAAGTGAAGGCGATCGTGATGAAGAATTTGTTGCGAGTAGGGGCTGGTTCAACTGTTTCAAAGTGAGGGCAAATTTACATAGTACTAAGCGGCAAGTACAAGTTGTCCTTAAATCAGACATTCTTGACCCAGGGACTGCCGGTACCCTTCTCCACTGCATCATACTTGTTAACACAATTTGTCTCCAGCCAAATGAAGCTCTTGCACTTACAAGCCTGGCAGTTTCCTATCTCTGTGTCTTTACTGATAACTTTTCCCCATTTTGTTACCTGTCTTTAATACTCCTTTCCTCATCTTTGCATGTCCAAATCCTATTTTTCCTTTAAGGCCTGGCTCAAATAAAAATAATAATAAACAGAGAGGTTAAATAACTTGCCCAAAGCTTCACAAATAGTGATACAGCCAGCTTTGGGCACAGGCCATCAGATGCTAGTGTCTGAACTCTTTAACTAATAAGCTACCTTACCTGAGTGTGTAAATGCCTCAAATTCAAATTCCACGTTCAAGTTCCACCCTCTTCGTGAAGCTTTTCAGATCCCTCACTTGGAAATATCCTCTTTCACCTTTGAATCCCATTCACTCCATTACAAATCTTCTCTAACGAAACACGTGTCTTTCCACTTTATATTATAATCAATTGGTTTTTGATCTTATTTCCATGCTAAACTGAATGTTCAGAAAGTTTTTTTTTTTTTCATGGTACTCTTCTTAGTACCTTAAGTAATCTGTTGTAGATGCTCAAGAATATTTGTCGAATGGCTCTTCTAAAAAAGAAAATCTGATTATGGCTTTCCTCTGTTTAAAATGTTCCATTTTCTTTACTAAAACCTGAAATCCTTAACATGGCTAGAAGGCCCTGAGTGGTGAGTGCTCTCCCCTCCCCACTCCTCTGAAGTCTCACCTGGTACCACTCTCCCCCTAGCTCTCTCCTGTCCAGCTTACTTTCTATTCATTCTTTCTACCCACATTGTTCTTCTAGGACCTTGACATTTACTTTTCCCTTTACTTGAAATGCTGGGCTTTCTTTCCCCACTCTGACCCTGGCTTCTGTCATAACTATTCTGATGACCTTTCCTTGTCACATTGCCTCCCTCTGCCCTACTTGGGGATGGATGCATTGCATTCTGTGAGAAGGGACCAACCTGACAACACCTGGCTCTGCATTCATTCCCCTGGTGGGAATACCAGGCTGGCTGACACTTGAGGATCTTGGCCTGACCTCTGCAGCGGTATATGGGTCAACAAAAACCACGTATCCAGCTCACCCTATCACAGAGGAGGCGAGCTCTGACTCCATGCCAGAGATTGATTCTGGCAGTGGTGTTTTTGGAAGGGACGTGTACCCTTCATCTCTCCTTGGTTCATGCATTCTGACTTCCAGCAGGCCTGGCTCAAAGCCGTCTTGGCCAAGAGGAATTTTTATAACCTGGTTGGCTTAATTTTTTTTTTCCCCCAAATTCATAACCCCAGGCAGAAACACTCTCCAAACAGCTTTTGTATCAGAGGGAATAGAGTAGGGAGACATGCAAGGGAGGAAAGAGAAAAGGCAAGGACACCTACATTGGAATAGGTTAGTTCTTCATTTAGTAATAAATTGTTTTTATAATAATGAGTATGTTGTAGTAGAAAGAACATGAGTCTGTTTAAGTTTAAAAGCAGAGCGTTTTATTATAGTGAAAAAGACATTTTGCAAAATGGGGAAACACAGTGACAGAATAATCTGAAAAAATGCTTCGGGGGCTGCAGTGATACAGAAGCTTATGAAGGGAAAAAAAAGTGCAAACAGAAGGGTACAGCTAAAACATTTTTGATTGGTTAACATTTACAAAGTTGCAGGTGGCAGTTGGTTGACCATCCTTGCAGAGGTTGATCCCTTTTGCAAGGATAGCTCCAGGTGACAGCATTCTGGCTGACCAATAAAATCACATGTTTCCTGACATCTAGACATCTGCAGCTTGTGTTAAACTGAGTTACTTTAGTGTTGTGATGGTGAGTTCTGTTGAAATATAAAAGCAAAAAGTTTGTTGAAGGAATGGGATTATTAAAAATGAAAATTCGACATATTCTAATGCTTAAGGAGAGAAAAAGGTTTTGATACAGAAAAACTATAGCTTTGTCTTTATTTAACGTTATTTTAACTGAAGGAGCCCTAGTAGCACAGTGGTTAAAGCACTTGGCTGCTAATCAAAATGTCAGCAGTTCAAACTCACCAGCTACTCCATGGGAGGAACGGTGAGGCGGTCTGCTTCTGTAAAGATTTACACCTTGGAAGTCCTATGCGGCTGTTCTACTCTCTCCTATAGGGTTGCTGTGAGTTGGAATTGACTCTTATAGCAGTGGGGTTTGTTTTTTCTTTGTTATTTTAACAATAATTTGGGTTAGTTAGAACAAAGGTTTGGAAAATTGCAAGTATGGTTAAAGGGGCTTAAGGGGGTATTTTCTTATAATTAGCTTGGCCACTAAAGTTACCTGTTTAACACTATGTCTAACA
Source organism: Elephas maximus indicus (assembly GCF_024166365.1). Taxonomy (NCBI): domain Eukaryota; kingdom Metazoa; phylum Chordata; class Mammalia; order Proboscidea; family Elephantidae; genus Elephas; species Elephas maximus. The sequence goes on from NC_064821.1 coordinate 98,759,076, forward strand.
CCTGTACAAAGTGGATAATCTTCTTAGAATCGACCATTTTTAACCACAAATTTGAAATAAGCAAAGCAAAGTGGGCAAAACCACACTTTTCTGTAGACCTGCTGATATCTAGGTTAGAGGTACAGTGGAAAATGTTCAGAAGTGACAGGCTACATTATATGACAGAAGCTGCATTTAGAAATCTAAAATGGAGTCACTTAGGACAAGGAGAGATTAGGCCTATGTCTTAGCCATAGTCCTAATCTGTCAGGAACCTTAGCTTTTGGAATGTTCTTCCTCACTTCTCCCCTTTGATCAATAATTTCCCTGGGAATTTGATTATCACACTTAGGAGTACATTCTTCTGCATGGACTTTGACCTTGGGTAGAGGCTTTTACTTTGCTATTTTTAGGGCCTCATCTTCAGGGTGAGGTGGTCTCATATTGCCTACAAAGGAGTAACCTGTCTTCTGCATGGGTTTAAAAGTTTAAATGGGTGGCTGCTTACCTTGTAAAAGTCAATTAAGACCCCAGACTCTATCAAGCAAATGACGAGGCTTGGATGTCGTCAGGTGGATAGTTGTGCACCACGGTAAGAATTTTTACCATGCTGTTTTTTCCATGCTATTAAGTACTCTGCTTCAGTAATCCTTTACTATAGAGATGTGAATAGAGCAAGGCTGAATGTGAAGGAACAATTTGACAGACAGAAGGCTTTCAACTAAGGTATAAGGTAAAATTCCTCTGTATAGTCGGTTTCTTTAAGATGCATGACATGTTGAACTGCTAAATGAGTAGTCTAGTGATTACAGAGATTTGAGAAACATTTCATAAACCATTTGATTATACAAACAATTAGTACAGTAATAGTTGAGAAAACTAAATCTACTTGCAGTATGGAGTGCAACTAAGATTTTATATTACTGGGGAACCAGATGAATATGTCAAAGGATGAGGAGTCAAGTTCAGGGTCAGTGTGTAACTAAGTGGTTTTTTCATCAAATTTTTCTGAGATTTTAGTCTACTTGACTAGACATGTTGATATAGGGGTAGTATGAGGTGTTGGCTATAGCATAGACCCTTGTTGGCTGTGCTAAAAGGATGATTTTAACTGATAAAACAAAACTATTTCAAACATAATAAGTATTATACATAGGGCAACAACCTGTATTAAAAGCACAGGGTTTTAAGGAACAATATTGACTTGAGACGATATTGTAATCAAAGGGATAATTTTGAAAGTGTGAAACAGGTTGTAAGAATATTGGTAAAACAGAAGAACACGGTAACAAGAAAACTTGAAACAAAAAGAACTAATATGGATTCTAATTCTTGATGGTTATAAGGAATATAATTATTTCTTAAAAGTAGTACTTATAAAAAGAGGTCTTGCCTTTTGAGGGAAGTTATATGAAAACAAGGAATAATACCTCTTAGTTGGAGGTTAGTGACAATAAAGAAAAGGATTAGGATAGTTAAAAAATAAATTCTAAGTATTTCTACAGTTAAATTCTTTACCATTCTAAAAAGTTTAACTTTACTGAACAGGAGTTATTTTATAAGCAAGGAAAATTAAAAACTATTAAATGTTTAGAATAAATCTGGACTATTTTAAATGAAATGTAAAAAAATAAATAATATAATAAGGCAATAAAAGAGGGAATGTAAGTATGAAGCAAATCTCAAAAATATTAATTGTAATTCTTACCTGTCTTAATTGATCAAACACAGTGATTTTAAAGGGAAAAAGAATCATTAACAATTGTTAGGGTAAAACTGCCTTTAGAGAAAAACAAATAGTACTATCGAGACTATTATTTGTATGGAAAGGCAGGGAATCGTACGATAAAAAGGTAGCGAAGCAGCTAATATTAAAATAACGATGTTTTTCGTTTAAAGAAGAAGAAATTAAAAAATTTTAAGAAAGAGTAAAATGCTCTTCAATGATTTCAGATTAGTAGGTTTAGATACAGGCCTTGTCCTGGAATCTTGGATATGTAAGCAGTCTACCCAGATGCCAGCTTCTGCTCATCCTCGGGTTCAGCTGTTTTCTTCTAAGGTTGTCTGCTTTTGGTCCATCTTCATTGGAATTTCAGGTTTAGTCCTTTAGCAGGCTGGCAGGTCCAAAAGATTTTTTCCTTTTCCAATAAGCATAGTCTCCAGGCTAAATAAAAGGTAATTTAGATATACTTGGCTTTTGAATGTCAAATGTCTCTGAACTGTGAAGAATACTTTTTCAAAGTAAAATTAAGTATGGCTGTTATAGTATTTTGTAATTATAGAAACGTGAGAAAGATTCCAAAGTAAAGTAGTGGTAGTTAATCTTAAGAGGAAAGCTAATTATTTACAAAATTGGTTAAGGAAAGAAGAGCGTTGTTAAGATTCATCATTAACAATCAGTTTTACTAACGGCATAGGTGCTTTTTTGTGCAGTAATGACAATGTTGAGGGCCATTCAATTTTGAAAACCTGTTTCTCGCATAGTTATTTCAGAATTTGTTCCTTGGATTCTATGAGTAGAATAATTTAGAATATTCTGAAAGTACTTTTCTTCAATTTGCAGGCTACAGAGTCTCTTGCAGATTAAAAGAAAATAAACTCAAAGTGATCCAAACTGTTAAAACAATTGACTCTTATTTAAAAAAAAGAAAAAGGAAAAAGGATTTCTATATTTGAATTTTAACAATAATCACTTATAAGTCTTATAGTAACCATTTTAGTTTACCCAATCCATGCAATTAGTTTGGCTTCCTGTAGGCCTGGATTAATAATAATAAAAAAAAATTCCTTTAGTTTTTAAAATCTTGATTTGGTCCCATAATTTACATATTTGAAATATTATAATCCTTTGTCTAAGCTTAATATGGTCAGTTTCATTGAAATATTTTGTTAAGTAGCACAGTAAAATCTGTAGATGACAACTTAAAATGTCCAGTTAGCTTAGTACAATATTTCTTAAGAGAATTGTAGAAGCAATATTTAAAAAAAAAAACAAAAAAACTTTGAACAGAAGAAAATACCTTTAGTGTTTTCATCCCTGTTTCTTAAATGATCATCCCTGTTTCTTAAAGAGGCTTAAACATAATCTATAATAGTTTTAAAACACAACACTATATTACTATGTACCCATAAGTTTGAATAGTAATAAAAATTTCATGGGTAATGTTGTTAATTCTCTAGTTAAACTATGGGAACAAGGTAATAATTAAAAATTATGTAACACATTTCATATAACATATTAGTTAAAAAATTTTAGTATTTATTTCTTTATAAAACAGAAACAAATCTTTGTGGCTTTTTATGAAATCTCAATGACTTTAGAAATTAAAACTTATTAAACTTATAGTTGCAGTAAATGAGAATTTTGATGATATGAAATACATTTCTTTTTAATAAATCTCTCAAACTTCTTGTGACAAAAATGAATATACTTATTACAAGAATCTCTATATTTATCTTCTTCTGTGGCATAAAAAGTAAGAGTTTATAAATTTCAATTATAATGAATGTTTATTAACTTAGTATTAGTAAGCTTCTTAAAATACTACAAATCAATTTAAGTTTATATATTATAAAACATAATTATTAGTGAAGTAAGTTTGTTTAAATAGTCTATATTTTCTATTCAAAACTTTATTATTTATCTTATTTTCTTGGTAAGGGGTTTAGTCTTTTTTCTTCTTATTAATAAAAATTATTCTTTTCTTCCATACTTAATGGTCTGGCTGTGACTAGAGGAATCCCGGCGGTCATGGTCCCCAAACCTTCTTTTGGCACAGGACGGGAACCATCCCCGAAGACAATTCATCAGACAGGAAAGAGACTGGACAGTGGGTGGGAGAGAGATGCTGATGAAGAGTGAGCTATTTGTATCAGGTGGACACTTGAGACTGTGTTGGCATCTCCTGTCTGGAGGGGGGATGGGAGGATAGAGAGAGTTGGAAGCTGGCAAAGTTTTCACGAAAGGAGAGACTGGAGGGGCTGACTCATTAGGGGGAGAGCAAGTGGGAGTAAGGAGTAAGATGTATATTAACTTATATGTGACAGACTGACTTGATTTGTAAACGTTCACCTGAAGCTTAATAAAAGTTAATAATAAAAAAAATATTCTTTTCTTTAAATAAAGCACATTTTATATATTAAGTTAAATTACTTAGAAATGTTTTGCTTCTAAGATTTTGCTTTTAAGGTTGACATAAATACATTTGTTAGGCTAGGGTCTGAATTGAGACTCTTATCAATTTATTTAACTTGTATAAACACTTATTATTAAACCAATTAGAATAATACCATCAGAAGGTAAGAAATTATTACCTTCTCTTTCACATGTTTTATAGGATCCCACAGAGAAGAAATACTTTAAAGGCCTTGTTGTACCAAATAAACAAGTTATCTTTTTTAGTGCACCTTTTAGAGTCTTCCAATTGTTATTTAAGGCTTATCTCACAGCTACCCAAGACAAGACAGAGACTTAAACACAAAATGAGACAAAAATCAAATACATTTGTTGGTGTACAACAAACAAAATTCCATGAAATTATTTGATTATGGAACTAATTCAGAACTTTTGGGCTTATACTCAATATCACATAAGACAAACTTATGGGAAACTACGTGCAGTTGAGTTTTGAAAAAGCAGAACAAAGGTCTGCATGCAGCAAACAACTTCTTTTACTTAATTTAGGATTAATTCCAGGCTTGTCTGTTTATGAATATTCAGTAAATTTAATAAAATTTCTTCTGAACTGTAGACCCCCTGAACTGTAGACTAATTTTATTTAGATCATTTATTCCCTCCTTTTCACAGTGGGCCAAAGAATTTGGGCTGCCTATGAAACTATTTTGAGAGACCGTGGGTGTTTGGAGGGTAGAAGGAGTTGTTCCTGATTAGTGGTCTCAGTCTTGTTTGAGTATTATATGGATAACCAAAAAAAACCACATCCAGAGCTGTCGAGTCGATTCCAACTCATAGCGACCCTATAGGACAGAGTAGAACTGCCCCATAGAGTTTCCAAGGAGCGCCTGGCAGATTTGAACTGCCGACCCTTTGGATAGCAGCCATAGCACTTAACCAGGGTTTCCATTATATGTATATATTACAGAATTTTTTTAGGCTGGGCTCTCTAGAGAAGCAAAACCAGTAAAGCATATAAATATATGTAAAGAGGGATTTATATTAAGAAAATGGCTCACAGAGAGATTTATGTTAAGAAAATGGCTCACATGGTTGTAGAGGCTGGAAAGTCTCAAGTCCATGAGTTGGGTTGGAGGCTTCTCCTGACTCACATAGCTGCAGGAGTTGGTGACCCAAGACTGGCAGTCCTCTCGCTCACAGGCAGTGGGGACCAACGGATCCCAAGATAGGCAGGCAAGATGGCAGGTAAGCTGCTAGCTCAAATCCCAAGAACTGGAGATCAAATGAACAGGAGACAGCTGCAGGATCCAGAGTTAGCAAAAGCCATCTAGCCTTGGCAGAAAAGTACACCTATTTTGGATGCAGGCCACACCTCCAAGGAAACTCCCTTTCAACTGACTGACTACTCACAGCATATCCCATCATGGAGGTGATCATATTATATCAGATCTCATCATTATATGACTGCCAAACTACATCGTAATTGCCAAAACACTGAGAATCTTAGCTCAGCCGAGTTGACACACAACCTTAAGATCACAGGAGTCTAGATGGTAAGTTTTAATAAACATTTAAAATTCTTTTCTAGTTAGTTCTTTAGGAAAAAGGGACATTTAGATAGAGTAAACTATTATTGAAGGGACAGAAAAAGGAACTGCATATATCCTTATATTGCTGTTATTAAAAAAACCAAAACCATTGCTGTTGAGTTGATTCTGACTCATAAGTAACATTTGTATGAAATAACTAGGTGGGGCTGTTTCTGTAGTTAAAAAAATTTTTTTTAAGGTCAAGACCAAAGTGAGAACTGACAAAACAAAATGAAATAGAATAATTTTCAAAGAACACAAATTCAAGAGTGCAGAGTTCAATTTGAAGAGATTACTCAGCTTTACTCAGCAGTCTATGGTCTCTCACGATCTGTGGAAGTGACCTTTAAAATTCCTGGAGAGTGGAAGGCATGCTGAAAAATCTTTGCACACTTAGAAAACTGAAATTAACTGTCCAGCTGTTTTTTTTGTTTTGTTCTGTTTTTGCTAGAAAGCAGAAGTTAAAAGAAAAACTTTTGTGCAGTTTTAAAATGAAAATGATTAACAGCTGCACATTAGCTCTGTTCACATAGACACTAGTTCAGAAAATTCAGACTCTAGCTCTAGAGCTCTGAATACATGACTTGCTGAAACATTAGATTCTATCCCTGACACAGACTCTAGTTCTAAAGGCTCAGTTTCTGAAACCCCAAATCCTAGTTTTGAAAACCCCAAATTCTAGTCTTGAAGGCTCAGCTTCTGAAGATTTAGCTGCTGAAAACTCAGCAGGATGTGCAGTGAACTGAAAGCAAAGGAGACAGAAAGAGAAGTGACAGGTGCCTGAAATTTTAATCTTCTAGGGAAGCAGCTTTACTGTCCTGCTGTTTTGGATGCCTTTTGGCACCAATCAAAAAAGGTGATCTTTATTCCTAACTTACTGCACAGGAAAAATTAATTTAGACATGTCAAAAGTTTTCCATATGAGGCATTTGCCCTTTATTTTTCTTTCTTAAAGATAAAATAGGCACGCATGCAAATTTTAACCTGCTCCAGAGATTTTAAGACTAGAAGTCACACAAGAGTACAAAAGAGCAAATGTCTAACTCCAGGTTGCCCTTCAATTAGCTTTATGCACCTAGGGAAATGAAGTATGCGGCAAGACTGAGGCTACACCCTATGGCAAGACCAAAGCTGCAGTCTTGTTCAGCTAGGCACAAAATTGACAAACTAGTGAACAAAAATACGAGAGACAGATAAATGTGGACAGGTCAAGGCACTCGTAAAGAGGTCAGGTATTTCCTAAATTGCCTTTAGTTAGATTATGTCACTGGCTTAAAGGAAAAAAAAAAAAAAGGAATAAGTAGCAGGACCATCATGTTTACTCAAGAGTTGCATGGGAATTCTCAAAGAATATTCTCCACTTTTGGATTTGTTATTGCCTATTCTATACAGTCACTATGAGTTGGAATTGACTTGATGGCAGCCGGTTTGGGTTTTTTTTTTCCTTTTATTCTTCAGTTAGACCAAATATGTGCACCAAAACCAGAAGGAAGTACTGCCCTTGATTATTGTCTTGGAATCAAAATCCAAAGAGAACTGAGCTTACACTGTGACCAAAGTTTAAGGACAATTTTCTCTAGTGGCATTCTGGTAGAGGGAACTCAAGTCTCACAAATAACTAAATGTAGCACTACTTTCAGGTTTCTCTGGGTTACAATAAATCTATTACCCTGAGCTGTCTGAAAGTAGAATTACCTTCCATGACTACCCCAACACTCAAGAGGTAGAATTACCTTCTACATAATTTAAAACAGTGAGAAAAGGGAAAACAAATCCAGACTAAATAAAAATGAAAGCAAGTTAACAACGATGAAAATAAGGCAATAATAAAAAACTCTAGTTGAACCTTGGATGCAGCAAGGTGGAGTTTCTTATATCTGAGAGGTACTCACCCTAGCAACCCCCAAATGTCTGTTGAAAAAGGAGGGTCCAATTTTCTCCGCTGGATTCAGAGCCCAATTTCTTGGCTCTCTGGGGTTGCTGGAAGAAGTCACCTATGGATCCCACTTCTGACACCAATTATTGTAGTGAAAAAACCAAGAGTCTATTTAAGTTTAAAAACAGTTTTATTATGGCAAACAAGGCATTTTGCAAAATGGGAAACACAGTGCCAGAATAAACTGAATAAAGTGCTTCATGGAGCTACAGTGATACAGAAGCTTATAAAGGAAAAAAAAAAACAAACTACAAATAGAAGTAAAATTTTGCTGAAAATCATTCACATGCAGTTGCAGCAGTACATGGACAGAAAACTGCCAGAAATACAAGCCAGATTTAGAAGAGGACGTGGAATGAAGGATATAATTGCTGATGTTAGATGGATCTTAGCTGAAAGCAGAGAATACCAGAAAGATGTGTACCTGTGTTTTATTGACTATGCAAAGTCATTCAGCTGTGTGAATCATAACAAGGTATGGATAACATTGCAAAGAACGAGAATTCCAGAACACTTAATTGTGCTCAGGAGAAACCTGTACATAGACCAAGGGGCAGTTGTTCCAACAAAATAAGTGGATACTGCATGGTTTAAAATCAAGAAAGTTGTGCATCAGGTGGCATCCTTTCATCATACTTATTCAATCTGTATGCTGAGCAAATAATTTGAGAACCTGGAATATATGAAGAAGAATGTGGCAGCAGGATTGGTGAAAGACTCATTAACAACCTGCGATATGCAGATGACACAACCTTGCTTGCTGAAAGTGAAGAGGACTTGAAGTACTTACTGATGAAGATCAAACACTACAGCCTTCATCATGGATTATGCCTCAACATAAAGAAAACAAAAACCCTTACAACTGGACCAATAAGCAACATCATGATAAATGGAGAAAAGTTCAAAGTTGCCAAGGATTTCATTTTACTTAGACCCACAATCAACACCTATGGAAGCAGCAGTCAGGAAATGAAATGACATATTGCTTTGGGGAAATCTGCTAAGTGATAAAAAGCAAAGATGTCACTTTGAGGACTAAAGTGTGCCTGACCCAAGCCATGGTGTTCTCAGTCACCCCATATGCATGCAGAAGCCCAACAATGAATAAGGAAGGCTGAGGAAGAATTGATTGCCTTTGAATTATAGTGTTTGTGAAGAATATTGAATATACCATGGGCTGCCAGAAAACAAACAAGTCTGTCTTGGAGGAAATACAGCCAGGGTGCTTCTTGGAAATGAAGACAGTGAGACTTTATCTCATGTCCCTGAAGAAGGACACCATGCTTGAAAAGGTAGAGGGTCAGCAAAAAAGAGGAAGACACTCAACGAGATGGATTGACACTGTGGCTGCAACAATGGGCTCAAAGATAACAATGATAGTGACGATGGTGCAGGACTTGGCAGTGTTTGGTTCTGTTGTACCCAGGGTCTCTGTGAGATGGAACTGACATGACGGCACCTAACAATACCGACTAAATGCTTAGGGAGAGAAAAGGGGTTTTTGTCTTTATTTAACATTAGCTTATTTAGAAGAAAGTTTTGGAAAATTACAAGTATGGCTGAAGGGGCTTAAGGGGTGTATCTTCTTTCAATTGGCTTAGCCGCTAAAGTCACATGTTTAACATTATGTAATAAAAAAAAAATGTAATAGCTGTACAAAACTGGATAATTTCTCCTTAGAATTAACTATTTTCAACCACAAATTTGAAATAAGCAGAGTAAAGTGAGTGTTATGAGTTGGATTGTGTCTCTCAAAAATTGTATCAATTTGGCTAGGCTGTGATTCCCCGTATTGAGTGATTGTCCATCATTTTGTCACCTGATGTAATTTTCCTATGTGTAGTAAATCCTATCACTATGATGTTAATGAGGCAAAATTATAGGCAGTTATGTTGTTGAGTCAAGGGTCAGTCTACAAGATTAGATTGTAATTTGAGTCAATCTATTCTGAGACATAAAAGAGGGAAGAGAGCAGAGAGACAGGGCAACGTCATACCACCAAGAAAATAGTGCCAGGATTAGAGTACATCCTTGGAACCAGGGTTCCTGCACGGAGAAGCTCCTAGTCCAGGGGAAGATTGGTGACAAAGACCTTCCTCCAGAGGTAACAGAGAGAGAAAGACTTCCCCTGGTGCTGACACCCTGAATTTGGACTTCTAGCCTCCTAGACTATGACTGAATAAACCTTCTGGTATTTCTGTTATAGCAGCACTAGATTACTAAGACAGTGAGCAAAACTGCATATTTCTGTGGAACTGCTGGTATCTGGATCAGAGGTACAGTGAACAATTTTATAGAGGTGACAGACTGAATTATATGACAGAAGCTGCATTTAGAATTCTAAGATAGAGTCACTTAGGACAAGGAGAGATTTGGCTTAGACTTTACGCATAAGGCCTAATCTGTCAGGAACCTTAGTTTTTGGAATGCTGTTCCTCAGGTAGCATGTATCAAACATTTACTAGGTCCTAGGCACCATTCTAATAATTTGTACATACATCGTTGTTGTTGTTAGTTGATGCTGAGTCAATTCCTACTCGTTGTGACCCCATGTGTGCAATGTAGAACTGCTCCATGGGGTTTTCAAGGCTGTGACTTTTCAGAAGCAGGTCGCCAGGTCTGTCTTCTGAGGTACCTCTGGGTGATTCAACCATCAGACTTTTGCCTAGTAAGTGAGTGCTTAACCATTTGCATCACCCAGGGACTCCTGTACATACACTAGCTCACTTAATTCTCTTAATTGAGAATTTTGAGTTATGTTCTATTATTAACCCCACTTTATAGATTGAAGAAGTTAAGAAACTTGTCCAAGGTTATTAAGTAGCAGAGGTAGGATGATAGCTGAGCATGGGTGAGTCCTTATCGAACTGGTTGCCTTGGGGATGAGTATATCACAGTTTCTAGCACAATGGTCGAGCAAGTATGATTGTCAAAAGAGCAGATCCTAGAGTTCCCAAGCCTGACCCAGGATCTTCCCTGGGTGTCCACATGCCAGTGATTACTTTTTAGATGCTTATTTCAGTCCTCTGAGAAGTAGCCTGGTGTAAGGCAGAGAACATGAGCTTTGAAGTCGCATAGGCCTGGGTTTGAAACTCAGCTTCTTCTAGCTGCATCCAAAACCAAATCCATTGCCGTTGAGTTGATTCTAACTAACGGAGAACCTACAAGTTATAGAATAGAACTGATCCATAGACTGTTCTTGGCCGTAATCTTTACAGAAGCAGATCGCCAGACCTTTTTTCTGTAGTACCCCTGGCTAGGCTTGAACTGTCAACCTTTATGTTAGTAGCTAATTGCAAGCCACTTGTGCCATGCAGAGACCTACTCTAACTGTATTGTCCAAGACAATTTATGTAACCTTGCTGTGACTCAATTGGTGGTTATGATTCATAATTCATTTGGTCGTGAAGATGAAGTGAGAAAACACAATAAAGTTTCTTGCATTGTGCCTGGCATGTAAAGGGTGCCCAGTAAATGTTAGTTATTAATATGGGGGAAACCCTGGTGGCCTAGTCGTTAAGAGCAATGGCTGCTAACCAAAAGGCTGGCAGTTCGAATCTACCAGGTGCTCCTTGGAAACCCTATGGGGTAGTTCCACCCTGTCCTGTAGGGTCTCTATGACTCGGAATCTACTCAACGGCAACAGGTTTGGTTTTTTTCGGTTATTCATATGGGACCGATGTAAAGGGAATAAATACAATTATTATTAGCCTCCCTCCCCTAAATATTATTATTAGCTGATAAATTCCATCATAACCTTTGAGCTAAGGCATGCTGTCTCTGGGAGGTCCTATTAAAAAGAAAATACCTTGAAGGGAAAATAAATTAAACCCTGATCAGTCTAAATCATTAAGTCTTCATTAATAATTAAGCTGTATATATATAAGCTTTCTGGAAAGAAAGATGGTAACTTGTAAAAAAAAAAATAAAAAAAAGCCGTAATAATACTAACAACAGCTGCCTCCATTTAGTGAGGGTTTATTACATATTTGATGTCTTAAATATTATTGTTAATCCTTGTAACTACCCTGTGGGAATGGTATTATTATCAATCAATTTATGAGGCTTAGGAAGAGATTAAGCAACACAACTAAAGCCCCCTGAGGGTAAGCAATGGAGACAGGATTTAAATACAGGACTAGTTCCAATGTCCACGCTTTTCCCGTTCTGCTACACATGAGCTTGGCAGTTCCTCTTCTGGGTCGAGGGCAGGGGGAACCCATTGCCGTTGAGTCGATTCTGACTCGTAGTGACCTCATAGGACAGAGGAGAACTGCCCCATAGGGTTTCCAAGGAGCAGGCGGTGGAATTGGAACTGCTGTCGTTTTGGTTAGCAGCCAAACACTTAACCACTGCTCTCACCAGGGCCTGTCTTTGGGAAAATAGAGAAGTAAATAAATTAAAAAGAAAGTAATTCCATTTATTAAAACAAACAAAACAAAAACTCAAAAGTGTTTATAGTTACATTATAAAAAATCAAAACCAGTTGCCATCCAGTGGACTCTGACTTATAGTGACCCTACGTGTTTCCGAGTAGAACTGTGCTCCATTTCATGGCTGTGATCATTCAGAACAGATTGCCAAGTCTCTCTTCAGAGGTGCCTCTGGTTGGACTCTAGCAGCTGAGTACTTTAACCATTTATACCACCCGGGGACTCCTAGTTACATTATATTCATCACATAACCCTGTGACTTCAAATTGCAAGACAGAGAGGCAAGCTCTCACTCATTAACACAATGTAATAGCCTTGAAAGACAAATAGAAGAATCATGTCAAATGAGAACATCTGAAGCTATATATATATATAGAAGCTATATTTAGTAAAAAGGACAGAATCCAGAAGAGTAGCAAAAAGAGTATATACACTATTAAAGTTGGGTAAAAATGGTATCTGTATACTGATGAGAATCAGAAGTGTTCACAAATTCCCCCCCAAACCAAACCCATTGCCATTGAGTCAATTCTGATTCATAGCGACCCTATAGGACAGAGTAGAACTGTTCCATAGAGGCCCTAAGGAGCAGCTGGTAGTTTCGAGCTGCTGATCTCGTGGTTAGCAGCCATAGCTTTTAACCACTGTGCCACCAAGACTCCAAATTGTTCATAGAGTTATGTAAATGCTTAATGTATGAAGCTTCTTTGCTGTTGTATTTTTGGGCAGAGTGGTTTAAATACTGTACTCAATTTAAAAAAGAAGAAAGAAACAGATTGAACCAAGTTAAAAAAGGAACAAGGTTTTTCTTGAACTGTCTAGAATTAAGTGGTAAAACCAGCTCCTTGGAAACACTTTAACAAAAAGCTATTACTACCTTTATTCAGAGTAGACTGAATGGCAACTGGCAATGACAACCTTAATTCAAACTCATGCCCACTAAGCGAGAAATGGGAGCCCACGTTTGTAATTAGCTCTTAGTATCTGATACAGCTTAAAGGTCCTGGGTGGCGCCAATGGTTTGTGCTTGGCTGTTAATCAAAGAGATGCTGGTTCAAACAGTGCCATGGAAGAAGGTTCTGGCAGTCTGCTTCCTTAAAGATTATAGCCAGGAAACCCCATGGAGCTCAGGTCTACTCTGTAACATGTGGGGTCACCATGTCTTGGAATCAATTCAATTGCAACTGATTTGTTTTGTTTTTCACCTCGCGAGAGATTTATTATTATGTTGTTTCCCTTACCTAGAATTTGAGAACTCTTAGGTGTACTAAGACAGTGATAGAAGGGGTTCAACTTTTTGCTATATTTCACAAAGTATGGTAGAAATTGAATATTTTCATTGTATATTTTAAAACTGGCAATAGTTAAAGATATAAGAGCTTGAGCTAGGGCTTTGAACAGTTCATTCTAGTTTGAATCCCTGCTGAGAAGTTGCATTTCTAGCAAGTTCCCTACTGCAAGTTTGCATTTCCATCCCAGATATACTGAATCAATCTACATTTTAACAAGATCTCCAGGTGATTCTTATAACTTCTTGGGAACTTGTTAGAAATGCAGCTTCTCAGCAGGAAACTCGTTAGACACTCAGATTCTGAGCAGGGGTTCCAACTAGAAATAACCGGTTCAAAGCCCTGGCTTGAGCTCTGTTCTCAGATCACCAGAGTTTGAATCCCAGCTTTGTTACATACTTGCAATGTGCAGCTGGGCAAGCTAATCTCTTCCATGTCCTTATGTGTAAAATGGGGTGAATTGTAATGCCTACCTCAATGGGTCAGTGCCCAGAACATAAGTAAGCTTTCTACAAACGTTGTTTCTGTTGCTGTTAGATGCCATCAAGTCTGTTCCAATTCATAGCGACCCTATGTACCACAGAACGAAACCCTGCCCAGTTCTGCACCATCCTCACAATTGTTGCTGTGCTTGGGCCCATTGAGGGTCTTCCTCTTTTTTTGCTGACTGTCTACCAAGCATGATATCCTTCTCCAGGAACTGGTCCCTTTTGATAACATGTCCAAAGTACGTAAAACAAATCCTCACCATCCTTGCTTCTAAGGAACATTCTGCCTGTACTTCTTCCAAGACAGATTTGTTCATTCTTCTGGCAGTTTTTGGTATATTCAGTATTGTTCACCCACACCATAATTCGAAGGCATCAATTCTTCTTTGGTTTTCCTCATTCACAATATTATTCCATAAAAATTAGCGATTGTTAAACCATAAAACGTCTTTTGCTTTTATTTGAAATTATCTTAATTCAGCACTAATTTTGTTATCTCAAGCAAATCAGAAGTAAGGACTGCTAGGTGTAGAAGCTTTGATTGCTGTGATATGGGAAGATGAACTAACTGTGAGTAAATACAGTTTGGTCAATAAAATCTTCCCAAATATGGGTGAGAGGAAGGAGAAAAGAGAGGAGAAGTGATGGGGGTCCTTGGTGATGAAGTCTGAGGATGAGTACACAAGACAGATAAGTTTTGATAAGGACAAGGGGAATGGGAGGCCTGGGCAGAGCACTGAGATGGGAAGCTGAAGTCACCACAGACCAACAGCTGAGTAGTAAAAGGGCAAAAGGCTTTCTCCAGAATCAGAGAGAAAGGGTGGCAGCTTTGCTGAGGCCTGACCCTTCCTGAAAAGAGATCGTCATCCTCCTCTACTTTTTGTGCCGCAGTTGGATTTCAACACCTGAGCCCAGACTAGGACGTGCAGAGGTGAATATGTGCTTCAGGAGGCAGTTGTGTAACCTAGATGCCAGCTGGGGTGTCCATCCCTGGGAAGCCTGGTTGACCTGGCCCTGGACCTGAATTCCATGGCCTATGACAATCACAAGGCCTCCACAGGATTTCTCTCTGGCTCTGATCTCTTCCTTTACTTCACTGCTTTGTGCTCCCCAAGTCAATTCCGAGGCACAGCCTAGCCTCCCCACCAAGGTCCACAAACAATTCGTACACATCGATTCTTGCGTAAGTTTAATAGTGTTACTGAGGGTGGAGTGGGGCAGATAGTACAGGTCAGGGTCACATCCCAGCCGCATAGTCTGCTCCTCCCAGTTCCATTCCTTTCATTTTCCTGGTCTCTCTTCCTTCTGGCACCACATACAAATTTTTCCCATGTCTCATACAGGGAGACAACCCAACCCAAGTACTTATCAATGCATTTTATCAACAAAAATTGTTTACCATCCTCAGAGGACTTCTGATCAAAAAAATTTTTTTTTCACTTGCATTACTAGTTATGAGTGTACTAGATGAAAAACGAAACAAAGCAAACACAATACTTTTGTGAACTATCATTTCTTACAAAAGGAGTGTTTACATGAAAACAGTTGTCTGTGAATGGAGTTTGGACAAATCAGAAACCTAATGGTGGCAAGAAATTGGGACCAATGGTAGGGCTTGAGGAGCCATTGAAAAATCTTAGTAGGAAATTGTGTCTTTCAGGAAGTCACTCTAGTAGCACTAGTGGAATGGCAGAAGGAGGTGAGAGTGGATGTGAGGAAACTGAAGGCAGGAGACAGTGAGTCCTAGGATAAATCGTTGTAGGTGGTGGGGGAAGGGAGGGATGGATTCAGGAGATTGAGTTTATAGAATTTAGTAGCCAATGGATGTGGGAAGTTGGGGACAGGGTCAAGAATTAGGGTGATCAGCTCATCCAGCTTTGCCTGGAACTTCAGCAGTTTTAAAATGGCAAGTCCTATATTCTGGGAACCTCCTCAGGTCTAAGCAAACTGGGACAGTTGGTTATCTCCTAGATTTATGACCTGGGAGAGTAAGGGGTTGGCAGTGCCATTTGTTAAGATGAGGGGCATAGAAGAAGAAGGCTAGTGGGGTGTTACAGTAAGAGGGGAGGTGGTGGTTGGTGATAAGGGTCTTTGAGTATAATGTGTTTGAGCTACCTGTGGGCTATCCCAATCAAGTGGTCAGATGAGAGGTCAAGGCAGATGATAAAGATTTGATACAATAACACCAACAATCACAACTACTACTAACAAAAATAGCCAAGATTACTGAATTTTTACTATTTGCTGGGCAGTGTTCTAAATGCTTTACATTTATTATCTCCTGTGGTCCTCACAGTCACTTTATGAGCTGGGAATTATTAATCCCATTTTACAGTTGAGGAAACTGAGGCACAGAGAGGATAAAGAATTTGCTCAAGGTGAACAATCACAAAGCTAGTAAGTGGAGGTGCTGGGATAAACACCTCTGACCAAAGATGCTCTTTGAGTTTTTTTTTTTTAATGATAGTAGAACATCGAAAATGCCCTAAATAGCAGGCAAATGATTAGCATAAGTTAGAATACTCCATTAAAAGAATACCCCTGCTCCAAGAGAAAGAATTCAGCCTTCCTCCCTTTCTTTGCCCCTTGCAGAAGTCAGTTTTGGTCCTTTACACCTTTGTGATGTAGAATCAAGAGCAGAGGGATAAATAAGTGAAAGTGAAGATGAGAGGTGTTAATTTTTTTTTTTTTAAAGAGTTAAAATGGCTGATGGGGAGGGTCACGGACAGTCTGTCCCTGAGCCATTTTCTCTAACAGCACTTGGTGACCTGGGTGCAGGAACGAGGAGGACCTATTGAGGCAGGTGAGATAGGAGAGCAAAGTTGGTGAGGAGAGTGACTTTCAGGCAAACCAACCACTAGGCTGAGCTTGGGTAGCATGAAAGGAATAGAAAGGGGTTGTTAGATTCAAAGGTAAAGGAAATTATGGTTAGGCCCATATTTTCTCCTATGCCAGAATGGCCAACAATGGCAGTACTACTGTGCTGCTTAGTTGTGAAGTGAATAAGTAATTTCACCTTTCTGGGCCTCAGTTTCCCCATCTGTAAGATTACATAATCACCATAGTATTCTCTAGCTCTAACCATATATGATTGTGCAAACCAGCATATGCCAGCCTCTGAGGCCTCTGGGTGAGGTGCTTTCTGTACCTTCTATACTGGAGCTGTTGAGCCAGTGTGAATCATTTTGTGCTTGGAAGGAGCCAACCTCAAGGAACAAGATGTGAGGTTTCAGTTCATCAGGGCTAGGTGCCAAGCAATAGTTCTAGCTGCTATTGGCCACGTGTTCACATTCAGGTTACTTTGCCTCAGGGGTCTCAGTAAATATTAACCAACTCTCTGTATGACCTTGGACAAGTTACTGAAATAGTTCAGGACATGGTTTACTCAACTATCAAGGAAAAGCAAGTGGTTACATACTCTGGGTGGCCATGAAGCAGTGTGACTCACAGTGGGTGAAGGAAAAAAGGTACAAACAGAAATGTTTATTCCTGGAAAGGCCACAGCCTTAGGGTGAGTTCTCTAAAAGCAGAGCCTGTGGAGGGATTCTTGTTCAAGTGATTTATTTGGTGAGTGTTCTCAGGAAATGGGGAGAAAGGAAAGCAGCACAGGGCAGGAGACAAAAGTTAACCATGAGCGTGATCTCCTCTGGGGTCTAGTTTCAGTCATCTTCCATGGGCAATCTCAGGAGCACAAATTGTGCCACAGAGTTAGCCTCATCTGTCAGTCTGACCACTCATCTGTCAGTTTGTTTTACTGTAGTTGCTTGTGTGTTGCTGTGGTGCTGGAAGCTATGCCACTGGTATTTCAAATACCAGCAGGGTCACCCTTGGGGGACAGGTTTCAGCGGAGCTTCCAGACTAACACAGGCTAAAAAGAAGGACCTGGCAGTATACTTCTAAAAAAAAAAAATCGACCAGTGAGAACCTTATGAATAACAGTGGAACATTGATATAGTGCTGGAAGATGAGCGTTTCAGGTTGGAAGGCACTCAAAATACAACTGGGGAAAAGCTGCCTTCTCAAAGTAGAGTTGACTTTAATGACATGGATGGAGTTAAGCTTTCGAGACCTTCATTTGCTGATGTGGCATGACTCAAAATAAGAAGAAGCAGCTGCAAGTATCCATTAATAATTGGAACATGGAATGTACAAAGTATGAACCTAGGAAAATTGGAAGTCGTCAAAAATGAAACTGGACTCATCAACATTGATATCCTAGGCATTAGTGAGCTGAAATGAATTGGTATTGGTCATTTTGAATTGGACAGTCATATGGTCTACTACGCAGGGAATGATGACTTGAAGAGGAATGGTGTTGTATTCATCACCAAAAAGAATATTTCAAGATTTATCCTGAAGTACAATGCTGTCAGTGATAGAAAAATATCCATATGCCTACAAGGAAGACCAGTTAATATGGCTATTATTCAAATTTATGCACCAAGCACTAATGCCAGAGATGAGGAAATTGAAGATTTTTACCAACTTCTACAGTCTGAAATGGATCAAAGATGCAATCAAGATGCATTGATAATTCGGGTGATTGGAATGTGAAAGTTGGAAACAAAGAATAAGGATCAGTAGTTGGAAAATATGGCAGTGATAGAGATGACACTGGAGATTACATGACAAGTCAGAACAAGGCTGTTGGCTGACTTTGGAACAGACGATCAATTACTCATATACAAGTACAGATTGAAGCTGAAGAAAATTAAAACATGTCCACGAGAGTCAAAGTATGACCTTGAGTATATCCCAGCTGAATTTAGAGACCATCTCAAGAATAGATTTGATGCATTGAACACTAATGACTGAAGACCAGATGAGTTGTGGGATCACATCAAGGCCATCATACATGAAGAAAGCAAAAGATCATTAAAAAGACAGGAAAGAAAGAAAAGACCAAAATGGATGTCAGAAGAGATTCTGAAACTTGCTCTTGAACGTAGAGTAGTTAAAGCAAATGAAAGAAATGATGAAGTAAAAGTGCTGAATAGAAGATTTCAAAGGGTGGCTTGAGAAGACAAAGTACAGTATTATAATAAAATGTGCAAAGACCTGGAGTTAGAAAACCAAAAGGGAAGAACATGCTTCGCATTTCTCGCGCTGAAAGAACTGAAGAAAAAATCCAAGCCTCCAGTTGCAATACTGAAGTATTCTGTGGGCAAAATATTGAACGATGCAGGAAGCATCAAAAGGTGGAAAGAATACACGAGTCACTGTACCAAAAAGAATTGGTGGTCGTTCAACAATTTCAGAATATCAAGAACTGATGGTACTGAAGAAAGAAGTCCAAGGTGTACTGAAGGCATTGGCAAAAACAAAGCTCCAGAATTGACAAAATATCAGCTCAGATGTTTCAACAAATGGATCCAGTGCTGGAGGTGCTCACTCATCTATACCAAGATGAGCCAACTGGCTACCTGGCCAACTGACAGGAAGAAATTCATATTTATGCCTATTCCAAAGAAAGGTGATCCAACCAAATGTGGAAATTATCAAAAAATATCACAGGCAAGTATAATTTTGCTGAAGATCATTCAAAAGTGGTTGCAGCAGTACATGGACAGGGAACTGCCAGAAATACAAGCTGGATTCAGAAGAGGATGTGTAATGAGGGATATCATTGCCGATGCCAGATGGATCTTGGCTGGAGGCAGAGAATACAAGTTTTTTGTTGACTATGCAAAGGCATTCAACTGTGTGGATCATAGCAAATTATGGATAAAATTGTGAAGAATTGGAATTCTAGAACACTTAATAGTACTCGTGTAGACTCTGCGCATAGACCAAGAGGCAGTCGTTTGAACAGAGCAAGGGGATACTGCGTGGTTTAAAGTCAGGAAAGGTGTGCATCCCAGTTGTATACTTTTACTGTATTTATTCAATCTGTATGCTGAGCAAATAATCTGATAAACTGGGCTATATGAAGAAGAATATGGCATCAGGATTGGAGGAAGACTCATTAACAACCTGCGATATGCAAATGACACAGTCTTCCTTGTTGAAAATGAAGAAGACCTGAAGCACTGGTGAAGATCAAAGACTACAGCCTTCAGTACCTCAACGTAAAGAGAAAAAAAACCCTCACAACTGGACCAATAAACATCATGATAAATGGAGAAAAGATTAGCATTGTCAAGGATTTCATTTTACTTGGATCCACCATCAACACCCATGGAAGCAGCAGTCAAGAAATCAAAAGACAGATTGCATTGGGCGAATCTGCTGCAAAAATCTTTCTAAAGTGTTAAAAAGCAAGGATGTCTCTTTGAGGACTAAGATGTGTCTGACCCAAGCTATGGTATTTTCAATCCCCTCATATGCATTTGAAAGCTGAACAATGTGTAATAAGGACCCAAGAAGAATTAATGAATTGAGAATCAATGTTTGTGAAGAATATTGAATATACCATGGACTGTCAGAAGAACGAACAAATTTGTCTTGGAAGAAATACAGCCAGAATGCTTCTTAAAAAGGAGGATGGCAAGATTTTGTCTCAAGTACTTAGGAGGCGTTATTAGGAGGGACCAGTCCTTGCAGAAGGACATCGTGCTTGGTAAAGTAGAAGGTCAGCAAAAAAGAGGAAGGCCGTCAATGAGATGAAACGACAGAGTGGCTGCAACAATGGGCTCAAACATAGCAAAGAATTGTGAGGATGGTGTAGGACTGCATAGAATTTTGTTAAGTTATATGTAGGATAGCTGTGAGTCTGAAGTGACTCGACAGCACCTAACAACAACAACAATTACTTTTTGGAGATTCATCCAAGTTGTTGTGCGTAACAATAATTCATTCCTTTTTTTTTTTTTTGCTGAGTAGTATTCAGTTGTATAAGTATACCATAACTCATTGCTGTTTAAGTCGATTCTGACTCATAGTGACCCTATAGGACAGAGGAGATCTGCCCCATAGAGTTTCCAAGGAGAACCTGGTGGATTCAAACTACCGACTTTTGGTTAGCAGCTATAGAACTTAACCAATATGCCACCAGGGTTCCCAAATATACCACAGTTTGTTTAATTAATCACCCACTGAAGATATCTGGGTTGTTTACAGTTTTGGGCTATTATAAACAAAGCTGCTATAAACACTTATGTACAGGTTTTTGCATGAATATAAGTTTTCATTTATCTGAAATAAATACCAGGAGTACAATCGCTGGTTTGTATGGTAGTTGTATGTTTAATTTTTAGGAAAATGCCAAACTATTTTCCGAGTAGATGTACCATTTTACTTTCCCACTGGCAATGTGTGAGTGATCCAGCATTTGGTATTGTCATTATTTTTATTTTAGCCATTCTGCTAGGTGTGTAGTGTAATTTATATCTTCTTGTTATTTGTCATCTTGCTAGAGGTTTGTCAATTTTATCGATCTTTTCAAAGAACCAGTTCTTTGTTTCATTAATATTCTCTTGTTATTCTGTTTTCAATTTCATCAATTTGTACTCTTCATTATTTCCCTCCTTCACTTGCTTTGGGTTTATTTTGCTCTTTTCTATGTTATTGAGGTGGGAACTTAGATTATTGTTTTGAGAATTTTTTTCTTTTTTAATGTATGCATTTTATGCTATAAATTTTCCTCTCGGTACTGCTTTATCTGTGTTCCCCAAATTTTGTAATGTTGTATTTTCAATTTCATTTAGTTTAATATATATTTTGATTTTATTTGAGACTTCCCCTTTGACTCATGAATTATTTAGAAGTGTGTTGATAAAGCTTCTAAGTGTTTGGAAAATTTTTCTATTATCTTTCTGTTGTTGATTTCTAGTTTGATACAATTGTGATTGGAGAACCCACTCTATTTTTCCAATTCTTTTAAATTTGCTAAGGTTTGTCTTATGACCTTTCTTGGTATATGTTCCATGGATCCTTGAAAAGAATGTGTATTCTGATTCAGCTTAGTGAAGTGTTCTGTTTATGTCAGTTAGTTCCTGTTGGTTGATGGTGTTGAGTTCTTCCATATCCATAATGATTTTTTGTCTAGTTTTTCTATCAGTTGTTGAGAGATGGAGTGTTAGAGACTCCAGCTATAGTTGTGGATTTGTCTATTTCTTCTTTCAGTCTATTAGTTTTTGCTTCACATATTTTGCAACTCTGTTGTTTGGTGCATACACATTTAGGATTCCTACATCTTTTTGGTGGATTGACTGTTTAAATCATTGTAGAATATCCCTCTCTGTCTTGGTAATTTTTTTCTCTGAAGTCTATGTATTATATAAACATACCTATTTTCTTTTGATTAACGTTTGCATGGCCTACCTTTTGTCATCCTTTTACTTTTAACCTCTCTTTATTGTTACATTTTAAGTGAGTTTCTTGTAGACATGTAGTTGGATCATGTTTTTTAATCCACTCTGCTAATCTCTGTCTTCTAATTGGGTACTTAGACCATTTACATTTAATGTAATTATTGATATGTTAGGGCTTACTTCTGCCATTTTATTTTTTGCTTTCTGTTTGTCCTGTTTGCTTTTTGTTTCTGTTTTCTTTTTACTGCCTTCCTGTGGGTTACTTGAACATTCTTTAGAATTCCATTTTGAGTTATCTACAGTGTTTTTTATTGTGTTTCTTTGTATAGTTTTTTGGTGGTTGCTGTATGTATTACATTACGTATACATAACTTATCACAGTCTACTGGTGTCATTATTTTACCAGTTTGAATAAAGTGTACAAATCTTACTTTTCGTTATGTCCCTTTATCCCCCCCATTTATAATATAATTGCCTTAAATATTTTCTCTATATATACATTTAGAATCACATCAGTGTTATAATTTTTGCTTCAACTGGCAAACATAATTTAGAAAGCTCAAGAGGCAAAGGGTGTATATTATACTTACCCATTTTTTTTTTCCCTTTCTGAGACTCTAAGATTTCTTTTCTTTTTATCTTTTTCCTGTCTGTTAAGAAAACTTCCTTTAGCCATTCTTTTGGGTAAATCTGCTAAAGACAAATTCTCTTCATTTTCTTTCATTTGAGAATGTCTTGATTTCCCCTTGATTTTTTTTGTGAGAAAATAAATTTCTGTCCTTTTTAAAAAAACTGTGATTCAGGTGAAAGTTTACAGAGCAAATTAGTTTCTCATTAAACAGTTAATACACAAATTGTTTTGTGACATTTGTTGCTAACTGGCAACGTATCAACACTCTCCCCTTCTCCATCCCAGGTTCCATGTCTCCATTTGTCCAGTTTTCCTGTCCCTTCCTGCCTTCTTGTCTTTGCTTTTGGGCTAGAGTGACCATTAGTCTCGTACACATGATCGAACTATGATGCATGTCCCTCAAGTGCTTTATTGTTGGCCCTATGTTGTTTTTGTTGTGTGCTGTCAAGTCAATTCTGACTTATAGAGACCCTATAGGACAGAGTAGCATTGCCCCATAGGGTTTCCAAGGAGAGCCTGGTGGATCTGAACTGCTGACCTTTTGGTAGTCATCTGAGCTCTTAACCACTTCACCTCCAGGATTCTGTTGGTCCTATAGACTTGTCTAATCTTCGGCTGAAGGGTGTACCTCAGGAGTGACTTCAGTACTAAGTTAAAAGAGTGTCCGGGGGCCATACTCTTGGGGTTTCTCCAGTCTCTGTCAGACCAGCAAGTCTTTTTTTGTGAACTTGAAATTTGTTCTACATTTTTCTCCCGCTCTGTCCAGGACCCTCTATTGTGACCACTGTCAGAACAGTCGGTGGTGGTAACGGCACCATCTACTTGGGTTCAATCTGATAGAGATTGTTGTAGTTGTGGTTCATTAGTACTTTGGACTAATCTTTCCCTTGTGCCTTTGGTCTACTTTATTCTCCTTTGCTCCAGCCAGATGGGACCAGTAGATATATCTTAGATGGCTGCTCACAGGCTTTTAAGATCCCAGTCGGTAGTCACCACAGTCAGATGTAGAATATTTTCTTTATAGACTATGTTATGCTAGTTGAGCTAGATGACCCTTGATACCATGGTCCCCAGCCCTCAACCCAGTAGCTTTTTCTCTCAGGGCACTTGGATGTGTCTGTGAAGCTTCTATGTCTTTGCCCTGGTCAAGTTGTACTGACTTCCCCAGCATTGTGTACTGTCTTACCCTTCATCGAAGTTACCGCTTTACTGTCTAGTTAGTGGTTTTCCCTATCCACCCTTCCCCTTCTTTGTAACTATCAAAGATTGTTTCTTTCTGTGTGGAAACATTTTCATGTGTTTTTATAATAGCGGTCTCATACAGCATTTGTCCTTTTGTGATTTTCAGTCAGCATAATGTCCTCCAGATTCATTGATGCTGTGAGATGTTTTGCAGATTCATCATTGTTCTTTATTGTTGTATAGTATTCCATCATGTATATGTACCATAGTTTGTTTATCCATTCACCTGTTGGTGGGACTTAGGTTGTCTCCATCTTTTCAGTATGTGAATAATGCTGCAGTGAACATGAGTGTGCATATGCCTATTCACGTGACAGCTGTTTTTTCTCTAGGATGTATTCCTAGGAGTGGGATTGCTGGATCTTATGGTATTTTTATTTCTAGCTTTTTAAGGAAGTGCCATACCATTTTCCAAAATGGTTATACCATTTTGCATTCCCACCAGCACTATCCCCTTCATTCTCGAAGGACATTTTCACTGAATATAGAGTTTTAGGTTGACAGATCTTTTCTTTCAGCACTTGAAAAATGTTGTACCATTTCATTCTAGCCTTCATGGTTTCTGATGAGAATACCGCTGTCATATGAATTGTTTTTCCTATGTAGGAATGTATCATTTATTTCTCATTGCTTTCAAGATGTGTTTATTTGTCTTTAGTTTTCATAAGTTTAACTATGATGTGTCTTCACATGGATTTCTTTGGGCTTGTCTTGTTTCGGGTTTGCTCAGCTTTTTGAATGTGTGCACTTATGCAGGGTTTTTTTTTTTTTTTTTTTTTTGGCCACATTTGAGAAGTTTTCAGCCACTGTTTCTTTTCAGCCTTGCCCTCTTCTCTTTTCCTTCCAGGATTCTGATGACATGAATGTTACATCTTTTGTTATAGTCCCACAGGTCTGTCCATGAGGCTTTGTTCATTTTTGGGAGGGGGTGTTTGGTTTATTTTCTTTCTGTTGTTCAGATTGAGTGACTTCTATTGTCCTGTCTCCTAGTTCACTAATTCTTTCATCTTTCCTCTCCATTCTGCTCTTGAGCTCATCAACTAAGTTTTTTATTTCAGTTATTGCATTTTCCAGTTCTAAAATTTCCATTTGGTTCTTTATGTCTTACTTTTTTTTTTTTTGGTGAGACTTTCTGTTTGTTTGCTGAAACTTGCAGTTTTTGTTTGCTTCATGTATGTTCCTAAGTGCTTATTCAGATATTTTTATGATGGCTGCTTTAAAATCTTTGTCAGATAATTCCAACATCTTTGTCATCTTAGTGTCAGCATCTATTAATTGTCTTTTTTCGTTCAGTTTGAGATCTTCCTGGCTTCT
Source organism: Elephas maximus indicus (assembly GCF_024166365.1). Classification (NCBI taxonomy): domain Eukaryota; kingdom Metazoa; phylum Chordata; class Mammalia; order Proboscidea; family Elephantidae; genus Elephas; species Elephas maximus. The sequence goes on from NC_064821.1 coordinate 98,784,364, forward strand.
TCTGATGCTGTTCTGGCAGAGAAAGGAGGAGTGCTCCCCTGTTACTGTTATATGAGAGTAGAAGTCCAGATTCCCCATCCAGCCTCCACTGATAGCTGGGAGGTGAGGTCCTTATTACTGCTGGTCAGAGGCGAGAGTTCTGGCTCCCCACTAGGCCTCCACTGACAAACAGGGGAAGAGGATAGCCTCATTACTATGGGTAGTGGTAAAAGTCCTGACTCTCTACTAGGCCCCCACTGATACCACTCCACAGAGGAAAGGAAGGGGTATCTCTTTACCGTTGGGTGGGGATGGAAGCCCAGGCTCCCCACATGGCCTTCACTGTGTTGCAGTGGTGAGGGGGGATCGCCATTGCCTGGGAAGGATGAAAGTTCAGTCCCCTACTTGGTCCGCTCTGATACCAACCCACTGGAGAATTGGAGCCCCTCCTTTCAGTCTGGAAATGCTGGAAATCTAGGCTCCCCACTCAGCTTTTGCAGACATGGGTGGAGATGGGGCCACAGTCTTTCTGTGGCATTTGGCTGGAGGAGAGCAGTTACTTTTTTTTGTCTTGCTAGGCTGCCACTTTTCTGGTCCTTTGGCTGGAGAAAGCAGGCCTTCGGGGGGCTTTTTTGTTTGCTCCCATTTGTGTTCCAGGGTTGTTGGCTTACTCAGCATCATGTCTGGGATATAGCAGGCAAAAAGACAACCCAGAGAACTCACTACCATGTCCTTAGGCCTCAAGGTCCCTAGTTAGTCTTCTTTCTCCCTACCTTTCAGAGTCTTCTTATGTTTGTTTTATATGTAACGTCCAGGGTTTTTAATTGTACTTTGGGGGAGGGATAAAGAAAAGCATGTCTATATCTCAGAACCAGATGCTGCCCATATATGTTTCTATAAAGGTTAAAAAATGGGATCTGTGTGGTTGCAAATGGGTGCTCTCATACCATTGCTCCATCCCTGGTTTTCAGCTCTTGACTCACACTGTGCCTGCATTCAGCTGCCTACACACATGGACTCTCTTTTCTTGCTTCTTCCTTCTGTGGGAGGGTGGCCATTTTGCCTAAGCCTGAGGCTACCCTGGACTTAACTCAAGTTTGATCTGTTGTCCTTGCTACCTCCCTCTTCCCTAAGGCTTAGTTGTTGTTAGGTGCCATGGAGCCGATTCCAACTCATAGTGCCCCATGTATAATGTAACAAAACACTGCCTGGTCCCTCACCATACTCATGATCATTGTTATGCTTGAGCCCATTGTTGCAGCAACTGTGTCAATCCATCTTGTTGAGGGTCTTCCTCTCTTTCGCTGATCCTCTACTTTACCAAGCATGATGTCCTTCTCCAAGGACTGATCCCTCCTGATAACATGTCCAAAGTATGTGAGACAAAATCTTACCATCCTCCCTTCTAAGGAGTATTCTGGCTGTGCTTCTTCCAAAACAGACTTGTTCGTTCTTTTGGTAGTTCAAGGTATATTCGATATTCTTCACTAACACCATAATTCAACGATGTCAATTCTTCTTTGGTCTTCCTTATTCATTGTCCAGCTTTCACATGCATATGAGGTGACTGAAAACACCATGGCTTGGGTCAGGCACGCCTTAGTCTCTTAAGTGAAATCTGCTGCAGAAGATCATGGCTTGAATATAGGGATCAGGCAGACTTGAGCAACAACCTCCCTCAGCTTTATTTTCCTCATTTGTGTAAAAAGGGGAATAATACTACCAGTTGCCATCAAGTTGATTCTAACTCTTCGCAACCTCATGTGTGTCAGAGTAGAACTGTGCTCCATAGGGCTTTCAATGGCTGATTTTTTTGGAAGTAATCTTTCTTCCAAGCTGCCTCTGGGGGGACTCGAAAAACAGGACTACCATAAGATTATGTAAAGTATCCAAGGTGGTACCTGGCACAAGTTAGGCTTTCTTCCCTCCCTACACCCTCTCCTGATTCTATGGCTTTAGGCATCAGACTCTAGAAAGGCAGCCCGTCAGAGACTCCCCCCTGCCCCCATAAGAAGTAAGGAGAGGGAGTGAGCAAAAGAATAGAGAGCCAGTAGAGATCTGCTTTCCTATGACCCATGGGTTCTGCACACAGCAGCCAGGCCAGCCAAAGCCGTTTCCCACGACTGACACACAGTCTCAAGATAGGCTTGTTTCCTGGGTCCCCTTAAGGGTGTGGGTGGGAGCAGAGAATACACAGGGGTGTGGGGGGAGGATGTTGTTTTTCAACTGACAAGAGAGACTCCATTTCCGATTCTCACAGGCGACTTGAATGCCCGTCACATTGGGCAGGGAGAGCTGCCCAGATCTGACACTAACTCCTTGTGGAAGAGGCTGGCAGGCCAATGGGGCAAGAAGGGATGCCTGCAGGGCCGGGAAAGGCTGAATGAATTTAGTGCCTGTGAATGAGGCAGGATTGGCAGGCCTTGAGACAAACTCCCTCTTTGTTCCTAGACTGTACCTCCCAGACAAGAGCAGTGCCAGCTTTTTTCACTCCATCCTGCCCACATTCTTTGGCCCAACTCAGCTGTGAGGAGAGGCACAGAGGCTCCCATGTTTTGAGCCCAAGTGTTAATTTGTGTCTTGGAGACACACAAGTAGCCTGCAGCCTGCATGCGTGGAGTCTTTGAGCTGAGAGAAGCCAAGATAGCAGCTTTTCAAACATTTTCGACTGTAGTCTTCAGTGAGAAATAGTTTTTGCGTCACGACCCAGTCACATGCGCGCATGCGCACACACACACACATTCATCTAAACTCTCATACACAACTTACCAGTAAACCAAACCCATTGCCGTTGACTTGATTCTGACTCATGGTGACCCCATGTGTTACAGAGTAGAACTGCCCCAAAGGGTTTTCTTGGCCGTGATCTTTACGGAAGGAGATCGCTAAGCCTTTCTTCTGTGGCACCTCTGGGTGGGTTCAGACTGCCAACCTTTAGGTTAGCAGCCTAAATAAAATAGATTAGACAATATCAGAGATCAGTAAAGATACTGTTTTGTGAAACTTTTATTTCAGTGCATGTGTGTTTTGAGTCATGATACAAATTGTATTTCTGAATACTTTGTGGTAAAAAAAAAAAATTGAGAAACACTTGTCTAGATCACTGTTTCCCCAGTTACATATTAAATTGCCACCTTGCAGACTGACAAAACACAACAGCATATTAAAGGCCTGAAAATTCCTACAGTAAAGAAATCATTGATTGAACTTTGCTGATCAAGTGTGTGGACTTGGGCCCCCTCACCTCTCTCCAGTGCTTACACAACTACCTTCTGGAACTAATATTTCACAGAGGAGACCTAGAAGGAATTGAAGAAATCCTCTAGAATTTCCCCAGGGGTTTCAGCTATAGTGTAACAGGGGCCTGCTTCAACAAGAACATGCTACTTAATCTGTTTTATTGCTAGGTGCCTTGTAAGATTTTGTTTGAAAACATTCTCCTGCTGGTCCAACTGTCTCATATTATGATTGGGTAAACTGAGACTCAAAGAAAGGAACTGACTGACCCAATGCTAAACAATGAGGTAATGTTAGAGCTGGGACTCAATTTTGATGAATTCTTTACCGTAACCCCCTGACCCGACCTCTAGGAGCAGATACAGACCTTGATGCAGGAGATACTAGGGGCAAGGCTCTGCGGTGGGGCTCGGGAGGCCTCGCTGTGACCCCTACTCTGCTGCTGATGATGTTTTGTGAATGGGTTTCTGTATTTCAGCTTTCTTATCTGTAACATGACAAGTAAATAAAGATTAAAAAAAAAACCCTTAAAAATGAGAGAATATATATGAACATTCTCTGAAAAGGCATATATTGCATAGTAAATATAAGGAACTTATTTTTTTCTCCAAGCCTCGGAAAGGAGGTTCCATAGTTTCAAACAGTAACTTACAAACCCTATGGTATTGCAATTTAATGCGAACTTTTTCATATTGTCCTTTTCTGAGGAAAGCTGCTACTCATTGCTATAAAAACAAAACAAAAACAGACAACAAAATAACAAAAACAAAACAAAAGTAAGAATGTCTAGGAATAGTTCCAACTGAAAACCTATTATTGTCTTCCCCAAAGTAACTGCCCAGGTTGTATACACACCAGCAAAAAAAGTCATTTCCTCATCCATAGAGGGTTTAAAGTGAAGTTCTATTTTACATCCAATGATGTCCACATCTAGTGTTGTTCAAACAGCTTTTGATGAAAAAACAAGTGCTGGAATGAGATGTGGTTCCCGTGCCTCCAGACCTACTCTTTGTTGTCCTGTTCTGTGCCCAGGAAGTTGGCCTCTATGGACTGTGGACTCTGTCAATGACTTTCTTGCCTTTCAGCCTCTAGTGGAGTTTAGCCCGGTAAGGAACACTGGCTGGAGCTTAGGGGGCAGGAAAGAGTGGGTTTGTGGTATTTAGTCCCTTGGCTAGCTCCTTCTACTGAGAGTCACAGCTCAGTCAGGTGGCCTTTCCCACAGTCCATGTGACAGAGCAGTGACCCTGTGTCTCTAGATTCCAATAACCACTCCTGGGTGGTACAAATGGTTAATACTCTTGGCTACTAACCAAAAGGTCAGAAGTTCGAGTTTACCCAGAGGTGACTTGGGAGAAAGGCCCGAAGATCTACTTCCTAAAAATCAGCTGTTGAAAAATCTGTGGAGAACAGTTCTACTCTGACACACGTGTGGTTACATGAGTTGGAACCAGCTCCATGGCAACCGCTTCCCCTGGCTTTGGACTGGGGGCGGTGATAACTGTCCCCACAGTTACTAATCCTGGGGTCCTGCAATATTCGTTGTGGTTTTCCTATATACCCCGACTATACCATTCCTTTGTTAAACTCTCCCTAAGTTACCCATTTTGAGTGGAACATCTGTTTTCTCCTGGGTCCTTGACTGATACACAGTTTCATATATATTTTCTCATAATATTATGTATTTTATTGTCTTTTCTCCATCTAGTGCCATGAGACCTGTTGAAGTATAGAATATTCACATTTTTCTCCCTTTTTCAGCCCTGGTGTTGACAGGCTGCTATGGGTACGGTAGGACTTCTCAACCCTGGAGTGCTTTAAGAAAAGGCTGATGCCCAAGCCCCTCCAGGAGACTCTGACTCACTGGGCCTGGGAAGGACCCAGCAAGTACATCATCGGAAACTCCATACAAGAGTCACTGAGGTGGGGAAGGAGGTCTAGTTTTGCAATTTGTCTTTGGGAGACCATAGGCAAGTGTTTCTCCCTGGACCTAGTGTCCCATCTATAAAATGGGGAAGTTGGTTATGATGATCTGTCACTCTCTGACTCTGGATCTTATATTGTTGTTGTTGTTGAGTGCTGACAAGTCGATTCCGACTCAAAGTGATCCCATGTGACAGGCTAGAACTCCCCTACAGGGTTTTCTTGTCTGTAATCTTTATGGAAGTAGATTGCTTCTGGTCTTATATTGCTGTCCCCAATTCTGACGACAACAGTTGAGGGCGGGATGAGAACATTTGTTCTGACTGAATTCACCACTGCCCTCTTGTGGACATGGGCACAGCTATCAAGCAGGCTGAAGTGTCTCTCAGCAATGGCACGTTCTTTGTGGTCACGGGAATGTCCGAACTGAATGGGCCTTAGAAAGGCAATTTAGTCAAGCTTAGGAAAGGCTGGCTTTAGCCATTGTCTGAATATAGCCCCCTTCTCTAACAGCCTTCAGTAAAGACTTCCTCCTATTTCCTGGGCATCCTTATTTTAAGAGCTCCTTTTTCAGTGACGCAAATGGTGAAGTGGTTATAAGTGGTTAAGCACTGGGCTACAGTTAAGCAATCAGCTACTAACCGAAAGGTTGGAGGTTCAAGTCTACCCAGAATCACCATGATTAAAAATAGGGCAAAGCAGTTAGGAAAAAATTTAATAAGGTCACAAATTAGCCCCAATGAGGCAGAATGAGTGAGGCACAGCAGTGGAGACCTGAAAACACAGAAGCCACGTTTCTGCTGAGAATGCCCCACGTTTGCAGGGGCTGCAGGGCCCTACCTCCTTTCCTCCTCCCAGATCCTCCTTCCTAAACCCTTTCTGGAGTCCATAGGTGGTGTAAACAGCTCGCTCAGCTGCTCACTGAAAGTATGGAGGTTCAAGTCCACACCATGGTGTCCTGGAAGAAAGACCTGGCAATCTACCTCCAAAAAGCAGCCATTGAAAACCCTATGGGTGCACTGTTCTACTCTGACACACACGGGGTCACCATGAGTGAGAGCTGAGTTGACTTTAAACCCCTTCTGATCTGCCATCTCTTCCCGATTCTCCCTTCTGGCTTCAGCTCCCTTGACACACTCCCTTTCCCTGGCCCCCATCTTCTCTCAATTCCTTGCTCAGTGCGCCCTCTTGGCTCCTTATTTCATTACACATCTGCTCCTCTGTCCTCTTATGGTCAACAAACTTCTACTGGCTCTTTCACTTTCAACTGGTAGTTGTTTTTCACCAAATGTATGTGATATAAAACCCCATGGCTGCTGAGTCGATTCCAACTCATAGAGCAGAACTACCCCAAGGAGAGAGCAGCTGGTGGATTTGAACTGCTCAACGCTTAAACATTGCGCCACAAGGTATAATGTGCTTTAATTATTACTCCGTTTTATATATTAATTATTATTATTGGTAGGGAGGATGTAAGAATTGCATTATGTATTTATTTATTACCAGTATATTTTACACTATACATATTTTTGTTAGGGAAGATATAAGAAAAAGGGTAAACATATTCTTGAGCATCAGATGTAATTTTGCCCATTTAAATGTACACGAACCAATGTTTGTGCCATGTTTGACAACTTTCAATGGTGGTTTTGGGTTACCCACATCCTTGTGCCACCACTTTCTGGGTTAATATGAGTCCATTTACTCACTCAACAATGCTTTTTCTTGAGCACCAACTCTGGACCAGGCACTGTTCTAGGTTCTGGGGATACATTAGGGAACTAAACTCTCTCACGAAGCACATATTCTGATGGGAGTAGAATGCATACATAGTATATATAGTAGAACGCATTTATTTGCTTCAATTGTAAGTTCCTTCTTGAGTTTCGGAAATGGAAACAAGCTGCTAACTTCGTTTTCTTTCACCATCTCCAACATGCAATCTCTTTCTGATCAATTTCTGGGAATACTTTGCTGTTTATTGGCAGCTCTGATGAGTTCAATGAGCCATTCACAATCTGCTAATTTTTCTAGTAGTTGAAGTCACAGTAAGAAGAGGAGCCATTCACAATCTGGTAATTTTTCTAGTAGTTGAAGTCACAGTAAGAAGAGGAGGGAAGAGATGCCACTTTTCAGGGCTGAACTAATTCCCATACGGCCCCTGGCTCTTACACACAGGTGTGAATATAAATTATGCTACCTCAAGGCAGGAAAACATGTTGGTCTACAGCTTGGGCTCTGGAGACTCAATGACCTGGGTTCAGATTCTGCTTTTGTCACGTATTACGTACCTGCATAGCTTTAAGCAAGTCGTTTAACCTCTCTCAGTTTCATTTTCTGCCTGCACCCACCCCCACCTTCCATAACATGAGGAAAATGATAGTAATCACCTAACAGACATGGAGTAATCATTAAATGAGATATATATATATAAATATATAAAGACTCATTTATATATAACTTTATATGTAGTGCTTGGCACAAAACTCAATAAATTATAGCTATTTTTACTAAATATATTTGAGCATTTACAAAAATCTATTTTATTTTGGTTGTTGTGGTTGAGAATACACACAGCAGAACATCCACAAATTCAACAATTTCTACATGCACAATTCAGTGACATTTGAGTTGTGCAACCATTCTCACCCCCCTAATAACTGAGCATTTCTTAATTTTCACATAACATGGAGACTGTTGGATTGATTGTGCTGTAATCAGGGAACATACTGTGTATAGTCTGCCAAGTGCTGAGATACGGGAAGTACTGGTGCATATAGCAGGAGCACCTGACACAGTCTAGGCAGGCTGGTGGGTGAAGTGGCTTATAAGTAGAAAACAAAAAATCTGGCACAGAGAGGTTAAGTAGTTGTTATTAGTTGCCATTGAGTCGATTTTGACTCAGTTGATTTCGACTCACGGTGACTCAATACGACAAAGTAGAACTGCAGGCTGTAGTCTTTATGGGAGAAGCTCACCAGGTCTTCCTCCTGTGGAGCCGCTGGATGGGTTGGAACCTCTGACCTTTCAGTTAGCAGCCAAGTGCTTAACCATTGCACCACCAGGGCTCCTACACGGTTGTTAACCAAAACCAAACCTGTTGCCACTGAGTCAGTCCCGACTCATAGTGACCCTATAAGGCAGAATAGAACTACGGCACAGGATTTTCAAGGCTGTAATCTTTATGGAAGTAGCCCTGGTGGAGAAGTGGTTAAATAACTTGGCTGCTAACTGAAAGGTTGGTGATTCAAATCCACCATCTGCTCTGCAGAGGAAAGATGTGGCGGTCTGCTCCTGTAAAGATTTACAGCCTTGGCAAGGTCATGGAAGCATAGACACATCCAAACCGAGGGACCGAATGGCTGGGCTGAGGGCTGTGGGGACCATAGTCTAGGGAAACATCTAGCTCAACTGACATAACATAGTTTATAAAGAAAGTGTTCTACATTCTACTTTGATGAGTAGCATCTGGGGTCTTAAGAGCCTGTGAGTGGCCATCTAAGATACTCCACTGGTCTCACCCCTTTGGGAGCAAGGGAGAATGAAGAAAACTAAAGACACAAGGGAAAGATTAGTCCAAAGGACTAACGGGCCACATCTACCACAGCCTCCACCAGACTGAGTCCAGCACAACTAGATGGTGCCCAGCTACCACCACTGACTGCTCTGACAGGGATCACAATAGAGGGTCCTGAACAGGGCTGGAGAAAAATGTAGAACAAAATCCTAACTCACAAAAAAAGACCAGACTTACTGGCCTGACAGAGACTGGAGAAGCCCTGAGACTATGGCCCCGGACACCCTTTTAGCTCAGTAGTGAAGTTCGAGGTTCGCCTTTCAGCTAAAGATTAGACAGGCCCGTAAAACAAAAAGAGACCAAAGGGGCACACCAACCCAGGGGCAAGGACTAGAAGGCAGGAGGGGACAAGATAGCTGGTTATGGGAACCCAAGGTTGAGCGGAGAGAGTGTTGACTTGTTATGGGGTTGTTAACCAATGTCATAAAAGAATATGTGTACTAAGTGTTTAATGAGAAACTAGTTTGTTCTGTAAACCTTCATCTAAAGTACAATTGAAAAAAAAAAAAAAGATTTACGGCCTTGTAAGCCCTATAGGGTAGTTCTACTCTGTCCGACAGGGTTACTAGGGGTCAGGATGGCTAGACTGCAGTGGGTTTGGTTTAGTTGGAATCTTTTCAGAAGCAGACTGCCACATCTTTCTGTCATGGAGGGGCTGGTGTGTGTTTGAACCACCGGCATTTTGGTTAGCAGTTGAGTACTTTGTTAAAACCAAAAAGAGAAAACCCAAACCCATTGCCACTGAGTCAATTTTGACTCATAGTGAGCTCTTGTTAGTTGTGGCTAATGTCTCTTCTAGCTCTTGTGGCCAGTGTAGACTGGACGCTCTTTAAGAGGAGGTTGTTTTTGTTGTTGGTTGCCGTCAAGTTGATTCCTACCCATGGTGACCCCATGTGATCAGAGTAGAACTGTTCCACAGGGTTTTCAAGGCTTTGACCTTTTGGAAGCAGATCACCAGGCCTATCTTGTGAGGCTCTTCTGGGTGGGTTTGAACTGCCAATCTTTTGGCTAGTAGTCAGGTACTTAACTGTTTGTGCTACCCAAGGACTCCTTCGAGAGAAAGAGAGAGGAGTCTCATCATATTTATTTTTGAATCTCCGGGGCCTAGTAGGCTTTCAGATTATGTTTATTGCTTTGCTGAACTCAGTGGTTCTAGCTGAACATAGAATCAGCTGGGGAGTTTAAAGAGCTATTCATGTCCGGGCCCAACCTCAGATCTCTTGGACCCAAATCTTTGAGACTGGGATATGGGCACCTGTGCCATGTGATTCTGATGCAGACAAAGTTGAGAACCGTTGGACTAAATATTCTGCTAGCCCTCTTCTTACTTTTTGCACTGGGGGGTGCTGTTGGATAGCATAAAAGTAGTATTTCTCCAACCCAGGAGTAGTATTTCTGTTTTTCAAATTTGTTTTGTGTATTTCCTCTTAAGAACTTGGTAGAGAGCTTGCTGAGATGGACAATGGCTTGAATGAGACTTTGTGGCTCTCTTTTGAATGTTAATCATTGATGTTTGAGCAGGCATATGCCTGAAGTTTCTGGCAAGTCTGTAGTTTCATTTATTTTTTCTGCCTTCCTCCAGGAGCAAGATGTTTACAAGGAGTGATGTGAAGTGTAGCAGGCAGAATCATGGGCCCCCCACAATGTGTACATCCTAATCCCTGGAAACTTACATGGCAAAAGACACTTTGCAGATATGATTACATTAAGGGTCTTGAGATGGGGAGCTTATACTGGATTATCTGAGTGAACCCAATGTAACATTCATAAGGGTCCTTAAAAGCTGGAAGAGGGAGGCAAAAGGTTACAGTCACAGAAGGAGAGGGGAGGATGGAAGCAGGATTCAGAGTCAAAGCTTTGAAGACGCTAACTGATGACTTTGAAAATGGAGGAAGGAGCCACAGGTCACAGAATAAAGGCAGCCTGTAGAGGTTGGGGAGCCCTTGGGTGGTACAACGGTTAAGATACCCTGAGGTTGTTAAGTTGGAAGTTCGAGTCCACCCAGAGGCAACTTGGAACAGAGGCCTGGCAATCTACTTCCAAAAATCAGCCATTGAAAACCCTGTGGAGCACAGTTTGTCTCAGCACATATGGGGTCTCCATGAATCACAATCAGCTCAACAGCAAAAGGTCTTTGGTAGATGCTGGGAAAGGCAAGGGTACGAATTTTTCTCCCAGAACTTCTGGGAAGAACTCAGTTCTGTCAGCAGCTTGATTTTAGCTTAGTGAAACTTATTTTAGACTTTTGACCCCTGGAACTCTAAAAAATAAATTTGTGTTGTTTTAAGCCACTTAGTTTGTGCTAATTCGTTATAGCAGCAATAGGAAACTGAAACATGACTAATACCTGGAACCTTCCCCATAGCAGACATTCCTGCTTGGTTACCTATTCCCCTTCTTCCTTGCCTTTTTCCCAGGTACTTACATACCCAGCCTCCCTTGCATGTGGGGAATAACCATGTGATCCATTGAATCATAAAGAGAACTCAGCGGGGGAAATATTCTCCCTCCCGGATAAGAAGAGAAATATACAACAAAGGCTCTTTCTCACTCCCTTGGCCACCTACCGCTTTTTGTTGATAGGCGCCTTCAAGTTGGTTTCGACTCATAGTAACCCTGTGTACAACAGAATGAAACACTGTCCTGTCCTGCGCTATCCTCACAATCATTGTTATGCTTGAGCCCATTGTTACAGCCACTGTGTCAGTCCATCTTGTTGAGGGTCTTCCTCTCTTCTTCACTGACCTCTGCTTTACCAAGCATGATGTCATTTTCCAGGGGCTGGTCTCTCCCGATAACATGTACAAAGTATGTGAGACAAAGTCTTGCCATCCTTGCTTCTAACGAGCATTCTGGTTGTACTTCTTCCAAGAAAATTTGTTGGTTCTTTTGGCAGTCCATGGTATATTCAATATTCTTCACCAATGCCATAATTCAAATGCATCAATTCTTTGGTCTTCCTTATTCATTGTTCAGCTTTTGCATGCCCATGAGGCAATTGAAAACACCGTGACTTGTGTCAGAGACACCTTAGTCTTCAAAGTGACATATTCCTTTTAAACACTTTAAAGAGGCCTTTTGCAGCAGATTTGCCCAGTGCAATATGTTGTTTGATTTCGTGACTGCTACTTCCATGGGGGTTGATTTTGGAACAAAGTAAAAGAAATCCTTGACAACTTCAATATTTTCTTTGTTTATCATGATGTTGCTTATTGGTCCAGTTGTGAGGATTTTTGTTTTTTTACGTTGAGGTGTAATCTATACTGAAGGCTGTAGTCTTTGGTCTTTGTTAGTAAGTACTTCAAGTCCTCTTCACTTTCAGCAAGCAAGGTTGTATCATCTGCATATCGCAGGTTATTAATGAGTCTTCCTCCAATGCTGACGTCGCTTTCTTCATGTAGTCCAGCTTCTCGGTTCATTTGCTCAGCATACAGATTGAATAAGTATAGTGAAAGGATACAATGCTGACACACACCTTTCCCGACTTTAAACCACGCAGCATCCCCTTGTTCTGTTCTAACAACTGCCTCTTGGTCTATGCACAGGTTCCTCATGAGCACGATTAAGTGGTCTGGAATTCCCATTCTTCGCAATGTTATCCATAATTTGTTATGATCCACACAGTCGAATGGCTTTGCGTAGCCAGTAATACACAGGTAAACATCTTTCTGGTATTCTCTTCTTACTTTAGATACATGATAACAAGATGTCTAGAGTTGCAGCAGCTATCTTGGGACCATGAGGTGAAAGTCCACCCTTCATACCCTAAACGTCCTTATGGTTTAAAACCAATGTTAGCTCAGCCCAAAATACCTAACAGTAATATTTCATCTTCCAAAATATATTCCTAATTCATCTTTCAGAAACCATACAATTTCCTCCCGAGGATCATATTAAATCAATAAAAGTATTGAATGCCCCAGGCACCAGTCAGAGCACTGGGATGAAGACATGAATTAAACAGTCCTGTTCTGGAGGGATTCACGGTCTGTATTAATCAGATCCTCTTTGGTTGCAAGTGGCAGAAACCCAAATTTATAGCGTTGCTGGCAGAATTAAATGAGACAAAGTGTAAATTTAAGGCATCTGCCATGGTGCTTAATCGATGTTAGTACATTACCATTATTAGAGGGCTTTTTAGCTTATAAAGCTCTTTTACATGTGCTTTTCATTTTAATTTTCATCTTCACAAAGATCCTGAAAATAATGAAGATTATTACCCTCACCAAGAGATGGGGAGAGTGGAGAGTTATTGTTTAAAGGGTACTGAGTTTCTGTCTGGGGTGATGAAAATATTTGGAAGGAGATAGTGGAAGAAGATAGTTGCACAACATTGTGAATGTATTCATGTCACTGAATTGTGCACATAAAAATGGTTAAAATGGCAAACTTTATGTTAGTATGTATCTTTTGCCACAATAAAATTAAAAAAAAAATTTATTACCCTCAATTTATAGTGAGGAAACAGAGACCCAGATTTTGAGTTACTTTCTAAAGGTGGCCCTAAAAACCTTTGGCAGGGTGGTGACTAGGTTCCAGGTTTTTCGATTTTTGTCTTGGTGCTTTGTTCTCTTCATTAGGGAATAGACCGTAGGATGTCAAAACTGATAAAATGCTTAGAAAGCATCTAGCTGAAAAAACCCACTAAAATCATCTAGCTAAGGGATGGCAAATAATTTTTATTTCCTTTGTGTGTCATCTCTGATCTACTGGAAGCAATTGTCTGAAGCACTGTATTATGTCCTGCTTAATGGTGGTACAAATGGTAAGTGTACTCTGCTACTATCTGAAAGGTTAAAAGTTCAAGTCCACCCAGAGGCACCTTGGAAGAAAGGCCTGGTGACCTACTTTGGATAAATCAGCCATTGGAAACCTTGTGGAGCACAGTCCTACTCTGACACACATGAGGTTGCCAGGAGTCAGAACTGACTTGATGCCAGCTGGTACTAGTACCGAGAAAGGATGCTGTGATAGATTAACAATGCTTGCCACAGGCTTTGGATGGGTGGGTCTTCCATAGCAATGTAAGTACTTGCTTTATGTAGCTTGTCCACCTTCTCATTTAATCAACAAAGAAATCAAACCTCAGAGAGGGGCATTGACTTACTCAGGGTTACACAATGAACTAGGAGTGGGACTAGGACTAGCAGTATTTCTCACTTACAGTCCAGTTCCTAAGACCACAAATCATGCTTAAATATTTAAACTTCTTTTTTCTTACCTTAGCAGGGTTTCCATCATTTAAATGGAAATAACTGAGGCAGCCTAGAGCATTAAAGACGATAGGTTGTAATCCCAGCTCTGATGCTATGAGCAAGTGGAGCGTTGAGCAACTTGGCTAATCTTTTTGTGTTTACAGATTAATCTGTTTCTTATCTTCCCCTAGCTCAAAGAAACTGGACAGTTCAAGCTTTACGAACTCCCACAACTAGATGCTATCTAAGAAATATCTGCCATGAAGGTTAAAATGAAAGAAACACCTGGGGATACACTGTATAGAAGCCCTGACAGGCTGCTTGCACTGGTAAATTGGGCTGTCAATGTGTTTCAAGGCAGTAAACTGGAGACAAAGAATGGCAGATTTGCATGCTGCAAGAAATAAAACAAAAGAAGTAATCCTCTTACCTGTCAGGTTACAGAACCCTGGCTTGTTTTTTACATGTGCGCAGGCATTCCAAAGAATCTCATTTCACACAGACATTTGTCCCTCTGCAGATGGGGCTGGGTTGCTCTCAGGATTTCAAGCCGACCCAGAGCTCTGGGCCTTGTGGGTTTGGCTGGAGAGCAGTGACCCAAGGTTAAAATACAAAACTCTGCCTGGCTCTTCAGGTCAACTGTAGCCTTCTCCTCCTTGTTGTTAGCTGCTGTCTAGCGGGCCCCTGACTCACAGTAACCCTGTGCACAACGGATGGAAATGCTGGCCGGTCCTGTACCATCCCCTGATCTGTTGCACATCAGGCTGATTGGTCCATAGAGTTTTCATTGGCTGATTTTCGGAAGTAGATCATCGGGCCTTCTTTACTAGTCTTAGTCTGGAAGCTCCAGTGAAACCTGTGCAGCAGCATAACAATACACACGCCTCCGCTGACGGACGGGTGGCTGTGTAAGAGGTCAGGAACTGAACCCCGATCTCCTGCATGGCCCCTGTAGCCTCCTTAAAACCCGTTGCTGTCTGGTTGATTCCGACTCATAGCGACCCTATAGGACAGTGTAGAACTGCCCCACAGGGTTTCCAATGCTGTAGACTTTACGGAAGCAGACTGCCACTTTCGGTTAGCAGCCGAGCACTTAACCACTGCGCCACCAGGGCTCCTTGTAGCCTTCTTAAAACCTGTTGCCGTCTAGTCAATTCTAACTCAAAGTGACCCTATAGGACAGAACAGAACTGCCTCATAGGGTTTCCACTGAGCAGCTGGTAGATTTGAACTGCCCACCTTTTGGTTAGGAGTGGAATGCTTAACCACTGTGCCCCCAGGGCTCCTGTAAACTGCAAAGGGCCTTGAACATAAGAAGTAGAACTCTCACTGTCTGAACATGAGAACGATTGATTTCTGCACTTTTTAGAGAGAGGCCCTGAGGAAAGAATAGTGAGTCCATAGAAATTCTGCTTATCAGTGACATGAATCCTCCTGGGTAATGGAATCTGTATACTGGGTTTTCCAGTCGAAAAGTTGTATACCACAAATGCAGAACCAGGTCATAAAAAGCAGGTTTTTATGGCTTGGTGTTCTATTGCCCAAAAACTTAGTAGTTTTTTTTTTTTTAAGACTTGCATTTCAGAGGTTACCAAGTCCTTTCACATATATCATCCCTCTGACTTTCCACAACAAATGGCAGGTGGGTATTCTCCCTATTTTAGAGAAGAGGAAATTGAAGTCCAGGGAGGCTGAGGGAGTAGCAGAAGGTCAGGTGGGGAGCCAGTGGAGGGAACGGGATTTGAACGAGGATTGCTGGTTGCCATGCCCAGAAGTGTTTCTACCTCATGGTGGCTGCCTTCACGGGGTGTGTAGTTACCAGGAGTACTGAGGGAGGAGTGGCGGTCAGGGCCCTGGTGTGTGTGTGGGAGGGGGGGGGGTGTGTTGTTGGAACAGCTGGAGATGTAGAACCTGGGGTGGTCTTGAATCAGGGGAGGGTTGGGCAGGCAGGTTTCTGGGGTGACAGACAGAGCACAGCCAGGAGATTTGTCTGGCAGCAGCTGCTATTTCTTGAGTATTTACTCTGGGTCAGACAATGTGTTAAGGGCTTTATGTACATAATCCCATTTAATTTGAGGCAAACACTATTACTTTCAGGATGTGGAACCTGAGTCAGGGACGTTAAACAACTTGCCCCAAATCACATAGTTTAGTAAGGGATGGAGTCCAGATTAACAGTCTGGTGTGTCATCTGACTGCCAAGTGACACCGGAACTGAGTCCATATAGTGTTTGTTGTTTTTGCTGTTGAGTCAATTCTGACTCACAGTGACTCTACAGGACAGAGTAGAACTACCCTATAGGGTTTCCTCAGCTGTAATCTTTATGGGAACAGACTAGCAGGTCTTTTCTCCCAAGAAGCTGCTGGTGGGTTCGTACCATCAACCCTCTGGTAAGCAGCCCAGTGTTTTAAACATTATACCACCAGGGCTCCTTCCATGTAGTGTAACCAAAAAAAACTTGGACCCGTTACTGAAGAGTTGATTCTGGCTCACAGAGACCCTATAGTGTAGGGTGGTACAACTAGTATACACACTTGGATGCTAACCCAAAGGTTGGTGGTTCGAGTTCACCCAGAGGTACCTTGGAAGAAAGTCTTGGCAATCTACTTCTGAAAAATCAGCCACTGAAAAACCTATGGAGCACAATTCTACTATGACACACAAGGAGTCTTTTTTTAATTTTTTTTATTTTTCAGTGTAATGCTGGGAAATAAACATGTAAAAGAAGGCTGGGGCCAGTTGGGGAGGTTCTCGAATGTCAGATTAAGCATTGTCTTGTGGGCAGTGCGGAGCCACGAGATGGGAAGAGTGGAAGCATGCTCCTTCCTCATGAGAAAAATAGAAATTTTACCCAGCAGTCAGGCAGGCACAATTGTGGTAATTGTTTTGGTGCCATTTCCATGGACTAATAAGCTGCTTCACACCCCTCCCCTGAAAAGAGTAAGTACATTGTTTCCTTCTATACCCTTCCAATTTCTTTTGAAGATAAAAATAATTTTAGAGCCTCTTTTGGCGTCATAAACTCTGGAGCCATTTTTGCTGAGAGTTTGGCTTGGGCCCCTGTGAAGATGCTGAGGGACAGCCTTTGGCCCCACTGACTATTGCGTCTCTCTCTGGCTAGCAGCCTGGGCAAAGCTGTTCCCTGGGGAATGCATACTTGGCATCCCCGACTTATTTCATATGCCCCTAAATAAACCTCTTGGATTTAAATGCTCCCACGGGGTATCTCAGGAGAAAAGAGTGTTCCTGAAACCAAAACTCAGCTGACGTTCATGCATCTCAAGCGCATCACTCATGCTGACATCGGAAGGGCTTTCTGACTGCCCACGGAGGTGGTCATCACTGATGCTATGGGGGCCCGGGCTTTGACTACTTGCTAGCTTCACGCGTCAGAGCAGAGGCAGCTTCGTGGGAACCTGGGAGCTTGCCTGGACCTTTAGCTGAGGAATGACGTGACACAATGTGTTGTGATGGAAATGGAACAGCCTCGTCAGATGAGCCTGGAAATGTCCTCTCTGAGGAGTTGTGGGCTCATATCTGTGGCCCTTCTACCTCCATTAGATATAGCAGAGCATATCTGTGTATTGCTTTGTACTTTACGTATAAGGATTTTATCATACATCCTTATTGAACCAAACAGAGCAACCCTGGGAAACAGGAGTTATTGTCTCCAATTTATAGGCCAGAATACTGAGCCTCAGAGGACATCTCCTGGTGGTTTGCGACCAATCTCAGTGTGCTCTCCTCCATGTTCCCCTACAAAAGTATAATCAGGCGAAGTCACATTCTCAAGACTACCAAGACAGGCATGAGGGAGAGAGGGATCTTTTTTTTTTTTTTTTTAACTGTACTTTAGATGAAGTTTTACTGAACAAATTAGCTTCTCATTAAACAGTTAGTACACACATTGTTTTTTGACATTGGTTAACGACCCCATAATATGTCAAGACTCTCCCTTCTCAAACGTGGGCTCCCTATTACCAGCTTTCCTGTCCCCTCTTGCCTCCTAATCCTTGCCCCTGGGCTGGTGTGCCCCTTTAGTCTTGTTTTGTTTTATGGGCCTGTCTAATCTTTGGCTGAAGGGTGAACCTCAGGAGTGACTTCAGTACTAAGCTAAAAGGGTGTCCAGGGGCCATAGTCTTGGGGTTTCTCCAGTCTCTGTCAGGCCAGTAAGTCTGGTCATTTTTTGTGAGTTAGCATTTTGTTCTACATTTTTATTCAGCTCTGTCCAGGACCCTCTATTGTGATTTCTGTCAGTCAGTGGTGGTACCCAGGTACCATCTAATTCTTCTGGTCTCAGGCTGATGGAATATCTGGTTTATGTGGACTTTTTGCCTCCTGGGCTAATATTTTCCTTGTGTCTTTGGTAGTCTTCATTCTTCTTTGCTCCAAACGGCCTGGGATCAGTTGACGCATCTTCACTGGCTGCTCACAAGCTTCTAAGACCCCAGATGCCACTCACCAAAGTGGGATGCAGAACATTTTCTTAATAAACTTTGTTGTGCCAATTAACCTTGATGTCCCCTGAAACCATGATATTCAGACCCCAGCCCCAGCTACTCTGTCCCTCAGAGTGTTTGGTTGTGTTCAGGAAACTGGTTAACTTTTGCTTTAGTCCATTTGTGCTGACGTCCCCTGAATTGTGTGCTGACCTTCCCTTCACCTAAGATGATTCTTGTCTACTATCTGGTTAGAGAATTCCCCTCACCCTTCCTCCCCACCCTCGCAATCATCAAAGAATGTTTTCTTCTGAGTTTAAACCTTTTCTTGAGTTCTTACAATAGTGTAAAACCTAAGCACTTCTGAGTTATAAAAAGAGCAGAATAGACACAGAGACACATATAGGGGTAAGATGCCATATGAAGACAGATGGCACGTGGCAGATGCATCTATGAGCCAGGAATGTCAAGGACGGCTGGCAGCTACTAGCTGAAATAGACAAAGAAGGACTGTCCATAGAATCATGCCCTGATTTGGTCTTCCAGCCTCCTGAACTTTGAAAAGATACTTTTCTGTTCTTTAAGACCACCCACTTGTATTTTTTGTTATGACAGCAGTAGGTATCTAAAACACTGCCCCAGCAAAACACCTGGTTGGCATGAAGTTTTAACTTAGAGCCTGTGGAATTCTGTAAAAGAGATAATGTTGATGAAAATCTCACAAATTCTGGCTAAACCAGAATAATGGAAAGATTAATGAAAAGTCCAGGGTCTGATGCAGCTCTGCTCCAATTTCCAGGTCAGAACTGGAATTATCTCTGTCTCTCCAAGGGAGATGACAGTGAATCCTGCAGCCCTATGCTTTCATCAGAATCTACCTTTCGTGGTAGTTGTTGGGTGCTGTCTAGTCGGTTCCAACTTATAGTAACCCCAAGTGTGCAGAGTAGAACCTCCCTACAGGGTTTTTGTTTTTTTTTTAGTTTCTAATAGTTGTTGTTTCTGTTTTTGGAATTTTTCTTTATCCTTCTTTTCCCAAATACTCACATTATATAAAGCAAGTGGCTGGCATTGCCAGTCCCAACGTGGCTGTCTGTCATCATGGCCACAAAGTTTTACCAGTGATGTGCTCTTTCACTGTCTTACCAGTGGTCTTCATGAGAGTGCTAATTAAAAAAAATTTTTTTTTATTGTGCTTTTGGAGAAAATTTACATGGCGAATTTGGTTCTCATTTAACAATTTCTGTGCATACTATTCAGTGACATTGGTTACACTTTTCACAATGTGTCAAGATTCTCACTATTTCCATTCCGGTTGTTTGTTTCCATTAATCTAACTTCCTTGTCCCCCTTACCTTCTCATCTTTGGTCTAGGGTAAATGTTCACTGTTAGGTCTCATTTAGATGATTGTTGAGAGACGCACAGTACTCATGGAGATATTATTTATTTTATGAGCCCCTCTGTCTTTTGGCTAATAGGTGACTACAAGGAGTGGTTTGAGTTCCAGATTTAAAGGGTATCCCGGGTCAATAGTCTTGCGGGTTCCTGAAGTCTCTACTGGTCCAAGAAGTCTGGCTTTTTTAAGGAATTCAAGTTTTTTTTCTGTATTTTTCACCTATTCTATCCAGGACCATCTATTGTATCCCTGGTCAGAACAGTCATTAGTGGTAGCTGGGCACCCTCTAGTTCTTTTGGTCTCAAGGTAGGTGAGGCCATGGTTCATGTAAACTATTAGTCCCATAGACTAGTTTCTTCTTTGAGCCTTCAGTTTCCTTTTTTCTCTTTTGCTCCAGACACATAGAGACCAATAGTTGTATATTAGATGGACACCTGCAAGCTTTTAAGACTGCAGATGCTACTCACCAAATTAGGATGTAGAGCACTATCTTTAGGAGCTGTTGTTATGCCACTTCTCCAAGTTGCCCCTTGAGACTATGGTCCTAAGTAACCCAAGTAACCCAGTAACCCAATCCTGCAAGGTGTTTGACTATGTCTGGGAAGTATCTGTAACTGTGCCCCTGTATGCTTTATGTTATATATAAATATATATGAAGCACATACACACAAATATATGTATATTTGCCTACAGAAATATCTATACGTGTGCACCCAGATATTTATATGTGCTCACCTACACTTATATAAGCATACTTATCTACCTATGTAACCATACACATATTTTCTGGCTGTCATTACAGTTGTTCCAAAATGATATATTTTGTGGCTTTTACCAAAATTGCCCCTTATTCTTGTGTACTTTTTAGTGATATCTTTTACCTTGGTCAAGTGGTGCTGACTTCGCCCTTATTCAGTATTGCCTTATTCATCACCAAGACTAACAAGTTCTACTCACTAGAAAGTGATTCCCCCTCTTTCTCCCTCCCATCCCTGGAAACCACAAAAGAGTGTTGCTTTCTGTATGTATACCTTCTCTTGTCTTTTTGTAATAGTGAGATTGTACAGTATTTGTCCTTTTGTGGTTGATTTACTTCACTCAGCATAATGTCCTCCAGATTCATCCATGTTACAGTATATTTTCAGAACTCATCATTATACTTTATGGCTGCATAGTATTTCATTGTACATATGTACCACAGTTGGTTAATCTGTTCATCAGTTGATGGGCAGTTAGATTGTTTCCATTGCCATATAGGGTTTTCTTGGCTGTAATCTTTACAGAAGCAGGTCACCAGATCTTTTCCCTGTGGAGCTGCTGAGTGGGTTTGAATCACTAGCCTTTCATTTAGCAGCCGAGAGCTTAACCATTGTGCCACCAGGGCTCAATGTATCTATGGTAGATTGTTAAAAATGGACCCCAATGAAATATGTCTCTTGTGTTCACATCCCTTTGCAATACGACCTTGCCTGCTTCTCCCAGTAAGAAGGGGATCTATTTCTCTAACCCTCTGGAACCTAGGCTGGACTCATGACTTGCTTTGGTCTGTAGAATGCAGCAGAATTGATATTCTGAGACTGAAGAAGACTTGTGGCTTTGGTTTCCACTCAGAGGAAAACACACTTACTGTGTAAACAAGCCCAGACTATCCACGTAGAGAAAGCGGCTGCACAGAGGAAAACAGACACTACTTAGAGCAGAGCTGTGCAGTCCCCACCGAGCCCTGCCAGAATTCCCAATCTGCTGAGTCGGGAGCAAATGAAAAGTTGTTCCAAGCCATCAAGAGTGGAGTGGTTTATTATGCAGCAATAAAAAACTAATACACTTATGTTTGGTTTTAGTTGACACATAGGGTGACAGGGTTAGCCCATGAATTCACAAACATTGAACAAATATTTTTTCAATAAATTCTTTCTGCATTGTTGCATATTGGAAAGAACCCAGTCTTGGATCTGAGTTTGAATCCTGACCCTGCAGGTGATCTTTCTGAACTTTAGCTTCCACATTGGTGAAACATAGGAGGGTTGTTTATCATGAATATTAAAGGAGATATTGAATACAAAGCGTGTGGGGGTGGCTATTAATTTACCTCTATTATTGCAAATTAGGTAGGGTTCTTGCATTCAGTATGATTACAATCCAGTAAGGAAGTGTAATTAATTACTGGGCGGAATGTGATACATTCTAAACTAACACACAATAGAGTACAGGCTCAGGAGAGAGGAAATCTGTTTGGGGAGTGGCTTCCTATGGGTGGTGGTATTTGAACCACAACTAGCAAAAGAAGAAAGATTTTGGCAAGCCAACATTCTAGATGACAGGCAACCTTCTTAATGACAGCAATTCTTGTCGCTTGGGGTTTTATGTATTTTTGAATTGTATCCCTTGTGTGTCTTTGCAGCTTTTTCCTCTTACAGTACAATATTCACGTGGATCAGAGCTGGGGCAGTACTAGTGGGAGGCGGCAAGTGGAAGGCAAAGTGCTTCCATATGGCTTCCCCAGAGGCTGGGCCTGGGGCGAGAAGAGGGGCCAGAATCTGTCCAGCATTTCCCCCAAAGCCTCATCCCCCAATACCACTGTTCTGAGCGCTAACAGGGACACACCATCTTGGATTCCAGGGAGCTGAGGAGGGCTGGGCTCTAGCCAGGTGCACTCAGCATTTTGCCTTCGTAGATCTTTCTGGGTCAGCCAATGTCTTGGATTCTATGTAATCCAACGGGGGGGGGGGGGGGGAAGGTGGTTAGGTGGGCTGTGGGTGAGGATAGGGAACAGGGAGTAGTCCCTGGGTTGTGCAAATGGTTAAGTGCTCAGTTGGTAACTGAAAAGTTGGTGGTTCTAGTCCACCCAGAGGTGCCTTGGAAGAAAGAACTGAAAAAATACTGGTAAATCAGGCATGGAAAACCCTATAGAACACAGTTCTGTACTGACACATGTAGAGTCGCCATGAATTGGAATTGACTCAGCGTAACTGGTCTTGAGTTAGGCAGATAGGGTTTCAATCTCAGCTTCTTTATAGTTTGCACCTTTTGTTTAAGTTACTTCGCTTCTCTGTGTCTGGTTTCCTCATCTGTAAAACAGAGATAATTATACTGATCTTATATTCAGCTGAGCCCCGTGCCTTGCATGCCTGGCTCTCAACACATGCTGTTTCCTTTTCCATTCTCCTCCTGGTCATCACAGATGGGTTTTTCTTTAAGAAACCATCCCACCCCTTGCTTTTCTCAGTAGTGGTGACTCTTCAGTTGTGCTTACTCTTAGTTACTTCTGTTGGTGGAAAGAGGGTGGCATCTTAGCGTGTGAAAAGGTCATGAGCTTTGAAGAAGAAGGACCTGAGCTCAAATCTTAATGTGACTGTTCGCTAGCTGGGTGACCCTATGAAAATTACTTATCCTTGCTGAGTTTTTGGTTTTTTTGCAAAATGGGCATACAAATACTTAGTTTATACAGTCCTTGTGAGATTAAATGACTTAATGGATGAAACATCCTGATCAGTTGCTTACTAAACATCTTTCTCTCTCATCCAGGAATATGTGATCATCCATCCTGGAGCAGCTTGTATTTGGACCAGTAACTCTGATTTCTATACACCCTTAGTAGGCAATAACCAAATGGACTGAATTTAGTGACACATCTAGAGTTTATGTCCTCTGATGACTTAGCTCCAAGGTGGAGCAAGATACCGAGTGATGTATTCTGTTGGCCTGTCCTTGATGCCTGATTGTTCTGCCTAACTGGAGTCACTTCTCTAAGACAGGTGCTGGGGTGGTGTGGTCTAAGGAAGAGCTGGGTTCATGATGACGCCAGTGCAGATTCTGCCCCAGGCCCTGGGGCTACAGAGATTAAACAAGACAGTTTCTGCCTGTGGGTAGCTCACAGTTTAGCAGGAAAGACAAACTAATATAATTAAAGGGTCTAACTTTATAGTGTGGGCTGCAAATATGGTTCTGCAAATACGGTGTCCCAGAGTGAAATCTTCTTTTTAACCCACTCTTGCTTTTATTAACAAGAAGTCCATCCTTTCTCCTCTAGTAACCCCTAGCCCCATTATGAGTCCCTGGATACTTACGTGTATGCATGGGGGTGTGTGTGTGCGCGTGCATGTGTGTGTGTGTGCGCATGTGGGTGTGTGTGTGTAAGCCCAGTTCTGTTGGCTTCTACATTATCACAAGAAGCTGAGAGTCAAACTCTACTCTTGACGGCAGGAGGCACCCCAATCCCCACTGGATATCCCCATTGGAAATGGCTTGCTTTGGGTGGACTGGCGGTGGCTGGTGGGTTGGATAGTGGAGCTGGTGTAGCAGCTGCCGTGAAGGGAGTCTGTTGTGCATTAGAGCCCTGCTCTCCTAAGGCTCCATCTCCAAACTGGTTTTCTACTTTCCCTGCCTTGGCTCCAGCCTTGGAATTGGAGTTGGTGGTGAGGCCCCTGGCTGCAGGATTCATTACAGGCCCCACTCTCCTCCCCAGGCAGCCCACTGACAGTCTGAATCAGGTGTGAGTTCACACTTTGGGAATTTTAATAAATGCTGAACATCCCAGCCAGCCCAGATTTCTCTGTTTCTGTGCCAATGGCTTCTCTAAGGTGACCACCTTCCCATTTGTCATTCTCTGTGCCAGACCTTCTCTCACCTTTTAAAAAAAGTCCCCCTAAAAGAAGAAAGCATTTGCAAGGTGTGGTGAATGCCTCCTTAAGCTAATTGACCAAGTCTGAACATCCATATGGTTTTGTTTACAGAGTCTGACCTGGGTCAGAAACATTTACTTTTTCTTTCTTGAAACTTTTATGGAACTTTTCTTTCCCAGGTTGATCTGAGCCCAGATATTCCCCTAATTTGCCTAAATGGTCACAGAGGATTTGCTGGCAACAAAAATGCCATAGAACTATCTGCTTTGGGGAGCCCTGGTGGTGAAGTGGTTAAGAGCTCAGCTGCCAACCTAAGGGTCAGCAGTTTAAATCCACCAGCTGCTTCTTGGGCACCCTATGGGGCAGTTCTACTCTGTCCCATAGGGTTGCTATCAGTCTGAATTGATGTGATGGGAATATGTTTGGTTTTTTGGTTGGTTATCTGCTTTGGAGTTATAGACTGCAGAATGATCACATTAAGTAAAAGGAACCCCAAGGCCTTCTCTCAGGCCTCATGAAGGTATTACTTGGACATTGCTCTTCATGTCACCAGCTTGGGGAAGCCTCAGTTCTTCCCGTTTGGGTCTTTTAACCACCATTTTTCCCTTTCTTTCTCTAAGTTTTTGTTTCCTGCAGTGATTAGGTGGGAAACAGTGTCATTCACTAGGACAGGGATCCACCAGCCACCCTGGACTCCTCTTCCTTCTTCCTCAAACTTTGTGTTCAATCAGTTACTGATTTGATCTTTATATCATTTGTTTATGCAATACATACTTATTAAGAGTTTACCATATGACAGGTATTAAATTTTAGCCTGCCACCCATCCGCCAGCTTGTCGTACTGTGGTGGCTTGTGCGTTGCTACGATGCTGGAAGCTATGCCACTGGTATATTAAATACCAAGAAGGTCACCCATGGTGGACAGGTTTTAGCATAGTTTCCAGACTAAGACAGACTAGGAAGGAAAATCTGGTGATCTACTTCTAAAAATTAGACAGTGAAAACACTTCGGATCACAACAGAATATTGTCCCATATAGTGTTGCAACATTAGACCCCCTAGCTTGGAAGACGATCAAAATATACAGTGGCTGCAACAATGGACTCGAGCATACCAAAGACCATGAAGATGGTGCAAGACCAGGCAATGTTTTATTCTGTAGTACGTGGGAGTAGCCACAAGCTGGAGATGACTTGTCAGCAACTAACAACAACAACATATAACAACCCAGTGCCGTTGTGTCGATTCCGACTCATAGCAACCCCATATGACAGAGTAGCTACATTTTAGCACTGGGGGTACAGTGGTGAACAAGACAGAAGCAGTACCCACACTCCTAGAAATTACGCTTACGATGAAAATCATAAAAGCAACAATAGCAATAGAGAGAGTTGACTCCTATGTTAGGACTATAACTTTTATAGGCTTCCATGAATCTTGGGATAAATGAAGCAATAAACATGAAGTTAGTTTTAAATGGTAAAGGGCTAATTCAAATGTTGGCCATTATTAATATCGTCAACCAGTTCTTAGAACCTACTCTCAAAGGACATGAAAGGAAAGGGAGAAAAAGGCAAAAGCTGTGGGTTAATGAGAGACACACCAGGAGATGACAAGTAAATGGTGAGGACAAATGGGGCAGGATATCCAGTGCCAGGATCGGAGAAAGTCCATTTTTTCAAACTGTGCAAAGTTACTGGTCTCTGTAGTGAAGAGAATCTTAGAATCATGGGTTGTAAAAGAGCCGCCAAGACCTTTGAACCTTATTGCCTTTGACCTCTTCCAGGAGCTTCCCACTCAGATTCTGCAGTTGAGGGAGCGGTGGTCCCGAGAGGTGAAGGGACTTACGGAGGTCACTAGTGAGCCAGTGACACACCTGGACTAGAAGCTGGGCCTCCTGGCTCCTACTCCTGGGCTTGTCTCACTGCACATTTTTTTTTCTTTTTTGTGGTCAAAGTCACTCTCAACTCAATAATAAAAAGCAAAATATCGTAATTTTCTTTCTAACCAAAGACACCCCTTTCTATCCTCAGTGTGGCAGCACAAGTAAAAACTGATTGGCGGGCCTACAAGATCTTTCACTTGGTGGTATAGGCTGGGCCCTGGCCCAATGCCTGCCTTTCTTAGGCTGCTAGTGGTTATGAAATGATCTTCATGACACTTGGGACGGTGGTTGTGGCTGGGAGAGGGGACAGGGCTCTGCAACAGCAGCCAGATCTGAGGTTTGTGCTGGACAGACCACGGCCCCTGAGCTTGCCAGTGGGAGGAGAGGCATCATCCTGGCCCCAAGGGAGCTGGTCGGCCCTACAGAAGTACAAATCTGGGGCTCTTACTGTAGGCATTCTGACCAGGACCCCGGTCTCAGCTGCCTCACCTCAGTGGGTTTGGGGTCTTGCTGCCTGGAATGAGCCTTGTGTTACCTGAGTGCCTTAAAATGATGGTGAGAAAAAACGTTTATTGAGCGTTTACCATCTGCCAGGTATTGTAACTGCTTTACATGCGATGTCCTATTTAATCCTCCTGATAGCCCTAGCAGGAAGGTTTTGTTTTGAACATTGTATTATACAGATGAGGAAACAGGTACAGAAGTCACCTCCCACAGCCAATAAATGACTGAGCCAAAACCTGAGCTCAGGCAGGATGATTTCAGAGGCCCCGTGCTTAACTTCTAGATATGCTGGGAACTGCTGCCTTCTCCCAATTGGGTTAGCCCAGCTCATACACCTGGGCTTTTCCCTCAGTTTCTCTGATCTGTACTCCAATTCCTTGATGGTTTTAAGACCTTCCATGTCTTTTTTTTTTTTTTTTTATGTCAGTCAGGAAGGAGCCCCAATGGCGCAGTGGTTAAGTGCTCGGCTACTAATCGAAAAGTTGAATCCACCAGCTGCTCCACAGGAGAAGGATGTGGCAGTCTGCTTTCGTAAAGATTACAGCATTGGAAACCCGATGGGGCAGTTGTACTCTGTCTAATAGGGTTGCTATGAGTTGGAATTGACTCTATGGCAATGGGTTAGGTTTTTTTTTTTTTTTTAAATATGTATTAGTCAGGACTCAGCTGCATTCCAATTGGCTTAAGCAAAAAAGGTACAGGATTGGCTTCCTTACTGAAAAGTCCAAGGCTTGTGCTGAATTAAAGCATGACTGAAACTAGGTACGGAGTCAGAATTTTTCATCTTTCTCTCTCAGCTTTACACTCCTTTGTATTCACCATGTTCTCAGGTAGGCACTTCCCAAGTGAGGGAAAGACGGCTATCAGCAGCTCCTACCTCATGGTTCCACCAGCCAATGCTTTTTGTTCTACTTTTAGGAGAAACTGCTGCCCTAGTTTTAGGGTACCCATCATGTTTGGTAAAGTAGAAGGTCAGTGAAAATGAGGGAAACATTCAGTGAGATGGAATGACACAATAGCCACAATAATGGGGTCAAACACATCAGTGATCATGAAGATAGCACAGGACTGGGCGTTGTTTTGTTCGGTTCTACCTGGAGTCCCATGGGTCAGAGATGACTTGACTGCAACTAACAACAAGAACAGCAATGCTAATTTGGGTCTTACGCCTCTTCTGAACTAATCGCTGGAAAAGGACTATGCCCTCCTAGATAGTCAAATTAGCATGTTCCCCTGAGTTAGGGGATATGGCTAGGGACAGCCCTACTTGAACCACATGGACCGAGAGTGGTTGGAGGTTGAGGCTCCTCAAAGGGAAGTCAGGATGTTGTAAAGACAAGAAGAAATGGATGCCAGGCAGGTAAAACCACCAGGTGTTCCCTATAGCTGCTCTGGGTCACCACTCAGGTGCCCAGCCCTGAAACCCTTTTTGTCCCCTCACAGCCCCTTCTGCATAAGAGTTGTATATAATTTTTTTCCCAACTGGCAGGGGAAGTGCTCCCATTCAAGTTGGTCTCTCCAGACTTTGGGTTTTGCCACTTCTCAGATAACCCTGCTGTGGCTAACCCACCTAGTGGGACCTCACTAGATGTTGATCCCAGCCCAGGTGTGCTAGAGAGGCAGTGGGGTGAAGTGGAAAAAGCCTCAGCTTTAGAGTCTCACCTTTGGGCCTCAGTTTCTCATCTGTAAAATGGTGATAATGACATAAATCTTGCAGGACTGAGTGAGGATTAGAGATACCCATCATGTCTGGTAAAGTAGAAGGTCAGCGAAAATGAGGGAAACATTCAGTGAGATGGAATGACACAATAGCCACAATAATGGGGTCAAACACATCAATGATCATGAAGATAGCACAGGACTGGGCGTTGTTTTGTTCGGTTCTACCTGGACTCCCAATTGGGCTAGGAAATTCTTTGACAAGTTCCAAATCCATCACACATTTTGCATATATGTAGGACACCAAGCTTTGGTGCCTGAGAGGTTACTGAGGCCGTGTTTGTGGAAACAATGAGTGACTAAGGCTCTGGAGACTAGGATTTTAGAATCATTCCTGATGATGACCCTGGAGTTAACTGGTTGGTCCTGAAGCTAGCTGGTTAGCATGATGATCCTAATTAGATCTTTAAAAGGGACACCACTAGTGAGCCACCAGCTTCTCCCCTTCCTCTGCGTTAGACCCTGCTCACCTGAAATATGGCAGAGTGCAGAACCCAGGCAGTCAGGGATAACTTGTGTATCAGTTATAAAGCAGATGGCACCCTCAAATTAGAATAAATCAGGAAGTGAATAAAAGGTGTGGCAGGGTGTAGGGAAACCACAAGAGATGGACCAGAGCCTGGAGCTAGTAAGAGAGGCTCCTTCACCAGCCCCAACCCTGAAGGAACCAGAGAGAGGACTGTGTGGAAGGGGTCCCCTTATACCAGAAGTGACCTGCAGATGAGGGGGGCCTGTGATGACCCAAAAGAGAGGGAGACTTAGGAATAAATACCCTAATCTTTCTACTCTCCCTTCCTCTAATCTCATGATCATATTCTCCATTGGCCAGTGAACGAGGTAGCCATTGATATAATCCCTACAAGGTACTTCCAGGGATAGAGAGTCAAGTACAGAAGGGTGGTGAGTGGCGGAAGGGGCATGAGGTCAGCTAACTTATTGACATGTGACCTTGTTGTTTCTGCCTTAAGGTCATCGGAGATGTGGCATTTATTTAGCATAGAGAAAAAGAGGCTAATATACAGCACTGGTGGGGGGGCCAGTGATGGTTCAGTGGTAGAATCTTGTCTTCCATGCAGGAGCTAGGGGTTCAATTCCTGTCCAATGCACCTCAAGTGCAGCCACCACCCATCTGTCAGTGGAGGCTTGTGTGTTGCTAGGATGTTGAACAAGTTTCAGCAGAGGTTCTGGACTAAGATAGACCAGGAAGAAAACATGGTGATCTATTTCACAATGGTGTTGTGCATGGGGTCACAGTGAGTTGGGGGCTGACTTGATGGCAGCTAACAAGAACCATAGCCCAGCACTAGTGTTCTCTCAGTACAGACCACCCGCTGTTCCAGACAGGCATGGCAGTGGGCAGGGAGGGAACCCACTCAGGTCCCAAACAAGCCACATTTAAAGAAGTGGAGTCCACATTAGTGAATAGGTTCTGATTTTAGGAGGATGTGGAGTTGGAGCTGAGCGGTCTGTAAGAGTGCGGGGCTGCCTGAGCTCAAATTCTACCAGTCGTGCAACTTTGGGAGAGTTACTTAAACCCTCTATAACTGTTTCTTCACGCAAATCATAGTATTAGCAGTCTGTTGGGGGTAGTGGCACAGATTACATGAGTTACAACATTCAAAGCACTGAGAAAGGAGTTTAGTACACAGTAAGTGCTCAATAAATGTTAGCTAGTTATTGTTATTATTATTGTAATGAGTACAGAACTGCTAGCCTTCAGACTTATGTCTCAGTATGTGCTTTGCCATGACTTGCTTTGTGACCTTAGGCAAGGTACTTTCCCTCTTTGGCTTTGGTTTCCTCTTCCCTGAAGTTAAGGGGAGAGATCCAAAGGTTCTGAAGACAAATTTTGGCTAGGAAATTCTTTGCCAAGTTTGAAGTCCATCACACATTTTGCAAATGCCCCCAAAGGGGAAGTGTGATTCCAGGACCTCTATGGCTCCTGCCAAAGAAAGCTCAAGTTTCCTCCCTTAGCATCAGCTGGAGGAGTTCCCAGTCAGGGGACCAGGGAGGCTCCTCCCTGCAGGTGTCTCAGGGTGATGCTAATCTCATTTTGATGGCCTCCATCTGCTGTGGATTGCCTGGAAGTACTTGCTGCCAGGGGGAGGGGCAAACCCTTTGCTGCTGGTCCTTGGGGCAAATCACTCAACTCTGAAGGTCTCTCCTTGGGGCCTGAAGACTGATGTGGGGGGAGGAGGTTTCTGAGCTGGCTGGGGGTGGTGCAGGAAGCCAGGAGGCTGTTACACCATCCCTGGCTGGGTAGGATGGTCTGAGACCATTGAATGGGCTGAAATCCTATCCTGGGGTTTTCAGCTGCCAATACAATCTCAAATGGCTTGAATTCAGGAAATTTGCCTTCCAATTTTTTTTTTTTTTTGCTTCCTCTATGTGTTACTTCTATTCCTTTGTCTTAATGAAGCCGTGGTGGCGTAGTGTTTGAGTTCAGCTGCTAACCAAAAGGTCAGCAGTTCAAATCCACCAGCCACTCCTTGGAAACGCTATGGGGCGGTTCTACTCTGCCACATGGGGTCGCTATGAGTTGGAATCGACTCGATGGCACCCAACAGCAACAGTGTGGTCTTGTGGGGTTTGGCTTCTAGCTGCCTCCAAGCTTGCCTTGTTGCCCTTGTACACCTTGGTCTCTAAACTCCAGCTACTCTGGGGGTCTCAGTTCTGTGATTATGCCAAGCGTTTCCCATTTCAGGGACTTGGCACATGCTGTTTCCATGTCTGGAACACTTTTTCATCCTTTTTCCCTTAGCAAACTCCCATTCATCTTTCAGACCTCAGCGTAAAAGTCATTTCCTTCTTGGAGCTTTCCCTGACACACAAGGTTACAAGTGATTACAGGTGTTGAGCATGCTGCTGCTTTCCTACTGGACCATGAGGGCAAGGACTACTTCTGCCCTATTCCTACTGGATTTCCTGAGCCTAGGACAGTGTCTGGTCCTCAGTTAGTTGTTATAAGTGGTAGCTCAGTGGTAGAATTCTCCATGCGGGAGACCAGGGTTTGGTTCCTGGGTAATGCATCTCATGTGCAACCACCACCTGTCTGTCAGTGGAGGCTTGCATGTTGCTGTGATGCTGAAAAGGTTTCAGCAGAGCTTCCAGACTAAGATGGACCGGGAAGAAAGGCTTGTCAATCAACTTCCAAAAATCAGACAATGAAAACCCTCTGACTCATAATTGTCTGCCCCAAAATTGATCATGGGGATGGCAAAAGACCTGGCAGCGTTTCTTTCTTTTGTGCGTGGGGGTTGCCATGAGTCAGGGGCTGACTTGATGACGGTTAACAACAATTCCATTCATTCATTGTTTCTTTTCCTCTTTCTTGTCTTTTTTCTTTCCTTTTTCTCTTTCTAAAATGTAAGCCAGATGATGTTACTTTCCTACTTAAGGTTGTTAATGGTGGTTCCGCCTTCTTGGATGTTTGATTTACTAGCCTCATAAGGATCTGATTCTTACCCTATTCTCCAATCTGTCCCATAAGCACTTTATGCTCCACCCATGCCCACCAGTGTAGTTTCCCAAATGTATTATGCTAAATCCCATTTCCAGACCTTTGCACAGGCTGTTCATTCTGCCTGAACTGCCCTCCCTGACCTGTTTTACCTAGTTAACCTTTGTGTTTTAGGTCACAGCTCAAGACTCCCTTCTCTTGATAATCTGTCCTTACTCCTATAGACTGGTCAGTTGCCTCCTCTATCTCCCACAGTGCCCTGTGCCTCCTTCATCATGGTTCTGATCATGGTCTGTTGAAATTGTTTCTTTACGTGTCTGTATTCCTCACTACACTGACAGGGACCTTAACGGACCATGTCTTTCATTTCTCATCTGTCAGTTTGTCCTACTGTGGTAGCTTGCATGTTGCTGTGATGGTGGAAGCTATGCTGTTGGTATTTCAAATACCAGCAGGATCACCCATGGTGGACATGTTTCAGTGGAGCTTCCATAATAAGAGAGACTGGGAATAAGGACCTGCCTATCTACTTCTGAAAAAATTGGTCAGGGAAAACCTATGGATAATAGCTGAACATTGTCTAGTATAGTGCTGGAAAAGGAGCCCCTCAGGTTGGAAGGCACTCAAAATATGATCGAGGAAAAGCTGCCTCCTCAAGTACAGTCGACCTTAATGATGTAGGTGGAGTGAAACTTTCAGAGCTTTCATTTGCCTATGTGGCACGACTCAAACCGAGAAGAAACAGCTACAAACATCCATTAATAATTGGAACATGGAATGTATGAAATATGAATCAAGGAAAATTGGAAGTAGTCAAAAAAGAAATGGAATGCTTGTAGATAGGAGCTGAAATGGACTGGGGTTGGACATTCTGAACTGGACAATCATGATCTGCTACACTAGGGAAGACAAATTGAAGAGGTACAATGTCACATTCATCGTCAAAAAGAACATTTCATGATCTATCCTGAAACACAATGCTGTCAGTGATAACATCCATACGCCTACAAAGGAGACCAGTTAATATGGCTATTAATCAAATTTACATACTAACCACTAATGCCAAAAAACGAGGAAACTGAAGATTTTTACCAACTTCTGCAGTCTGAAATTGATCAAACATGTAACCAAGGTGCATTGACAGTTACTGGTGATTGGAATTCAAAAGTTGGAAACAAAGAAGGATATGGCCTTGGTGATAGAAGCGACACTGGAGATTGCATGATGGAATTTTGTAAGATCAATGACTTATTCAGTACAAATACTTTTTTTTGACAGCAGAAATGGTAACTATATACATGGCCTTGCTGGATGAAATACACAGAATGACATTGACTACATCTATCGAAAGAGATGACAGAGGAGCTCAATATTATCAGTCAGGACAAGACCAGGGGCTGATGGCAGAACAGACCATCAATTGCTCATATGCAAGTTGAAGTTGAAGTAAATTAAAATGAGTCCATGACAACCAAAGTACAACCTTGAGTATGCCCCACCTGAATTTAGAGACCATCTCAAGAATAGATTTGACACATTGAACACTAATGACAGAAGACCAGACAAGCTGTGGGAAGACATCAAGAACATCATACATGAAGAAAGAAAAAGGTCATTAAAGAGATGGGAAAGAAAGAAAAGACCAAAATGGATGTCAGAAGAGATTCTGAAACTTGCTCTTGAACTTAGAGTAGATAAAGTGAAAGGAAGAAATGATGAAGTAAAAGAGCTGGACAGAAGATTTCAAAGGGCAGCTGGAGAAGACAAAGTAAAATATTATAAAGCAATGTGAAAAGACCTGGAGTTAGAAAACTGGAAAGGAAAAAATGCTTGATATTTCTCAAGCTGAAAAAAACTGAAGGAAAAATTCAAGCCTTGAGTTGTAATATTGATGTATGGGCAAAAATTTGAATTATGCAGGAAGCATCATAAGAAGATGGAAGGAATACACAGAGTCGCCGTACTAAAAAGATTTGGTTGATGTTCAATCATTTCAGGAGGTAGCATATGACCAAGAATTGATGGCATTGGGGGAAGAACTCCAAGGTGTACCTAAGACATTGGCAAAAAAACAAGCCTCTAGGAATTGACGGAATACCAATTGAGATATTTCAGCAATGGATGCAGAACTGGAGGTGCTCACTTGTCTATGGATAAGAAATTTGGAAGACAACTGCCAGGCCAACAACTGGAAGAGATCCATATTCGTGCCTATTCCAAAAAAAGGTGATCCAATGGAATGTGGAAATTATCAAATATCACTAATATCACACACAAGTAAAATTTTGCTGAAGATAACTCAAAAATGGTTGTGGTGGTACATCGACAGGGAACTAACTGCCAGAAATACAAGCTGGATTCAGAAGAGGACGTGGAATCAGGGATATCATTGCTGATGCCAGATGGTTCTTGGCTGAAAGCAGAGAATACCAGAAAGATGTTTATCTGTGTTTTCTTGACTATGCCAAGGCATTCACCTGTGTGGAGGACAACAAATTACGGATAACATTATGAAGAATGGCAATTCCAGAATACCTAATTGTGCCCATGAGAAATCTGTATATAGACTAAGAGACAGTCATTTGAACAGAACAAGGAGATACTATATGGTTTAAAATCAGGAAAAGAGTGTGTCGGGGTTGTATCTTTTCACCATTCTTATTCAATCTGTATTCTAAGCAAATATTCTGAGAAACTGGACTATATGAAGAAGAGTGAGGCATCAGGATTGCAGGAAAGACTCATTAACAACCTGTGTTATGCAGATGACACAACCTTTCTTGCTGAAAGTAAAGAGGATTTGAAGCACTTACTGAAGAAGATCAAAGACCACAGCCTTCAGTATGGATTACACCTCAACATAAAGAAAACAAAAGTCCTCACAACTGGACCAATAAACAACGTCATGAAAAATGGAGAAAAGATTGAAGTAGTCAAGGTTAATTTTACTTGGTTCCACAATCAACATCCATGGAAGCAGCAGTCAATAAATCAAATGACATTGCATCATGCAAATCTGTTACAAAAGACTTCTTTAAAGTGTTAGAAAGCAAAGATGTCACCTTGAGAACTAAGGTGTGCCTGACCCAAGCCACGGTATTTTCAGTCTCCTCATATGCAGGCAAAAGTTGAACAATGAGTAAGGAAGACAGAAGAATTGATGCATTTGAATTAGGGTGTTAGCAAAGAATATTGAATATACCATGGACTGCCAAAAGAATGAACAAATCTGTCTTGGAAAAAGTATAGCCAAAATGCTCCGTAGAAGGGAGTATGGCGAGACCATGTACTTTGGACACGTTATCAGGAGAGACCAGTCCCTGGAGAAGGACATCACACTTGGTAAAGTAGAGCGTCAGTGAAAAAGAGGAGGAGCCTTGATGAGATGGATTGACAGAGTGGCTGCAACAACAGGCTCGAGGTTAACAAAGATTGTGAGGATGGTGCAGGATCCAGCAGTGTTTCATTCTGTTGTACATAGATTTGCTATGAGGCAGAATCTACTTGACGGCGCCTAATTACAACAACGTAGTATGTGGAGTCCTTGAGTGGCGTAAATGGTTAACACATTTGGCTGCTAACTGAAAGGCTGGAGGTTCCAGGTCACCCAGAGTTGCCTCAGATGAAAGTCCTGGAATCTATTTCTGAAAAATCAGCCATTGAAAACCCTATGGAGCAGAGTTCTACTCTGACACATGTAAGCAAAGGCTTACTAAACAATAAATTTTATTAATGATCTTAGTTGACCAGGTTGTGTCCAGCTTTCTATGCCAACAGCACATCATTTCCTGTCTGGACAGACATTGTTGGGTAGATATATGACTGTCAGTTGATACTTCACCCTTACCAATGACTGACCAGTTTTGTGGTATCGGGTTCTTATGGGAGATGTCTCTACCCTCAGGCCCAGCAGTAGGAATTGACTGGCTTAAGCCATCCATGCTGGTCAAACTGGAGGTAAGTGATTGGTTGGGCACAGACATATGAACCAATCCTATGGTCAGTAGGATCTGAGAGGAAACCCGTGGTGGGGCTTCTGAGAAAGATTTTCCTTGCTAATAAAAAGACATTCACAGGAAAAAAAAAAGTCCTTCTTTTTTGGGTAATGTGTCCCCAAGTGACCCCTGCTTCAGGCATTCTGTGACCATGAGGAGAGACATCGCCAGTGTGCTAATGATGGCACAACACAAAGATGGCAAATGCCTGAGCCTTCCATGACATCTTTCTGCCCCTGAGTTAATCAACCTGAGAATTTCCCCTTATTTTTTGACTTCTTGCTCTGAGTTACTAAACCCTTTATTGTTCAAGCTGTTTTAAATGAAGTCTTCCTTTTTTTACTTGTAGCTGAAAGTATTTTAATTGATTTACTGCCTATGTGTCCTTGGGTAAGTAAATCACTTACTATTGCTGAGCTTTAGTTTATCTGTAAAAAGAGATGCCAGTTGTTCTGCGCATCTGTATATCTGTGATTTGTAATAGAAGCGCTTTTGCTTGGAAGGAGAACAGAGCTATACAAACGGAAGAAGGGTTAACGTTAGCCCTCATTAGTGTGCTGGATGGGATAAAAACATTGGAGATGGCTTTTATTCTTCTTTCTCTCTTCCTCCCTCTCCTTTATTTTTTGGCCAGGTAATAAGTTTAAACATCAAAAAGCATAAAGTGAAAAATTTCCCATCCATCCCTTTTCCCCATCTGCTAATTCATGGTCTCCACTAGCACCCCAACAAGCAACCACTATTGTTCGTTTCTTTTTTTTTTTTTGCCTGGGGATATTTTATGTACATACAAGCATAGAGTGTATAAACAGAGTACTGTTTCTTCATCTTTTTTTTTTCCTAAAAGAACACAGCATACCACCGTTTTGTGCTTTACTTTTTCCACTTGGCAGTGTATCTTGAGATTTTCCATAACAGCACATGTTGTTGTTGTTGTGTGCAGTTGAGTCGATTCTAACTCATAGTGACCCTATAGAACAGGGCAGAATTGCCCCGTAGAGTTTCCAAGGAGCAGCTGGTGGATTCAAACTGCTGACCTTTCCGTTAGCAGCCTGAGCTCTTAAACACTTCATCACCAGGGCTCCTAATAGCACAGTGTGGACTTATTCTTTTTTTTCCTTTTATAGTGTCATAATATTTCATGGTAGGGTTATATCAATTTATTTACCCATTTCCTTAGCGTGGTGTAACTAGAAAATTTTAGGAATGGAATTGCTAGTTCAAAGGTCATATGCATCTATAACATTTTTAGAAAGGTAGCAGATCTGAATCTGTATTACTGAACCAGGCCTGTGGGGAAAAGATAGCAAATTCCCTCTTTTTTCCACTTCCTCCCTGGTCCCCATGCCATACCTGCTCTAAATATCATTCGGGCTAATCCGACCACCTTCCTTTCTGTGGTTGGACATGTACTTCATCATGGATGTAGGACGGATATTTACAGTAGGATCACTCTTTCCTGAATGAATAAGCCAGTTGGGGAGCCTACAGATAATTTAGCAGATGAGGACTTTGAAGGCCAGAGAAGTAAAGCGACTTCTTCAGGGCTACACCACACAGCTGAACTAAGACCTCGGGCTCCTGGAGTTCCAGTTCAGGACTGTTTGTGGTCTTTACTGCAGGCCCATTCTGTAAACCCATCAGGGAGACACCACCATAATTGAGTTCATATCTGGAGCAATATTCTCCACGGACTTCCTAGCTGTGGGCTGCCTTGCGGCAGTATTCCCGGCCACTGGGACAAAATCTGGGGGTGCATCAAAGCATCCACCACAGGAACCCACGCATAACTGTGTACCCCAAGTCACAGTGGGGTGTCAGGATTGGAACTCAGATTTCACTGCCTTCCTATTCAGCGCTTTTTGTAAGCACTTAGGATAGTGCCTGACAATCAATAAATGTTTGTTGCTCTTATTATTGTTATCATTTTACAGGCAAGAGAACTTGATCTTAGGAAAGTTAAATTGCATTACCAAAGTCAAGCAGCTGCTAGGGAGTAGAGCTGGGAGTTTAACCCCACTTCATTAGCTAGATAATTAATGTAAGCTCCATTAGAGACATGTTCATCACTGTTATGACCAGGATCTAGAATACCTGACACATAATAGATGCTCAGTAAAAATTTATGGAATTAATTACTGAGTTAATTAAAGTATTTTTGGAACTCTCGGGCCTCTGTTCCCTCTACTAGCTGGTGCCTTCTCAAAGACTATCAGGGCTAAGCCCCTTCCTCAGTGCAGATGAGGAAACTGAGGCTTAGAGAGGAGGAGGAACTTATCCAAGGTCATAGAGCCCCTTGGTACCTGATCAGGACTCTTACCCAGGTCTCTGGACTTTTGGGCTGGTGATTTTTCTAGTGTGTCAACGTGCAGATGAATCACCTGGGGATCTTGTTAAAATACAGATTCTGAATGAGTAGGTCTGGGTGAGGCCTGAGGTTCTGCATTTCTGAGACTTCAGGTGGTCCCGAGGCAGCAGGTTCATGGACCACACTTTGAGGAACAAGGGCATCTGGGATCTCAAACTTTTGAGAGCAGGAGATTGCTGACAACCAAAGCAGGTTCGGTGTCACAAGTCTGGGGCCTGTTCCTCTTCCTGCCACACATAATCCAGGTGCTGTCAACAGGCAGTAGAACACCTGGTTGTGGGTTCACAAAATCACTCTGGCGCCCAGCTGCTCCTGACTGAGCCTCACTACTAAATCAGTCACCCGACAGAGCTGGCTTAGAGGGCCACGGCATGTGGGGGCAGGGAACCAGCTGAGCTCCCAACAAGGCTTTGTGACATTGCTGCTCAGGCGCTTTCACTGTGGGCCAGTCGGGCTCAGAATGGAGGCTGGGATCTACTACTTATTAGCCATGAGGCCTTGGGCAAACAGCTTCACCTGAGCCTCAGTTTCCTCACTTGTGAATTGAGGATAAGCACTGCCTCCTAGGTCGACGTGAGACTTAAATGACATAATGCATGTGAAGTCCTCAGCTAAGGTCGATGGGAGACTTAAATGACATAATGCATGTGAAGTCCTCAGGTAGCAGGTACTAAATGCTTGACGAATGCTGGTTTTTCTTATTTTTGTGGGAACGATGAGGGAGAGAGGGGTGAAGTGTTACTCAGCTTTCTGCAAATGAAGCTGGCAGTCATGAGACAGGCTGTGGTACATGTGTGAAGGGTTCCTGCTTCCTAACATCTTCTCGAGCACTCAAGCAGAAATCTGAGCATCATCCTGACCTCCGCCCTCTCCCTTACCCCTAAAAAAAAAAAAACTAAACCCATTGCCGTCGAGCCTATTCCAACTCATAGTGACACTATAGGACAGAGTAGAACTTTGAAGAGTACCTGGTGGATTCAAACTGCCAACCTTTTTGTTAGCAGCCATAGCTCTTAACCACTACGCCACCAGGGTTTCCACTACGCCCACTCAATTGCCAATTCCTGTCCTTTCTAACTTCTGAGTATTCCCCAGTTCCATCACTTGACCTCCACTGCCTAAGAAAACAGACCATGCCTGGTGATCTATAAGTATTTGACCTAATTTTTGCAAGAGTTGTGAGAGAGAGGCCTTATTAAATCCATTTCACAGATGGAAAAATCAAGGCTCACAGTGGTCAAATGGCTTCCCCAGCCAGGCAGTGGCAAAGTCAGGATGAAACCAGGTCTGTTGGATATCAGAGACTGCATTAGCCACTACGCATTCATTCTATATCCTCAGCTGTAAAATGAGGGATTTGGCTAAGACAATCTTTAGAGTATGTTTTGCTTTACATTTCTCTATGTCCGTCACTTGATCTTACCTATGGCAGATGCTGCTCTCTGCCCATTCAACGTGTCCTTTCCCCGCTGCTCTCCCAGCTCCACATTCCAAAGCCTCCAGCATCACTGGCTAGGGCTCATGACCTGGCTGCCTTCTGGGGGTCCTCTTCATGAAGTACGGCTTTGGATCAGAAGTGACATGGATTAAACCCAAAGTCCTGAATTTCCTCTGGAGAAATTTAGAGATACAACCTTTGACCATAGATGACTGCTGAGTTCCCTTGAAATCCTTTCCATACTTCCCCTTTTCTATCTCCATTGTCACTGGTCCAAGCCACCATCATCTCTTGTCTGGATTTCTGCATAAGCTTCTTACATTGGCATCTTCTCTTCATTTCTCGTCTCTCTTCCATACTACAAACAGACTACGCTTTGCAAATGCAAATCAGGTTGCTAATCCCCTGCATATAGCCTTGCAAAGACTCTCTTTCATTCTTGGAATAAAATCCAGAATCCTCAGCATAACCATTTCTCTTGTTGCGGCAGCCATACTGGATCGCTCTCTGTTTTTATACCAGATCTCTACCGGTATATTGTTCCTAGGGTTACTAAAACAAAGTATCAAAAAGTACGTGGTTTATAAGAACAGAAAATTACTGTCTAACAGTTTTGGAGACGAGAAATCCAAATCAACATGTTGCTGGGGCAATTCTTTCTTTCTGTTGGCTCTAGGGGGATTTTCTTTCTTGTCTCTCATATTTCTGATAGCTCCAGGTGTCCTTTGGTATGTCTTTCCTCTGTCTCTGTGTATCTTCTCCTCTTTTGTAAAGATAACGATCGTATAGGATTAGGACCCACACTACTCTAGTATGACTTCATGTTAACCTGATAACATTTTCAAATACTCTATATCCAAACAAGGTCATGTTCACAGGTACTAAAGGGTAGGACTTCAATTTATATTTTTAGGGGACCCAATTCAATTCATAGCAGCCTTGAAGACTCTCCCTTGACTGTTCATCCTGCAAGTCTCTCCAGGGAGGTCATCTTTGAATCCACACAGTTGCACTTTTGTCCTCTGCTCTGTCCCTTCCTATCATCCTGTGCCTCTGCTGTTGTGATGGGCTCTATGCTATTATAAACGGTACTTTGGAGAGGTTGACTTTGTGAAGTATAAACCTGAAAGAGTTTTATTTTTCCTGTAAACATTGCCTTTCAGATGTATTTGATGGTACGTGCCTTTACGGCAGATGAGAGTGTTTTCTGGTCAGTTAATCCTGTAAAACTTCAACCTCACTTCTAATTTAGAATTGGTATTCTCTCTGACTCAGACCAGGCTTTGGCCTAGGGACTTGGAATGGGGAGAGGATGAGTCCACCCTTTTATCCCTCCTTCTTGCCTCGCATTTCTGCTTCTGGATCTTTCAGGGTTGCAAAAGCTGTGGAGTGAAGTGAGGGAGGCAGACTGGGTTAGGTGAAAGGACAGAAGTCCTTTTACTCAGCTGGTGAGTCTGGGCCTCTCCTTGCTGCAGCTGCCTACTGGATGGAGGAACCCAAATGCTGCGTCTTCAGCCTTCCCTGTTGGGCTCTAAGCTTCAAGTAGGCTGGAATCACGTCTGTCTTATTAACCTCTGTGTCCTTAAGACCTAACTCGTTTATTGAGCACCTAGTTTGTGCTGGGCTATTTTTTAAATGAATGAACAAAGGAACGAAGGGCATGGGTTTTGGAATTAATCCCAGCTTTTTTTTTTTTTTTTTTTTTTAATGTATTTGGAAACTCTGGTGGTGCAGTAGTTAAGAGCTATGGTTGTTAACCAAAGGGTCGGCAGTTTGAATCCACCGGGCACTGCTTGGAAACCCTGTGGGCAATTCTACTCTGTCCTATAGGGTCACTGTGAGTAGGAATTGACTCGAGGGCAACAGGTTTGGTTTTTTAGGTTTTATTACGTATTCAATCTGTATGCTGAGCAGATAATCCAAGAAGCGGGACCATGTGAAGAAGAATGAGGCATCAGATTTGGAGGAAGACTCATTAACAACCTGTGACATGCAGATGACACACCTTGCTTGCTGACAGTGAAGAGGACTTAAAGCACTTACTGATGAAGATCAAAGACCACAGCCTTCAGTATGGATTACACCTTAACAGAAAGAAAACAAAAATCCTCACAGCGGGACCAATAAGCAACATCATGATAAATGGAGAAAAGATTGAAGTCGTCAGGGATTTCATTGTACTTGGCTCCACAATCAACTTCCATCAAAGTAGCAGTCAAGAAATTAAATGACACATTGGGCAACTCTGCTGCAAAAGACCTCTTTAAAGTGTTAAAAAGCAAAGTTGTCACTTTGAGGACTGAGGTGCACCTGACCCAAGGCATGGTGTTTTCAATCAGCTCATATGCATGCGAAAGCTGGGCAATAAAAAAAAAAAAAAATTTTTTTTTTTTTTTTAAATAAGGAAAACAGGAAGAATTGATGCCTTTGAATTATAGTGCTGGAGAAATATTGTATATACCATGGACTGCTAGAAGAAAGAACAAAGTTGTCTTGCAGGAAGTGCAGCCAGCATGCTCCTTGGAAGGGAGGATGGTGAGACCTCGTCTTACGTACTTTGGACATGTTATCAGGAGGGACCAGTCCCTAGAAAGGGACATCATGCATGGTAAAGTAGAGAGCAAATGAAAAAAGGAAAGGCCCTCAAGGAGATGGATTGGCACAGTGGCTGCAACAATGGGCTCAAACATAGCGACCATTGTGAGGATGGTGCAGGACCGGGCAGTGTTTTGTTCCGTTTTACATAGGGTTGCTGTGTGTCAGAACTGACTTGATGGCACCTAGCCACAACAACAACATTATGCAGAACTTTGAGCAAATTCTTCTCCATGCCTCAGTTTCTTTAACATAAAAAAAAAAATTCTTTAACATAGGATTGATAATTTCTACTTGGCAATTTGGCTGAAGATTAAATATAATATGAGATGATGACTATAAACTACTTAGTATAGTACCTGGCACATAGTGAGTACTCCATAAATATGAATTTCTCTTTCTCATCAGTGAACACGGCGCTGGTAATCTATGCCCCATAGGACTGTGCTGGCAAATACATTCAATAACATGGAGATGGGGGGGGTCCTTAATAACAATCATTTCATTTTTTTAGGATCCCCACTTTTTTTTTTTTTCCCCATGGTGGTCCGTTCTAACGTCTCTGCTTTACATTGTGACCTTGAAATCTCTAAAAGACAGACCAGAAGGACTGAGGAGGTGGGGCACCCCCCTACCGCACCTCTGCTGGGTCATACAGCTAGCCTGCATGATGAGCGATCAGGTTCAAGTTGAACTGCTTACCCCATCCCCCCTGCTGCACTTCTGTCCCTTATTGTACCCTAGCTAGGAATATGGACTCATGAAGCAAGCTGTCCCCAATTAGACAGAAAGCCTGCATCTCCCAGGGTGCTCGTTTGATGCCCAAACATCCTTTTAAAGTGCCTCTTCTGAAGAATACTCCCCAGGTGTGGGCTGAGAGTAGGGACTGCTTTAGGGAAATTCAGTGCTTGAAGGTTTTAAGTCCATGGGGCAGGTGTTAACAGTTAAACTACAAGGGAATTGGCAGAATGTGGGACAGTGTTTCTTCGAGAAAGCAGAAAAAATGTGTGTGTGTGCGTGCGTGCATATATAAATAAGTGCATGTATGTCTGTGTAGGTGTCGGGTGGTCCTCTACCTAATAATTTCCTCATTCACTAATGGAGATGATAATGCTTCCCTCCTTGGGTTGTTGTCAAGAGTAAATATGATGGTTAAAAGCCCTCAGTTACATTTTACTTAGCTCTTAATTCATGCCAGGCCCTGTGGTATTACTATAATCATTATTTTGTTGTAATATTATAAGGGAAACATCTTGGTAAAAGCCCAGGATTAGGACTCAGGAGACTTGAGTCTAGCATAGTGCTTCTCACTGTTTATGTGGTTAGGGGCAAGCGATTCTCCTTCTCTGAATTTGGTGTCTTCATCCATAAGACAGGGAACCTGAGGCCTGGCTCAAAGGTGAGAAAACAAAGGTGAATGTGTCGGGCAAATACAAAGCCACTCTCATGTGCTCAGATAAGCCACAAGGAGGGGAAAGGAAGTCACCCAGTCCGTTGTTAGGTGAGCGTGGGAAGGCTTTTCCCTGGGCTGCTGGGTATTCCGGACTGATGAAATCGCCTCCGGTCGTCCTCTTTTATCTGCCAATTTGAACCCCCTTCCTGACCCCTTTTCCACTCTGGCTCTTACCAATGCTCTACTGTTGCGGAACCCAGCCTCTCCCTCTGAGATTAGAAAGGAACCTTGCACAGGAAGTGCTTAAACTGGCCATGGCAGAAACAGTCCTCAGGGTTATCCAAACTGGACAGTGTCCAGGGCCATAAGGAAGTGTTTTCCTTTGGGTAGCTGGGCTGGGGCTTGGCTGAGAGGGAGAGGGTACAAGGTGAAGAATCCAGATAGCAATGCTGCTGCCAGCGCTGGCTGTGAGACAGAAGGTAGAGCCGGTCTGATCTTCAGCAAACATTCCTTTTAGAACCACAATTTTCCCACGGCCTTGCAGAGCTTAAAAATTTGCAGCTATTGTTTCAAACATGATTCTTCCTTTGTGCGTGCATGTGTGTGCGTGTCTGTGCACAAATAGGTGTGGAGGCCACTGAAGGACTTCCTACTTCATCTGGGACTGGGAGGACTATGGGGACAGGGAGGTCAGAGATTGCAAAGAGGACGGACGTGAGGCAGGGCAGGTAAGAGACCTGGTCTCTCGCCAGCACTTCCTGTGTGCCAGGCATGG
Organism: Elephas maximus indicus; assembly: GCF_024166365.1. Taxonomy (NCBI): domain Eukaryota; kingdom Metazoa; phylum Chordata; class Mammalia; order Proboscidea; family Elephantidae; genus Elephas; species Elephas maximus. Next base: position 98,828,860 of record NC_064821.1, read on the forward strand.
TGCTAGATGGCTTGTATACATTATTTCTTTTAATGATGAGATAGGCATTCACACATTTCAAAGAAGAGGAAACTGAGTCTCAGAAAGGTTAAGTTCCTTTCCAAGGCTACAAAGCTAGGAATGGAGTGAAGGATAACGTAACTGCAAGGCATTGAGCGTGCGAATGCATCGAGAGCGCTCGTGATGGGATCATTCGTGTCATCCTTCCTACTGACAGCTCCAGGCCCCTCGATGGGCTGAGGCTCCTGGTGTCCTCTCTTCCCAGCAATAAGGTGGAAGATAAAAAGAACAATAGTTATCTTTTGTCTCAAGTGCATGATTTCTACCTCTGCCAACCCTCAGGCTGTTGTGAGGTGCCGTTGAGTTGGTTCTGATTCATGGTGACCCTAAGTACAACAGAAAAAAACACCGCCTGGTCCTACACCAACCCCCAGACCGAGGACTTCCATTCTCCTGACTTCAGCTGCACAGGAATCACCACTGGGCCTGGTTTAGGGCTCAAGATGTCCCTCCTCTATGCTTCCTTGGCACATGCCCAATTTTAATTATGATGACAGCAGCTACCATTTACTGAGCCTCTTCTGTATGCTACCTTAGTGGGACAAACAGTTAACACGCTCAGCTGCTCATCAAAAGGCTAGAAGTTCAAGTTCAGCCAGAGGAACCTTGGAAGAAAGGACTGGCGATCTAATTCTGAAAAATCAATCATTGAAAACCCTATGAATGCAGTTCTCCTCTGACACACATAGGGGTTGCCATGAGTCAGAGTTGAGTCTATGGCAACTTTTTTTTTTTTTAAACTATATGCTAGGCACTTGACTAAGTGATGGTCATGTACTGTTTAATCCTCACCTACCCCTGTAGGTTAGAACTTGCTATCCCCATGTTACAGATGAGAAAACTCAGAGAATTTATGCAACCAAACTACACAGCTAGTAGGCTACAGGGCTGGGAGATGCCTCCAGGTTTGTCCAAGTTCAAAGTCCATGCTCTGAACCACTCTTCTTTACTGGTCCCCTTATCACATGGTGTGATTGTCCACTTATGGGCTGAGTCCCCACTAGAAGTGGGCTTCCTGAGGGCAGGGCTCCAGGTGGTGGGGAGACACTAGGTTTGGACCCAGAGAGAACTAATTTGAACTCCAGCTTTGCTATTTATTAGCTATGTGGCCTTGGGAATGTCACTTCACCTTTGTAAAGCTCAGTTTTCTCATTTCTAAAATGGGGATATTCAAGCCCCATTTTTGTGTCCCATGATTTTGATGATATGATTCATGATAACCTGAGAATGCCCAGCACATGTGTGATAAACATCTGATGAACGGGTGAATCTGAGCTCAGCTTTCCTGCAGCCGGACTGACAGCACCCTGGGTGCCTTCCTCTGACCTGTGATCCTTGGTTGAAGAGCAGCCATTTTTTTTGCTTTCATGTTCTTACACTGGCAAAAGCTGCTGTATGGCGTTGCTTGTCTGGTACCGTAGCGGGTGGCAAGCTACAAAATATTCTCCCTCCACAGAGAAATCTAGTCCTTTTAGGTTTCATGTGACACTCTCACACTTCCCTCTCCTTGAACAAAACAAACCCTGCACATCAAAGTCTCACGCAGATCCCCTCCCCTGGGGACCCTTGGAATACTGAAATCCAAAAGCCTCCTCAGTTCCAAGGCAGAAGGGCTATTTTGATTTTCTCAAGACACAAATTCAAGAAGTATGGCCCCTTCCCACAGCTGCAAGGAGAATTCCCTGAGACAGTTAGGTGGAAACATTGGATTGCTAGAAACCCATCCTCTCAGCCTGGCCTGAGCTTTCTTGCTCCCCCTTCCCCTCCCCCTCCTCTTGGGTCCAGAAGACAGAATGCGGGCCTGAGGAGACACCTTCAGTTAGTGACCCCATCAGGATAGACAGGAGAGATAAGCTGGAAAAAGCACTGGCTTTGGATGGCGTGGGAGGTGGGAAAGGAAGAGCGACTGGACTTGAATGTCAGTATTTCACCTTCTGACCATGTGGCCTCGTGTTCATCAAATCTCTCTGTGCCTATTTCTTTGTACGTAGGGGATAGTGTTACCTAGTTTGCAGATGTGGGGATTAAAAAACATGTTATCTATGAAAATCCAGCCCAGTGTCTGACACTACCATTTGTAGGACACCTATTATCCTAGGTGGGTCCAGTTGAGCCCACTGGCGTCTTAGAGCATGGCCAGGTCAGCTGAGCTTCTGGGCCACTGGTACCCAGGGCGTGCTTGAGGGGAAAAAGAACTGTTGAGAAGGAAGTTTTGTTTGCAGGTCTCCTAAGTCAGAGATGAAGAGAGGGTGACAGGATGTGGGAGGGAGAAGTTTCTACTTCCTAGGCCCTCTCCAAAGTTTAAGTCTTAGTCTTCTGAACAGACGAGTCCAAGGCAGAGGCTAAAGATATGATTTTTTACAAAGCTCTTTGTGAGATTTGTGCTTCTTTGTGAGGAGGACTTCTTTGGAGCCCAGTAGGCAAAGTGAAATCCAGGCCCAGGCAAGAAGGCCATTCGGCAGATATGCCTGGCATACAGAATGGCTCCAGGGCTGGGGAGAGGACTGAAGGAAATTCAGTGCGTTTGGTGCCTTGAAGATATGCAGCTTTGGGAGTTCTGGGGGGGAAATGAAACCACCACCACTACTAACAACAAAAACACCATTCTTTTGGAGGGTACTGGTAGGAATGGCAGCAGGGAGGAGCCCTCCTCTAGAAGCTTGCAAGCCACAGATGTCACTGAGGAAAGCACAGAGCCCAGCCTTTGTGAGATGTCTTAGGAAAACTTAGAGCAGACTTTCAGGAAGGCTGAATTCCTTCATCAGCCGGTGAGGGCGCTGAGCCAGTAACGTCTGAATTATTAATGCGACCTTGTTTGTACCGACAGCCTGCTGAGGCCTGGGGACATTATTTTAGCTGAGGGTCCCAGGGGATGTAATAGTATCAGTCTTGATTCCAGAAATTATTGGGGTGGGGAAGCATCTAAATCAGATGTAATGGGCTTGAGGGCAAACTAACATCTGGCAGTGGGGTGAGCTGCAGCTGAACTTTCAGGAGCTCAGACAAGATTTTTTTAGCAGGCAGGCTGAGGGTGGAAGAAGGAGGGAATAAGAGCCCTGGGCTCCAGTGGATGGCTCAGGTTTGGTGTAGGCATTGGTCTTAGAGCAAAGATTGCACAGGGTTACAGGAACATGTCAGGCTGTGGAATGGTAATTAACATTTGGTTAAAAGCATTATAACCTGACTAGAAGCTCTGCTAGGCTAGAAGTTCCAGGCTAGAAGTTACTCAGCCTGGCTGGGCTCTTAGAACCATGCTAAGTAGGCACAACGTAAGTGTCAGCTGTTACTATCTATTACCATATGTGCCAACTCTTATACATTCAAGGTAAGCATAAAGTTATTCACTGGATCTGCCTGTGAGGAGATGGAGGCAAAAGAAACCAGGCCAACAGATAACAAAATCTAAAAGCTTCCATAGTAAACAAACAAGAACAAAAGTTAAAAATATTTTTAATTGAGAAAGGAATGCCCACATATTGCAAAAGTTCAAACAGTATACAAAATTATAGAGTTAAAACCACATTTCCATTAGGCTCTAGAGCCTTCCCCCATCCTTCTTCTCAGGAGAATAATTTCCCGCCAAATAGTCCATGCATATACATGTGCGTGCATGGATCTCTCTCTCTCTCTGTGTACAATAAGCATACGAGTACCTTCACTTATGGTATCTCATTTAATCCTTTAATAACTTTGTGAGGTAGCTGTTATTTTGGCTATTATGCAGATGAGAACATGGAGGGGAAAAAAAAAAAAACTTGTTGCTATCAAGTCGATTCCAACTCATAGAGACCTTATAGGACAGAGTAAACCACCCCATAGAGTGTCCAAGAAGCATCTGGTGGATTCCAACTGCTGACCATTTTGGTAGCAGTCGTAGCTCTTAACCACTATGCCACCAGGGTTTCTACTATGCCACCAGGATATGGAGGCCTGACAGAACTACACAGTTTGCCCAAGATCATACAACTAAAGACTGGAAGGGCTGGGAATAAAATCGGGTCTAACTTCAAAGAGGGTACGATCCCCACTGCTTCACGCTGTCTCTTTGAATATGTTATTTCACTGCCTTTGTGCCTCTATTGTTTTTGTTGAGAAGTCAGTTGTTATTCTTATCAGAGTTTCCTTGTAAGTGATGAATCATTTTTGTCGTGCTGTTTTCAAGATATTCTCTTTGATTTTGGCTTTCAGCATTTTTAATTTGACATGTCTATTTTTTTTTGTGTGTGTGTGGATCTCTTAGCATTTACCATATTTGGAGTTTGTTGAGCTTCCCAGAAGTGTAGATTAGTGTTTTTCAATAAATTTGAGTTTTTAGCATTATTTTCCAAGTATTTTTCCTCCTCTCTTCTTTTTCTGATAGATGACTTTCATGGTTGTCCTGAGTGTGTTTGATTTTAACTCAACTGTCAGGGAGTAATTTTCCATAGCCCAGGTTATATATATTGTCCCAGATGGAAAGTCATGCTTCAACTATAAGACACAAAATGGAAATAAAGAACTTTATTACTCACAGATCCTGGAGGTACATATCATGCCTATATGCCATGGCATACTCAGGGAGATCATGGGTAGAGAGAGAGAGACAGAGAAAGAAACAGAGAGAGAAAGAGAAAGCAGACCTGAGACACAGCCTTTATTAAGGTTTGAGGGTAGGGTGAAGGATTTTCATGGGGTACATGATCATTGATCCTTCTGAAACTAAAAAATAGGGAATAAGGGGGAATGGCTATGAAAATGCTCTAAGCGGGACAGCTGTAAGGAGTTAAGGAGCGGAAATTTTGGGTGTTTTTGGTAACATGGTTATCTGGGGCAACTAGCTGCAGTGGAGGGTGGTGCACCAGCTAACAGGGTGATTAAAGGGCCCAACCTAGATACCAAGGCTTCATCTAAGATGGAGGTTAGGTAATATTACAATGGTGTCCCACATATCTCTGAGGCTCTGTTTATTTTTCTCCATTCTTTTTTGTATCTGTTATTTGAATTGCATTATCTCTATCAATCCATCTTTAAGTTCCCCAAGTCTTTCTTCTGCCAGTTCAAATCTACTGTTGAGCTCCTCTAGTGAATTTTTCATTTCTGTTACTGTACTTTTCAGCTCCAGAATTTCCACTTGGTTCTTATTTATAATTTCTGTCTCCTTATTGATATTCTCTATTTGATGTGACATTGTAACCAAAGATTTCTTTAGTGATTTATTATAGTTTCCTTTAGCTCTTTGAAGATTTTATAGTGGCTAATTTGAGGTCTTTGTCTGTTAAACCGAACATCCCGTCATTCTCACATGCAGTTTCTCTTCCTTGGTTTTCCCCCAGTATATGAATCATTCTTTCCTCTTTCTTTGCATGTCCCATAATTCTTTATTGCTAACTGGACATTTTAGGTAAGGATACTGGTCTGCTGGAGCTTGCTATTGCTATTTTCCTGTTTCCTTTTTTAGTGACTGACTGGATTTATTTTAGTGAAGTCTATTTCCCCCCTCTCAGTGTGAAGTCTCTGACGTTGTCTCTCAGGGGGTTAGCTTTGGGTATTCCACAGTCACCTGGGATGATAGTGGTTTTGGCAGGGTTCTGTTTGACTGTCTCTTGCTTGATCACACCCAGCTGTTAAGTTTTTCTAATTTCCCTGGGGCATAAACTGCTCTACAAACTGATCTAGTGAAATTTGGGCTACTTTGAAAGGAAAGTCCCCAAGGTCAGTGTATGAGTTTTGTTCTGGGCCTGGGAGGATTCCCTGTTTTTCTCCAGAAAACTAGTTGGCCAACAATTTAACCTTTATCTCCAATAAGTCTGACAATATCCACCCAACATAAGGTCACTATGAGTCAGAACCGATTCGATGGCAACAGGGTTTTGGTTTCACCGCAACCTCCACTGTTTTTGAGAATGACCTTAGGCTTGAGCTTCTCCACACTCTAGTAAAAATGAAGTCAGTTTCTTGAGGGGGAGATTTGGAGCTCTCTGTTCTATGGACTGCTTCTCCCCTCAGGCAAAATCTCGAGCCAAGGCTTTGGTGCTGGGAGTGGTGAGATTCTCTTTGAGTGACATTTTTGCTTTAGGAGTTGAGCACTCAGTGGGGTAGGGGACAGTAGCCCCAAGTCCTCTTGGTTTGCCTGACACTAGCATGGAAACCTCTCTCATTACCCAGGCAAGGGTGATTGGGGTCCCAGTAGTCTCAGTGCCAAGATAGAGCCTCCATCTCATAAGTGGGGCAGAAGAAAGGTATCCCTACCTCTCAGCCACACTTATCCAAAACTTAGCCTCTGTGACAGATAGTTGAGGGGAAGGATGAGAAATGCTGATGTTCTGCCCCTCCCAGAAAGATAGCCCTTCAACTGGTAGCTGGGGAGGGAGTATGAGCCACGTGCTCTTGGCTATACTGGTCTGTCTTGCTGAGTTGGGGAGAGGGAGTGGGTTCTTGGTTCAAATACCACAGATTCTCACTTTTCTTACTGAGTTTTAGTAGATTTTCTTGAATAAATCATTAATTTTTTTTTCATAAAGAATCAAAGTAGGGCTTGCCAAAGAGAAAGAAATGGGTACTTATGATTTTGGTAAAACTCTAAAATAAGATAATAGTATTTACATTGCTCTTGTTGTGAGGACTGGAGTTTGGCTGAGGAGCACTACCAGTGGGGTGTCCATAATTAGGCAAGATCGAGGTGCCCTGTAGAAATGGTTGCACTGTGGATGACATGGGCCAGGCCAAATGAGAGTTAAAGCAAATGGGAGGGAATCTAGACCCAATAGAGGAGTCTAAAGAGCCAAGCAGAGCTGGTGTGAAGCTGAGCCAACGAGGCAGTCCACTGGGCTCTGACCAGCTGAGGAAGCCTGGACTACAATTGACTCTACCTACATACACAGACTTCAGCTGTGAATACCAGTAGGGCAAGGAGCAACCAGGTGGACCAGGGACCTTTCCCATGCCAAAGATCCAGAGTAGCCAGAGGATATGACTGTTTACCCACCACAAAGTCATTTAAGCCTCACCTCTCCCCACTTAAACCCAGATGCCATCTTGGAGAGGAGCCAGGAAGGGAGCTTGTTGTTGTTACGTGCTGTCGAGTTGGTTCTGACTCGTAGCGACCCTATGTACAACAGAAAGAAATACTGCCTAGTCCTGTGCCATCCTCACAATCGTTGTTTTGCTTGAGCCCACTGTTGCAGCCACTATGTTAATCCTTCTCGTTGAAATTCTTCCTCTTTTTCACTGACCCTCTACTTTACCAAGCATGATGTCCTTCTCCAGGAACTGATTGCTCCTGATAAGATGTGCAAAGTATGTGATATGTAGCCTAGCCATTCTTGCTTCTAAGAAGCGCTCTGGGTGTACTTTTTCCAAGATAGATTTGTCTGTTCTTTTGGCAGTGCGTGGTATATTCAATATTCTTTGCCGACACCACAATTCAAAGACGTCAGTTCTTCGGTTTTTCTTACTCATTGGAACGGAGCTAGAAGACTATCATGTCTGAGAGACGAAGCATTTATTTCCCCTCACAGAGTAAACATTCTTTGAAGGGAATATTTAAATTATTGTGTTGTACCAAGATTCAAACTGCATTAGATATTAATCACGTCATCCATCTGAGATGGATTTGGGCTATTTCCAAAAATCAAATAGAAAGATTAGCATTACTGAAAATCTTCTAAAAATATTCTGATAAGTATATGAAAAAAGGCATATTTCACTAATTATCCTCCCAAATGTAAGCTACATCAACTATCCCATACTCTTTTTCTTTGAAATTAGTAAACATTGACAAAAATACAAAAATCTACTAATTAGGAAGAAAAGTTATAGAAAAAACAAGGAGCCATATGTTCTTTGTCAATTTAAGTTTTGCTAGAAATTAAATGCTGCTAGCACTCACATTTACTGATTGCTTTCTCTGTGCCTGGTGATGTTTTAAGAAATTTTACTATCTGTCAGAGTAGAACTGTGCTCCATAGGGTTCTCAACAGTTGCTTTTTGGGAAATAGATTTCCAGGCCTTTCTTCTGAAGCACCTCTGGGTGGACTTGAACCACCAGTCTTTTGGTTAGCTGACCACATTAGCCATTTGCACCACTCAGGGGTTCCTTAAAAATTTTGTGTGTGCAATTTCATTAAATCCTCACAATCTGTATAATCCTACGTGATATTACACCTTTTTACAGATGGGGAAACTGAGTCACAGATAGGTTAAATACTTTGTTAAGGCTGCACAGTTAGCAAATAGTAGACCCAGGACTTCAATCCAGGAAGTCTGCTGTGAGGACCATTGACCTAATCTCTGCCTGCCCAGATGCTGGAACAATCAAACCCTTCTGCCTGTGTGATAACTATTAGATCCTCAGCACTAACTGGGCATGGGTGGAAAATTCTAAAGCATTCCTTCTGGTCTCTACTCTATTTTAGCATTGAACCTCTAAAACCTTAATGTGCATTGATAGCTTTGTTTTTTGCGAGGACTTACATGATATTTATGAAGACATCTAGAACAGGCTTAGCCAGAGTTGGTACTCGTCAGTGTTTCTCATTGAAACCAAATCTTGCTTAATCAGACTCATTCACATGCAGGGTTGGTTATGGTTTGAATTGTGTCGCCCCAAAATATGTGTTGGAATCCTAACTCCTATACCTGTGGATATAAATCCATTTGGAAACAGGATTTTCTTTGATACGTTAATGAGGCCATGTCAGTAGGGTGCGTCTTTAACTTAATGACTTTTGTAAAAACAGCATATTAGACACAGAGAGAAGCAAGCACAAATGGGAGAAAGATAACTGCCGTGTGGAGCTTGCCAAGGAATCAAGGAATGCTGGGGCTAGAAAAGCTGAGACAACGATGTTCCCCCAGAGCTGACAAAGAGACTTCCCCAAGAGCTGGTGCCCTGAATTGGACTTCTAGTCTCCTGAACTGTGAGAAAACGAATTTCTGTTCATTAAACCCATCCACTTGTGGCATTTCTGTTACAGTAGCCCTAGATAACTCAGACAGGATTCTGAAAATTTCTGGAGAAGAACTTAGCCACTTGCTTCCTCTTTCTGTCTTTCTGAGGTGGCATTTCCTGTTGAGGATTCCAACAGTGTCGGCCACATGCCCTGAATCATTGATCCATCTTATGAGAGGGTATGAAAATTCAAAAAATTGTTGCACAAATATTCACATTTTTTCTCTATCACTGAGTCCAGAATAAGGCCAACAGCCTCCAGGCACCATTACCGACCCCCAACTTGTGAGTTGCATGAGCCACCTTCCCTTCTAACTGATTTCTCCAATCCTGCTCAAGATAAGAAAAACAAGAGACTGGAGTTACAGACCGCAGAGCCAGTTAAGACCAAATCTGGCCTGCCTAACATGCTCGGAACCGTCAGCCCCAACCTCTGGGTGACCCTGGAACTTTTCTCCCATCAGACAGAGCCAAACTGTAGTGGACCAAGATTGGGGGCAGACTTTCAGAAGCAATAGGTCTGAGCCTATAATTTGGTTTGAGAGATCCCGCTTTTGGACTGAGCAAGCACAGATGATGGAATCACCCCAGGTATGCCTTTTTGGGCCAATCAACCACCTTGCTCCTTTTCACAAGGACACTTCCTCAGCTTTTGCCCCTAATAACCTGTTGCAGTTATGTGCTCTTTTGCTTGGCCAACCAAATAAAGCTTCTTTTGCTTTCACCTGTTTCGTGTCTCTGTAGCCCCACCCAGCGAGGACCTGAGACCCTGGTAACAAGAATATTTCACTGTGTTGATGGTGGCTTTGGCCACATGACCTGCTTTGGGCAATGGAATGCTAGTGGATGTGATCCAAGCAGAGGCATGGTTCTGGGTAGCTGCTTCCCCTTCAACCTGCGCTCCAGAATAGATACACTTGGAGCAAACCTGTCCTATCCATAACTTGCAGCCAAATTCAGCTGTCCCACAGGCTGAGCAGAGCTGCCCAGCAAAGTCTCGCAGGAATTAGCTGAACCACAGTTGATATGAAGATTCACAATTGTGAGAATAAATGCTCGCTGTTAAAAGCTATTGAGTTTTGGGGGTGTTTGTTTTGCAGCATTATAGTAACTAGAGCTGACGAATATAGGAGGATATGTTCTGAAGTCCATATGCAGGTTAACTACGTAAATGATGTTGCTGGGTGAAAACCCCAGGTTTTGCTCAGTGTGACTTGTTACAGCCAATAAACAAGAGGCTGAGGTGGGAGATCAGAAAGACACTTTTATTTCATTGTACAAGGAAAGGTGCAATCAGGGCCTTTGCCTCCAAGACTGCTCTCAGGCAGCTTGGGGTCGTGGGGTTTCACAGAGAGCAGACAAGGAAATGTAAATTCATCATGAATATTCAGGATTGACCTTGACACAGGCGCTCAGAGCTTGGGGATGAGCATGCATTTTTTTTTAGACACGGGTTTGGTCCCCTATGACGGGGAAAGGGATGAATTTTTCTTCATTAGGATGTTAATTCTCCACCCAGAGGTGGGTTGAGGCCCTCTATGGCCCGTTCTATGATTATCTTGTCAATGACAATTTCGGAAGAAAGGGCAGCTTATTCTGCTCAGTGTAGGAGGATAAGTCAGAGCAGGTGTCTCTTAGAATTGTTGGGTTCTGAGGCTTCCTGCCTTAATGATGTGATCTACTCATTGCTTCCCACCACTCCTCTGTCAGTTTGTCGTACTGTGGTGGCTTATGTGTTGCTGTGATACTGGAAGGTATGCACTGGTATTTCAATTTCCAGGAGGGTCATCTGTCGTGGACAGGTTTCAGCGTGTTGTAGGGTAAAAAACATCACAAAGCTTAGTAAAACAAAAAGAAAGTTTTATCCAGCATATATTCAAAAAGGCAAAAGTAGGAAATGGACAACCATATTGGCAGAACCATTTCTGCCCAAGTCCAAGGAAATACAGAATAAGCAAGAATGGGAAAACGGACAAGCATGCTGCCACAGCCATGTCTGCCCGAGTCCAAGGAAATATTACAGAGTCATCGGTATATATTAACATTAAAAAATGGGCAAAACCATTGAAAGCTTCACGTTTTCACAGATTGGCTAGAAACTCTGATCCTATATTTTGAATCATCTTTCTTAACAATCATTGGTACCGGTTTCCGTAGCAACGGTCAGGAGGGTCCTCATTGGTCCAACAAATTTTCCGTTCACTAAATGCTAACAGAAAAAGATAAGAGTGGAAAGTCTTTTGTGTTCTGTTAGATTGGCTTACATGAGAAAAAAAAAAAACATGAGAGGTTCCCTAAAAGATATTTTACAAGACTATCCTATCTATTGTCTTTATACCTCAGGGCCCAGTTGATGTTTCCTTGTGAGCCTTTGTGAGCCAACTGCAGCTGAGTCACATTTTCTATGCTCAAGGACAGGGAATAATGACTCCAATATTATATCCTAAATCAAGTGGAGCTTCCAGACTAAGAGAGACTAGGAAGAAGGACTTGGCTGTCTACTTCTGAAAAAATTGGCCCGTGAAAAGCTTATGAGTCCCAGCAGAACATTGTCTGTTATAGTGCTAGAAAATGAGCTGCTCAGGTTGGAAAAAACTTAAAATGTGACTGGGGAAGAGCTCTGTTATGGATTGAATTGTGTTCTCCAAAAATGTGTGTCAAATTGGCTAGGCCATGATTCCCGGAACTGTATGATTGTCCACCATTTTCGTATCTGATGTGATTTTGCTATGAGTTGTAAACCCTACCTCTATGATGTTAATGAGGACTAGACGCAGCTATGATAATGAGGCAGGACTCAATCTACAAGATTGGATTGTATTTTGAGTCAATGTCTTTTGAGATACAAAAGATAGTGTGAGCAGAGAGACAGGGTGACCTCCTACCACCAAGAAAGCAGAGCTGGGAGTGATGTGCATCCTTTGGACTTTGGGTCCCTGTGCTGAGATGCTCCTAGCCCAGGGGAAGATTGATGACAAAGACATTCCCCCAGAGCCAACAGAGAGAGACAGCCTTCCCTTGGAGCTGGCACCCTGAATTGGACTTCTAACCTCCTAAAATTCGAGAGAAAAAACTTCTGTTTGTTGAAGCCATCCACTTGTGATACTTCTGTTATAGCAGCACTAGACAACTAAGACAAACTGTCTCCTCAAAGTAGAGTTGACCTTAATGACTTGGGTGGAGTAAAGCTTTGGAGACCTTTGTTTGCTGATGTGGCACAATTCAAAATGAGAAGAAACAGCTGCAAACATCCATTAATAATCAGAATGTAGACTATATGAAATATGAATCCAGAAAATTTGGAGGTCATCAAAAAGGAAATGGAACATATAAATATTGGTATCCTCAGCATTAGTGAGCTGAAATGGACTGCTGTCTGCCATTTTGAGTCAGACAATCATATGGTTTACTATGCTGGGAATGACAAATTGAAGAGGAATGGCATCACATTTGTCGTCAAAAAGAACATTTCAAGATCGATCCTAAAGTATAACACTGTCAGTGACAGGATAATATGCATACTCCTACAAGGAAGACCATTTAATATGACTAATATTCAAATTTATGCACCAAGCGCTGATGCCAAAGATGAAGAAACCGAAGAGTCTAACCAACTTCTCCAGCCTGAAATTGATCAAACATGCAACTGAGATGCATTGATAATAACTGGTGATTGAAATTCAAAGGTTGGAAACAAAGAAGGATCGATAGTTGCAAAACACAGTTTTGGTGATAGAAATGACTCTGGAGATAGCATGGTAGAATTTCACAAGACCAACGACTTCTTCATTGCAAATACCTTTTTTCAACAACATAAATGGTGACTATACATGTGGACCTTGCCAGATGAAATACATAGGAATCAAATCGAATACATCTGTGGAAAGAGACAATGGAGAAGCTCAATATTATCCATCAGAACAAGGGTGACTGCAGAACAGACCATCAATTGATCATATTCAAGTTCAATTTGAAGCTGAAGAAAATTAAAACGAGTCCATGAGAGCCAAAATACAACCTTGAATGTATTCCACATAAATTTAGAGAGCATCTCAAGAATAGATTTGACGCATTGAACTCTAATGACTGAAGACCAGAAGAGTTGTGGAATGACATCAAGGACATCATACATGAAGAAAGAAAAAGGTAGTTAAAAAGACAGGAAAGAAAGAAAAAACCAAAATGGATGTCAGAAGAGACTCTGAAACTTGCTCTTGAATGTCGAGTAGCTAGAGCAAATGGAAGAAATGATGAAGTAAAATAACTGAACAGAAGATTTCAAAGGGCGGCTTGAGAAGACAAAGCAAAGTACTATAATGAAACGTACAAGACCTGGAGTTAGATAACCAAAAGGTAAGAACATGCTTGGCATTTCTCAAGCTGAAGGAACTGAAGAAAAAATTCAAGCATTGAGTTGCGATATAGAAGGGTTCTATGGGGAAAGTACTGAACAACGCGGGAAACACCAAAGAAAGATGGAAGGAATGCACATTGTACCAGGAAGAACTGGTTGACATTCAACCATTTCAGGAGGTAGCGTATGATCAAGAATTGATGGTACCGAAGGGAGAAGTCCAAACTGCACTGAAAGTATTGGAGAAAAACAAGGCTCCAGGAATTGATGGAAAACCAATTGAGATGTTCCAACAAAGGATGCAGTGCTGACAGTGCTCACTTGTCTATGCCAAGAAATTTGAAAGATAGCTACCTGGCCAACGGACTGGAAGAGATTCATATTTGTGCCCATTCCAAAGAAAGGTGATCCAAAAGAATGTGGAAATTATTAAACAATATCATTAGTATCACACGCAAGTAAAATTTTGTTAAAGATCATTCAAAAATGGTTGCAGCAATACATTGACAGGGAACTGTGAGAAATCAAGTTGGATTCAGAAGAGGACTTGGAATGAGGAATATCATTGCTGATGTCAGATGGATCTTGGCTGAATGCAGAGAATACCAGAAAGATGTTTACCTGTGTTTTATTGATTATGCAAAGGCATTTGACTCTGTGAATCATAACAATTTATGGATAACATTTCAAGAATGGAAATTCCAGAACTCTTAATTGTGCTCCTGAGGAATCTGTACATAAATCAAGAGGCAATCATTCAAATAGAACAAGGAGATCCTGCATGGTTTAAAGTCAGGAAAGGTGTGCGTCAGGGTTGTATCCTTTCATCATACTTTTTCAATCTGTGTGATGAGCAAATAATCTGAGAAGATGGACTATATAAAGAGGAATGCAGCATCAGGATTGGAGGAAGACTGGTCAACAACCTTCAATATCCAGATGACACAACTTTGCTTGCTGAAAACGAAGAGGTTCCGAAGCACTTACTGATGAAGATGAAAGGTCGCAGCCTCAATGTAAAGAAAACAAAAATCCTCACAACTGAACCAACAAGTACATCATGATAAATGGGGAAAATGTTGAAATTGTCAAGTATTTCATTTCACTTGGATCCACAGTCAAGGCCCATGGAAGCAGCAGTCAAGAAATGAAATGATGCATTGATTGCATTGGGCAACTCTGCTTTAAAAGACCACTTTAAGGTGTTAAAAAGCAAATACGTCACTTTGAGGACTAAGGTCTGCCTGACCCAAGCCATGGTATTCTCAGCCGCCTCATATGCATGCAAAAGCTGGACAATAAATCAGGAAGGCCAAAGAAGAATTGACGCCTTCGAATCGTGGTGTTGGTGAAGAATGTTGGATAGAAGAACATTAAGAACATTGCCAGAAGAAGGAATGAATCTGTCTTTGAAGAAATGCAGCCACCAGAATGCTCCTCAGAAGGAAGGACGGTGAAGCTTTGGACAAGTTACTAGGAGGGTCTAGTCACTGGAGAAGGACATCATGCTTGGCAAAGCAGTTGTTGTTGTTGTTAGGTGTTGTAGAGTTGGTTCCAACTCATAGTGACCCTATGTACAACAAAAGGAAACACTGCCTGGTCCTGCACCATCCTCACAAACGCTGTTATGCTTAAACCCATTGTTGCAGCCACTGTGTCAATCCATCTCGTTGAGGATCTTCCTCTTTTTCACTGACACTCTACCAAGCATGATGTCCTTCTCCAGGGACTGATCCCTCCTGATGACATGTCCAAAGTCTGTGAGATGGTCTTGCCATCCTTGCTTCTAAGGAGCATTCTGATTGTACTTATTCCAAGACAGATTTGTTTGTTCTTTTGGTAGTCCACGGTATATTCTTCGCCAACACCACAATTCAAAGGTATCAATTCTTTGGGCTTCTTTATTCATCATCCAGCTTTCACATTTGTATAAGGCGATTGAAAACACCATGGCTTGGGTTAGGCACACCTTAGTCTTCAAGGTGACATCTTTGCTTTTCAACACTTTAAAGAGGTCATTTGCAGCAGATTTGACTGCTGCTTCCATGGGTGTTGATTGTGGATTCAAGTAAAATGAAATCCTTGACATCTTCAATCTTTTCTCCATTTATCATGATGTTGCTTATTGGTCCAGTTTTGAGGATGTTTGTTTTCTTTACGTTGAGGCATAATCCATACCGAAGGCTGTGGTCTTTGACCTTCATCAGTAAGCGCTTCAAGTCCTCTTCACTTTCAGCAAGCAAGGTTGTGTCATCTGCATAATGCAGGTTGTTACTGAATCTTCCTTCAATCCTGATGCCCCGTTCTTCATACAGTCCAGCTTCTCAGATTATTTGCTCAGCATACAGATTGAATAGGTATGGTGAAAGGATACAACCCTGATGCACACTTTTCTTGACATTAAACCAGGCAGTATCCCCTTGTTATGTTCAAATGACTGCCTCTTGGTCTAGGTACAGGTTCCTCGCGAGCACAATTAAGTGTTTTGAAATTCCCATTCTTTGAAATGTTATCCATAGTTTGTTATGATCCACACAGTTGAATGCCTTTCATAGTGAATAAAACACTGGTAAACATCTTTCTGATATTCTCTGCTTTCAGCCATGATTCATCTTATATCAGCAATGATATCTCTGGTTGCATGTCCTCTTCTGAATCTGGCTTGACTTTCTGGCAGTTCCCTGTCGATATAGTGCTGCAGCTGCTTTTGAATGATCTTCAGCAAAACTTTACTTGAGTGTGATATTAATGATATTTTTCGATAATTTCTGTATTCGGTGGAATCCTTTCTTGAGAATAAGCATAAATATGGGTCTCTTCCAGTCAGTTGGCTGGATAGCTGTCTTCCACATTTCTTGGCACAGATGAGTGAGTAAAGCGGATGATCATCGAAAAAAAGGACCCTCAATGAGATGGACTGACACAGTTGCTGCAACAATGGGCTCAAGCATAACAAGGATTGTGAAGGTGGTGCAGGACCAGGCATTATCAAGTTCAGTTGTATATGGGGTAGCTATGAATCAGAACCAAATTGATGGCATCTAACAACAACTCATTGCTGCTTCTGAGAAGATAGATGAGTGTGATTTTTAGGAAAGCAATGTAGATATATCTATAGATAGATAGCTGCTGTTAAGTTGACTCCTCATGGTGACCTTGTGTACAACATAATGAAGCATTCACAGGTGCCGAGTCATCCGTATGACCATGAGCATGTTTAGGTCCACCTTTGTGGCTATAGTGCCAATCTTCCTCACCAAAGATCTTGCTCACCCTTGTAGGCGCTCTAATTCACCAAACACGATGTCCTCCTCCAGCGATTGATCCTTCCTGATGACGTATCTAAAACAAGCAAGTTGGAAAATATTTTGTTGTGATCTCTAAAGTTTTCATTGCCTAAATTTCGGAAGTAGATCTCCAGGCCTTTCTTCCTAGTCTGTCTTAGTCTGAAAGCTCCACTGAAACCTGTCCACCATGGGTGCCCCTGCTGGTTTTTGAATTACTGGTTGCATAAATTCCAGCATCACAGCAGCATGCAAGCTACCACCATATGACAAACTGACAGATCGGTGGTGGGATATATCTATACCTATGGGGCAATTCTACTCTGTCCTGTAGGGTCGCTATGAGTCGGAATCGACTCGACGGCGCTGGGTTTTTTTTTTTTTTCGTATACCTAAACCTATACCTCTATCTATAGCTTTAATCTCTACCTTAGAAAATGTAAAATGGCGTGGCAGTGCCAGGCCTCCTCATTTAACTTCCCAACAGGGGCGGAGAATCATCATCAACATCAGCCCAAGGCTGATTGCTATGGGTTGGATTTCAGACATACCTCCTCCCTCCAAACTTTTTACCAATTCTGACACCAGCCATCCCTCCCACAGCACTCTCCACTTTTCTGCCAGCTTTGATAACTCATTGCAATGGCCACACAAAACTCACAGACCATACCCATGGTTATGGGGCTTATTTGGGAAGTAATAGGTTACAATTCAGAATCAAGAATGACTCAGGATACAGTTCTTTAATCAGGATAACTTCTCGGCCATGACCGCAGGAATGTCTGTCTCCAGGCTCCTTGGCTCTCAACCTATGCCCTGCTCAAGCAAGTGTTACTAATAAGTGCCTGGAGGCACCCCACTCCACCAGTAAGCTTCCTGCCTGAAGATGCTCAGATCTCTTGCTCCGTGGGTCGGCACACCTAGGGTAGCTGCCTCGTTTTGTGGGCCAGGAAGCCCATCACACTGTCTTGCACTGGTCTTCTGGCTCTGTTGCTGCCATTTCTCTGCCTCTGCTTTTTGCTGTCTGGAGCCATCTCTGGTGTTACAAATCTCTCCCTGTCTCCTTGGTCTAGGAGGCTCAGTGTAGGGACCCCAGGTCCAAAGAATGGGCCCCACTCCTGAGTCCTTGATGGTAGTGAGGTCCCCTCTTTCACTCCTGGGATTGGCTCCCTTTAAATCTAGTGGAGTGGCAAAACTGACCAATCCCCTCATTAGGATTCCATATACCTTATTTGCATTGTCCCACCCATGCTAGGGTTCCATGCACCTTATTTTCATTATTAGCAATACTGTCCAATTTCCTTGGCGGGCCACAAGTTCCTTATTTGTATAGTCCCACACAATCATTTTGTGGAAGTCAGGAGACCTTTCATGGCTGGAAGGGCTATATTAAGTAATTCACTCTATCACAGAAAATAACCAGGAATACAGACAAAAGTTCACTGCAGTGTTATTTATAATAGTGAAAAATTGGAAATAATCTTAAAGAACAACCTTAGAATCATGATCAAATAAACTCTACATGACCATATGATGGACTATTATACAATCTGTTAGGGTTAGGTTCAGCTAAGAAGCTCCCAGAATAGTCCTTTAAAGCCAGACTGAAATTTATTTCTCTCAATAAATCAGGTGTGGAGGAAGGCAGTCCAAAATTGGTTTGATGGTATAGTATTAATAGTCTTTGTCCAGTTTTCTGTTCCATCATCCTTAAAGTGAGGCCCCCCATCTTCATGATTCAAGGTAGCTGCTATAGCATCAACTATCATCAATACTTCCACCAACAGGTCAGAAGAAAAAGCAAAGTAGCGTGCATGTGCTCACTTTGAGGAGACATCTTAGAATTCCTCATACAGCACTTTATTCATATCACAATGATCAAAACTTAATCAAATCAATGTGCCTAGCTAAAAATTTCGGAACTGTAATATGGAAGAAAAGGAAGATAAATATAGGGAGGCACAGCGTCATGGATTGAATTATGTGCCCCCAAAATGTGTCTATCAATTTGGGTGGGCCTTGATTCCCAGTATTTTGTGGCTGTCCTCCATTCCGTGATTGTAATTTTATGTTAAAGTGGATTAGAGTGGATTTGTAACACATCCCCGATCCAAAGTAAAGGGAGTTTTTCTGGGGTGTGGCCTGCACCACCTTTTATCTTACAAGAGATAAGAAGGAAGGGAAGCAAGCAGAGAGTTGGGATCTCATACTACCAAGAAAGCAGTGCCGGGAGCAGAGCTTCTCCTTTGGGCCTGAGCTTCCCGCACTGAGATGCTCCTAGACCAAGAGAAGACTGATGACAAGGACCTTTCTCCAGGGCCAACAGAGAAAGCTTTCACCTGGAGCCAGCACTCTGAATTCGGACTTTTTAGCCTACTGCACTATGAGAGAATAAATTTCTCTTTGTTATAGCCATCCCCTTGCAGTATTTCTGTCATAGCAGTACTAGATGACTAAGACACAGAGGGTCATTGAAGTTATGAATATGAAGACATCTAGGCAGTGGCGTCACTAGGGTTGGTGTCCCCAGTGCAGTAACTCATGGTATCACCTCCTCCTGTACCAGATCATACAGAATCCTTAGTAATGTTTTTTTGTACTAATGTTACTCGTAAATTGTAATTTCTGTATAACACTCCTTCTTTTCCTTTATTTATTACTTCATTCTCAAAAAGGTTATTGATATAGGTCCACAAATACTAATTACAACAATAAAAAAAAACAACAATAGTGTAGCTAAAATCTCAGAAAATTTGACAAAAATCAATGACTAGAAAAACACTGACAGCATCAAAACAACAGTGTGTGCTTGTAGCATGTGCAAAGTCACATGATTCGAAGTGTCATTGTAATTGGGTAACAATGACAGCTCTGCCTGGAGCATATTACCAAAAACCTGATTCCGACTCATAGCGACCGTATAAGACAGAGTAGAGCTGCCCCGTAGAGTTTCCAAGGAACACCTGGCAGATTCGGACTTCTGACGTTTAGAGAGTGTTAGAAGGTTCAAAAAGTAAACTAGCATGGAGTGTTAGCCTTGTAGGTATATTGATGCATGTAAGCTGGGCTTGTGAAAAATGTTTTTGTTGTTATAACTAACTACAGGGGTATTTTTATAAAAAATAATAAATTTCTGCTGAAACACTGCCCCAAAATTTTATAGACAGTCATTTTGGTGTCATCCCCTTTGACAGTGTCACCCAGTGGGGTCTTTACCCCCTGCACCTCTTGGTGCCACCACTGGATCTGGGTTGGCTTATCTTACAATTTACTTCGGTATCTGGTAACTTGCGACTTATTATCTCAGATATAAGATACCTACACTCCCAGATTTTGTTGAAGCAAAAGATGTAAGAGTGTTTCGTATGCTATAGTTTTCATCCAGAGGCAGGAAGAATTCTCTCCCGCTGAATACATTTTAAAGGTATATTGGGAGACAAAAATAAAGACGTTATAGCCTCTGGGTCCTATTTGTACACCATACCAGTTACACATATGATAATTCTTAAGTAATAATAAGTAATAGTATTAATTGGAGAGAAAATATAAGAATTGATTATATAATATGTAATATGGGAGGAGCCCTGGTGGTGCACTGGTTAAGTGCTCAGCTGCTAACTGAAAGGTCAGTGTGGTTGGAACTCTTCAGCTTCTCCATTGGAGAAAGAAAAGCAGGGAAGTTCTTAATGAACTATAGTATCATAGGATATTTATTACACTCTCTCAGATCAGCAGTGTTTAAAGTTCCTATTTTAAACAGAGTTTCATGGCTTCTCACAGACCACACACCTGTAGTTCCCTCGATAAGTGTGATGATGCCTTTTCTTCCAGCTTGTCACTTACCACTTATGCAGCCTCTAGGAATCCAGAAAGTCACCTCTAGCCTTGGAAACCCTATGGGGCAGTTCTACTCTGTTCTAGAGGGTTGGTGTGAGAATCTGCTTGATGGCAATGGGTTATAAGTAATTTGACCTAGCTATGTCAAACAAAGGAAGAAAGAAAGAGAGAAGAGAGATGATAGGAAATAACAGCAGAATGTCCACCATGTTCATCTCTGCCATGGGAGGCTAGGTCTGTGTCACTTTTTCCCCCCAGGCTCCCCAGCTGTCCTTCATCTACACCCATTCTATGGTCTGTTGGCTTCCATTTCAGTACCATGACACTTTTTTTTTGCAGTTACTGGTCTATGTGTCTCTTTCTGATTAGACTGAAAACTACTTGAGGAAAGGACCATGTCTTTATTTAGCTCTTTCTCCCCAGGCCTAGGACAGAGGCCAGAACACAGTCAGTATAGAACATTTATTGAAGAAAGGAGGGAAATTACTAAAACAAAGAATGGATGAAGGAAGCCCAGGTCAATGTTTTTCTGGTTCCGCCGAGCTGTCGTAGCCACTCTCTCTATTCCCAGAATGCTTTGTTTAGCTGTTCCAAATGCCCCCAACCTTGCCTTAGTTATTCATGTGCTTATATTAGGTATTTGTAAACTCTTTGGGGATTGGGTCCATACAATGATAACAATAATAGCTACTATTTACTGAGCACTTACTATGTGCAGGGCAGGGTGCTAGGGCAATGTTGGACACACTCTCATGCTCATCTGGTATTATGGATTGAGTTGTGTCATCTGAAAGAAATGTGAAGTCCTAATCCCTATACCTGTAAATGTGACCCCGTTTGGAAAGAGGGGCTTTCTTTTGTTATCTTAATAGGTCATAATCACAGGTGGGTCCTAAACCTAATCACTTCTAAAGAGTGTCTTATAAAAAAAGCAGAATAGACACAGAGATGCACACACAGGGGGAAGGCAGAGGCCATGTGACAAAGGAGACAGATGTATCTACAAGCTTCAGGAATGTCAACAGACTTCTGGCACCTACTAGAAATTAAAGACATAAAGAAGGACCTTCCCCTAGAGCTGGCACCTTGAATTTGGACTTCTAGCCTCCTGAACTGTGAGAAAATAAATTTCTGTTCTTTAAATCCACCTACTTGTGGTATTTCTGTTGGGGAACACCAGGCAACTAAGGCTAAGTCTTGTTAAAGGCAGATTCTGATTCAGTAGGTCTGGGGTGGGGCCTGAGATTCTGTGTTTCTAAAAGGAGATGTCTTTGCTGTTGGTCTGATGACCACACTTAGAGAAGCAAAGTCTAAGGACTTTAGCTCATTTAATTCTTAAATCAGTCCTATTTTTTATGAGGCAGGCAGGTATGACTATGAGTTGCATTTCATGATAAGAAAACTGACGGTCAGGGAAGGCGAGTGAGGGTCTCGAAGCTCATTCCTGGCAGGGCTAGTGGTTGGACTCAGTGCTGTTTAACATCAAAGCACAGGTCTCTCCAAGGGTTGCCAAAGAGGTTCATATAGGAGCCAGCTTTGCACCCTTCAGCCTGGGAGGAAAAGGGAGGGAAGATTATTTGTAGATCTAAAAATAAACCCTGTGCCATGTCTTGGCTCTGGAGGAAGGCTAGGGCTTGTGAGGGATCTCCATCCACTGGAGAGTGTGAACATCCTTTTCTGGAGCTGCTTACTTGCTCCTCTCAGGCCCCAGGCCTGCCTGCAAGTGAAGGGCTCTCGCTCCAGATGGGAAAGGCCGTGGCCTCTCCCTGTGTGCTCAGTGGGATAGGACTGAAATCGAAGCATTAGCCTTGATAGGAAAGAACTGTTTTCAGGGGGAGATGAATAACTCACATTTTAAGCACTTGCAGGTTCATTGGCTCACCTAGACAACCCTCCTGTGAGGCAGGAGCTGTCATCTTCACTTTACAAATGGGAAAACTGAGGGTCTGAGCTGCCTCTCAATCCTGGGCCTGCTGACTTTCCCAAATCCCACGTGACACACTACACTGAGTTTTTTGGGGCTCATGAAAGGGGAGCCCTGAATGGTAAGAAAGTTCAAATATGTTCCTCTTTGAAGGAGGGAAATCTGGGGGGATGTGGACCTGAGTTCAAATCCTGCCACTTACTAGCTGCTGGCTGGCTCTGAGCAGGTCACTGGACCTCTCTGTGTCTCTGTGTCCTCTATAAAATGGGGGTGATGATTATGTAGTAATTATGGATATATCCATATATATCCATACATATATTCATAATTATATATGTAAGTATATAAAACCACTAAAAATATGGATATAAATCCAAAATAATTGTACATGTATCTGTACCTCTGTTTATATATATACAGGTTGTTGTTGTTAGGTGCTGTCGAGCCAGTTCTCAACTCATAGCTACCCAATGTACAACAGAATGAAACAGTGCCCAGTCCTGTGTACATGTATATGCACACATTCATAATAATTATACTGTATATGTGTGTCTCTCTCTCTCTCTATATATGTTTCCATAATAATTATATGTGTATATAAGTATGTATATATATGTGTGTGTGTGAATACATATATATACATATATATGTGTATGTGTGGATATATATATCTGTAATAAATATCTGTGTAAGTATATATGTATATGCAAAATTTCAGAGGCACATCGAATGTCAGTTCCTGTCTCCCCAGTCTCACTCACTGACCTTTCTTGGAGGGTCGGGCTGCTGAGCACCGGAAACCATGGCCATGATCAGGGCCAGTGTGGAAGGGCAGGCAGTACAATCAAGCGTATGAGTGTGGATTCCTCCTCTGTGGCCTTGAGCTATCTATTTCACCCTTCTTTTCTCCATGCCTATAAAGGGATGCCTCCACGTTCCATGTCCATAAAAGGTACATTCTTCATAGTTTGCTGTGAGGATGGAATGAGCTCACATACATAAAGCCTTTAGAACAGGTTCTGGTGAACAGGACTTGCCCTGAGGTGAGGCTGGTGAGGTGAAGCATGTATGGAGGTCCAACCCTGTACCTGCATGACCCTGAGAGTGAGGGTTTCTTACATTTAAAAAAAAAATTAGTATTTAATTTTTTTTTATTTTGGTGAAAGTGTATGCAGCCAAAGATATACCACTTCAACAATTTCTACATGTACAAATCAGTGACATTGATTATAGTCTTCAAATTGTGTTACCATTCACGCTATCCTTTTCCAAATTATTCTACCACAATTGCCTCAAACCTACTGGCCCCTAAGCTCCCATTCAACCTTTTGAGCTGCCTTTGTCAACCACCTTTTTTTTTTGGTTTTGGCGTGTCAGTTTGATTTCACACAGATAATTCCTTGAGAGGACACAATGCTCAAAGCAGACATACTTACACCCTAGGTGTCTGTCTCGCCTCACCCTAGGCCTGGCCCCATTGGTAAATGAGTTTTAACTACTGCTATTATTAACAGGAAGTTCCCTCCTCTTCTCCTCTCCAGGACCATAGTCTCTATCCCTCTGAAAAGGTCCTGGGACCATCAGCAGCTGGCCTGGGCGGCCATGTACCTTGACCGTCACTGAGTGTATGGCTCTCTTCCTCTCTGGACCTCCCTTCTTTCATCCGCCAAATAGAGATGACATCCTCGACACCGTTACCCAACTCGGAGGGTGGTTGTGAGGATCAGATGAGAGAACGGGTGGGCAAGCCTTTGTAAACTGTAAAGTGCGGGACAAACAGGAGGTGCTGTTACTCATTCATAATGGCCACTTCTGACACTGTCATCCATCCAGAGATCTCAGCTCGACTTGAACCCACTTATGGTTCCAGTTTGCTTCAACTCTCAGGGAAATGAGTTTCATATGGCTAATGCCTGTGGCAGGAAGGAGAAAGTTATTATTTTTTAAAAATTTATCCTTAAAACTACATTTTTTTAACAAATAATATTTTATAGTGTTTAATGTGAAAGGTTACACAGCAAATTAGGTTCCTATTTAACAATTTCTACACAAATTCTTCAGTGATGTTGGTTACATTTTTCACAGTATGCCATCATTCTTACTCATTTTGTTCTGGTTGTACCATTTCCAGGATTCTAGTTTCCCTACCTCTGTACCTTCTCATCTTAGCTTTAATTTTTGACCATTTGGTCTCATATAGATGATTCCTTTTTAAATTTTATTGTGCTTTAGGTGAACATTTACAACTCAAGTTAGTTTCTTATTAAAAAATTTATATACATATAGTTTTGTGACTTTGGTTGCAATCCCTGCAATCTGATAGCACTCTTCTCCTTTCTGCCCTGTGATCCCCGTGTCTATTTGCCCAGTTTTCCTGTCTCTTCTTGCCTCTTCTTGTTTTTGGACAGGAGTTGCCCATCTAGTCTGGTATATTTGATTAAACTAAGAAGCACGTTCCTCACGGGTGTTATTGTTTGTTTTCTAGGACTGTCTAATCTTTGTCTGAAAGTGGATTTTGGAAGTGGCTTTAGTTCTGAGTTAGCAGGGTGTCCAGGGGCCATAGTCTTGGGGGTTTCTTCAGTCTCTTTCAGACCAGTAAGTCTAGTCTTCTTACATGAATTTGAATTTTGCTCTATATTTTGTGTTCCCTGTCAGAGTGGTTGGTGGTGGTAGCTGAGGTACCGCCTACTTCTTCTGGGCTCAGGCTGGTAGGGGCTGTGGTTCATGTGGTCCTTTAATCCTTTGGGCTAATATTTAACTTGTGTCTGGTTTTCTTCATTCTCCCTTGCTGCGGACAGGATGGGACCAATAGTATCTTAGATGGCTGCTCGCAAGCTTTTTAGACCCCAGCTGCTACTCACCAAAGTAGAATGTTGAACATTTTCTTTATGAACTATGTTATGCAAATTGACTTAGATATCCCATGAGACTATGGTACCCAGCTCTCAGGCCCAGCAGCTCGGTCCCTCAAGGTGTTTGGATGTGTCTAGGAAATGTCTGTGACTTAGCCTCCTTTGAGTTGTGTGGGCTTTCCCTATATTATGTTGTTTTTCCCTTCACCAGAGTTGATGCTTGTCTAATATCTAGTTAGTGATTTGCTCTCCCCATGTCTCCCCACTGCTGTAACCATCAAAGAGTTCTTTTTTTCTGTGCATAAACCTTTTCTTGAGTTTTTATAATAGTGGCCTCATACAATATACATCTTTTTATGACTGACTTATTTCACTCAGCATAATGCCCTCCAGATTCGTTCATGTTGTGAGATGTTTCACAGATTCATCATTGTTCTTTATCGTTGCATTGTATTTCTTTGTGTGTATTGTACCATAATTTGTTTATCCATTCATCTGTTGATGGAGCACTTAGGTTGTTTCCATCTTTTTGCTATTGTGAATGGTGCTGCAATGAACATGGCTGTGCATCCGTCTATTTGTGTGACGGCTCTTATTTTCCTAGGATACGTTCCTAGGAGTGGGATTGTTGGATCGTATGGTGTTTCTATTTCTAGCTTTTTTAAGGAGGCACTATATCATTTTCTGTAGTGGTTGTACCATTTTGCATTCCCATCAGCAGTGTGTAAGAGTTCCAGTCTCCCTGCCACCTCTCCAACATTTATTATTTTCTGTATCTTTAAATTAGTGCCAGTATTGTTGGCGTGAAATGCTATCTCATTGTAGTTTTGATTGCATTTCTGTAATGGCTAGTGATTGTGAGCATTTCTTCATGTGTCTGCTAGCCACTTGAATATCTTCTTTGGTGAAGTCTTTGTTCATATCCTTTGCCCATTTTTTAATTGAGTTCTTTGTCTTTTTATTGTTGAGGTGTTTAAGTATTTTGTAGATTTTAGAGTTGAGACCCTTGTCAAATATGTCCTAGTCAAGATTTTTTCCAGTCACTAGGTTGTCTTTTTACTCTTTTGGTGAAGTCTTTTGATGAATGTTTTTAATTTTTAGGAGCTCCCAGTTATCTAGTTTCTCTTCTGGTGCTTGTGCATTGTTAGTTATGGTTTGTATTCTATTTATGCCATGTATTAGGGACCTTAATGTTGTCCCTATTTTTTCTTCCATGATCTTTATCATTTTAGATTTTATATTTAGGTCTTTGATCCATTTTGAATTTGTTTTTGTATATGGTATGAAGTATAGAAGTGTTTCATTTTTTTACAGATGGACATCCAGTTATGCCAGTACCATTTGTTAAAGAGACTGTCTTCTTCCCATTTAACAGACTTTGGCCCCTTGTCAAATACCAGCTGTCTATAGATGGATGAGATTTACATCTGGGTTCTCAATTCTGTTCCATTGGTCTATGTGTCTGTCATTGTACCAGTACCAGGCTGTTTTGACTACTGTGGCTCTATAATAAGTTCTAAAATCAGGTAGTGTGAGGCCTCTCATTTTGTGCTTCTTCTTCAATAATGCTTTACTTACTCAAGGCCTCTTTCCTTTTCATATAAAGTTCATGATTAGTTTCTCTATCTTGTTAAAGAATGCTGTTGGTATTTTGATTTGGATTGCATTATATGTGTAGGTCACTTTGGGTAGAACTGACATTTTTACAATGTTGAGTCTTCCTATCCATGAGCATGGTATGTTTTTCCATTTATATGGGTCTCTTTTGGTTTCTTGCAGTAGTGTTTTCTATCTAGTTTTCTTTGTATAGGTCTTTTACATCCCTGGTTAGATTTATTTCTAAATATTTTATCTTCTTGGGGCTATTGTAAATGGTATTGATTTCTTGATTTCCTTTTCAAAGCTCTCTCTGTTGGAGAAGAGGTATTCAACTGATTTTTATACATTAATCTTGTATCCTGCTACTTTGCTGAAACCTTCTATTAGTTCCAGTAGCTTTCTTGTGGATTCTTTGAGGTTTTCTATGTATGGGATCACATCACCTACGAATAGGTAGTTTTACCTCTTCCTTACCAATTTGGATGCACTTTATTTCTTTTTCTTGCCTTATTGATCTAGCTAGGACTTCCAGAATGATGTTGAATAAGAGCAGTGATAAAGGACATCCTTGTCTGGTTCCTGTTCTCAAGAGGTGTCTTCGTTATCTAGTGCTGCTATAACAAATACCTCAAGTGGATGGCTTTAACAAAGAGAAGTTTATTTTCTCACAGTCTAGTAGGCTAGAAGTTCATATTTAGGGCATCAGCTCCAGGGGAAGGCTTTCTTTCTGTAATGGCTCTGAAGGAAGGTCCTTGTCATCAATCTTTCCCTGGACAAGGAGTTTCTCAACTCAGGGACCCTGGGTCCAAAGAACACACTCTGCTTGTGGCACTACTTTCTTGGTGGTATGAGGTCCCCATGTCTCTGTGCTCACTTCTCTTTTTTATATCTCAAAAAGAATGGCCTTAAACAGAATACAAAACATTACTAAAAATTGAAAAAGAGAAGCCAGATAACTGGGAGGTCCTAAAAATCAAACACCTATGCTCATCCAAAGACTTCACCAAAGAGTAAAAAGACCATCTACAGACCGGGAAAAAATTTGCAGCTACGACATCTCCAACAAGTGCCTGATCTCTAAAATCTACATGATTCTGCTAAAACTCAACCACAAAGAGACAAACAACGCAATTAAAAATTGGGGAAAGGATATGAACAGACACTTCACTAAAGAAGACATTCAGGTGGCTAACAGATACATGAGGAAATGCTCTTGATCATTAGCCATTAGAGAAATGCAAATTAAAACTACAGTGAGATTCCATCTCACTCCAACAAGGCTGGCATTAATCCAAAAAACACAAAATGATAAATGTGGGAGAGGATGTGGAGAGATTGGAACACTTCTACACTGCTGGTGGGAATGTAAAATGGTACAACCACTTTGGAAATTGATTTGGAGTTTCCTTAAAAAGCTAGAAATAGAACTACCATATGACCCAGCAATCCCACTCCTTGGAATATATCCTAGAGAAATAAGAGCCTTTACACAAACAGATATATGCACACCCATGTTTATTGCAGCACTGTTTACAATAGCAAAAAGATGGAAACAACCAAGGTGTCCATCAATGGATGAATGGGTAAATAAATTATGGTATATTCACACAATGGAATACTATGCATCGATAAAGAACAGTGAGGAATCTGTGAAACATTTCATTACATGAAGGAACCTGGAAGGCATTATGCTGAGTGAAATTAGTCAGTTGCAAAAGGACAAATATTGCATAAGACCACTATTATAAGATTTTGAGAAATAGTTTAAACTGAGAAGAAAACATTCTTTTGTGGTTACGAGGCGGGGAGGGAGGGAGGGTGGGAGAGGGTTATTTACTGATTAGATAGTAGATAAGAACTACTTTAGATGAAGGGAAAGACAACACTCAATACAGGGGAGGTCAGCACAACTGGACTAAACCAAAAGCAAAGAAGCTTCTTGAATAAACTGAATGCTTCGAAGGTCAGCAAAGCAGGGGCAGGGGTTTGGGGACTATGGCTTCAGGGGACATCTAAGTCAATTGGCAAAATAAAATCTATTAAGAAAACATTCTGCATCCCACTTTGAAGTGTGGCGTCTGGGGTCTTAAATGCTAACAAGCAGACATCTAAGATGCATCAATTGGTCTCAACCCACCTGGAGCAAAGGAGAATGAAGAACACCAAGCTCACAAGGTAATTATGAGCCCAAGAGACAGAAAAGGCTACATGAACTAGAGACTACTACATTATCCTGAGACCAGAAGAACTAGATGGTGCCCAGCCACAACTGATGACTGCCCTGACAGGGAACACCACAGAGAACCCCTGAGGGAGCAGGAGAACAGTGGGTTGCAGACCTCAAATTCTCATAAAAAGACCAGACTTAATGATCTGACTGAGACTAGAAAGACCCTGGTGGTCATGGTCCCCAAACCTTCTGTTGGCCCAGGACAAGAGCCATTCCCAAAGCCAACTTGTCAGACATGGATTGGACTGGACAATGGGTTGGACAGAGATGCTGATGAGGAGTGAGCTACTTGCATCAGGTGGACACTTGAGACTATGTTGGCATTTCCTGTTTGGAGGGGAGATGGGAGAGTAGAGGGGGTTAGAAACTGGCAAAATGGTCATGAGAGGAGAGACTAAAAAGAGGGAGCGGGCTGACTCATTAGGGGGAGAGTAAATGGGAGTATGTAGTAAGGTGTATACAAATTTATATGTGAGAGACTGACTTGATCTGTAAACTTTCACTTAAAGCACAATAAAAATTATTTAAAAAAAAAAAAGAGACTGGCTTAAGACACAGTCTAATCCTGTAGATTGAGTCCTGCCTCATTACCATAACTGCCACTAATCCCATCTCATTGACATCATAGAAATAGGATTTACAACACATAGGAAAATCACATGAGATAATAAAATGGTGGACAATCATACAATACGAGGAATCATGGCCTAGCCAAATTTTGGGGGGAACACAATTCAAACCATGACAAGGGGAATGCTTTCAGTCTCTCTCCATTGAGAAAGATGTTGGCTGTTGGTTTTGTATAGATAATTTTTTAAAGGAGCTCATTACTCGTGGGCGATGGTCTTTATTTTATGAGCCAATCTGTTATTTAGCAAAAAGATGATCTCAAAGTATAATTTCAATTTAAGGTTTAAAGAGTATCTCAGGGTGATAGTCTTAGGGAGTCCTCTAGTCTCAACTGGTCCAGTAAGTCTGACCTTTTTAATAATTTGAGTTCTGTTTCACATTTTTCTCCTGTTCTATCAGGATCCATCTATTGTGGCCCTCATCAGAACAGTTGGTAGTACTAGCTGGGCACCATCTAGTTCTTCTGGTCTCAGGGTAGATGAAGCCATGGTTCATGTAGTAAAAACTACATTTTAAAGTGCTTCAGTCATGCACTTTTCTGAATCTGGTGTCCGGGCTTGGACTGTTTGTTACCTTGTGGGCTCATATTTGTCTCAGAAGATTCTACCATAGGTTGACAGGAAGACAGAGGTGAGACATTGATTGAAGACCTACTGTGGACCAGGCAATGTGCTAGGCACTTTAGATATACTCTTTGGAATCCTTACAACAGCCTTGCAAAATAGATGATATTGCCCTGGTGGCACAACGGTTAAGCACTTGACTGCTAACTGAAAAGTTGTGGTTCAAACCCATCCAGCAGATCGTAGAAGAAAGACCTGGTAATCTGATTCTATTAAGATTACGGTCAAGAAAAGCATATGGGGCAGTTCAGCTCCATCATATGGGGTCACTATGAGTTGGAACTGACTCAACGGCACATAACAACAACAACATGAGTTGGAAAATTACTGGACAGCACCTAATAACAACAACATTCTCATTTTACAATCGTAGAAATGGTGGCCAAGAGAGATTAAGTGACTTTCCCGGAGTCATGCAGTTAGTCAATGGTGGAGCCTGAGTTTGAAGTGGGTTCTGTCTGAGTCCAAAAGCGAGGGACAGGGGAGGTGGTGGAGCCTGGTGGTTAATATGCCAGCTCCTCTCTTACCTGTTGGGTGACCTTGGGCATGTTACTTTAAGTTCTCTTACCCCTCAGTTTTTTTTTTTATCTGTAAACACAGTGATCATAACAATATCTACCTTAGTAAGGTTTAAGTGAATTAATGTATGTCCAGCAGTTATCTCAGTACCTGGCTCAGAATAAGTAGTCATCAATATTGGTTTCCATTTCTGGATGAGGAAAGTGGCTAAATAAATGCTCCCTCAGTATGGAGGGATGAATCTGTTTTGTGATGGGGTGCAGAAATGATTCACTTATAAATGTTCTGAGCCTCCCCTTCCTTTGAGCTTGAGGAAGAGAGTGTCGCTTTTGCCAGCTCAGCTTCCTTCTCTACCCTTCTCCCTCACAGCCTCCCTTGGACCAGCTCTATTTAAGCCCAAGTGTTGATAGACGTTCTTCATTACTTCTGTCACCTGAGAACATTTGACAGTGCCTAGAAAACATTGTCTGTTGTGGTCATTATTTTGGCCATAGCTCACTTTGGGCCTGGGCATGAGAGGAAGAGGCCTTTGGGGGCTGAGTTGAGTGTGTGGGGGGAGCACAAGAAAGAGGCTCTTGGCAGTCAGGTACTGAGTACCTACTCACTGGGGGCAGCGCTAAGAGAGGGGAGTCAAAGTTCAAAGGCCAAGTTCAGTATTTCTTCCCTTTGCCCCAGGAGTGGTCCGTACCATATGCATCTATTTGTGTGTGTGTGAAAAAGAGAGCGGGTCACCAGGCCTTTCTTTCAAAGCACCTCTGGGTGGCCTTGAACCTCTAACTTCTCGGTTAGCAGCCAAGCGTGTTAACTGTTTGCACCACCCTGGGACTCCACTGAGTTGGAATTGACTTGACAGCAACTGGTTTATTTATTTGTTTTCTTTAGGGACTCCATTAACGGGGGTAGATAAAGGTTATTATGCTGAGTGAATAAGTTATTTCATGTGACATGCTTAGCCAGGTATTAGCTAGTATTATTTTTTTCCCACAACAATTCTATCCAGAGATAATTCTTGGATGTGCTTTTAGCTTCTGGTATAAACATTTCTTCTCAAGAAATCTGAACCCAGAGTAGCTGTTCAGAGGCCAAACTGCCCTGGTCGAGCTTTCCCTTCAGCTCCTGCTCAGATTCAGGAGGCTCTGTGGAGGGTAGCTGGAGTTTAAGATTTTTTTTCTGCTCCTTTACCTCTGTGAGGTAGGCAGTGTTATTACTTCTCTTTTACAAGACACCTTAGAGAGGTGAAATCCCTTGTCCAAGGTCACAGAGCCAGCCTCAGCCATAGTCCAGGGCTATTTTGAGTAGGAATTGCCAGATTTAATATCCACCTCTGAGGAGTGTGAAAAACGAACGGCGTAAGGGTGTAAAGGGCCTTGTATAGTGCTGGCACAGGAAGGGGATCAGTATACTGGAGCTGTCGTTATTATTATGGTTGCTAATATTTCAGGTCGACTCTTGGTATGGGCAGCCACTCTGCCAAAGTTCCTGATAATTTCCCCCCTTCGGCTGGCCCTCCCTCGCCACAGGTGCCACATTAAATGTGCTCTAAGCAGAATCTGATCTCTCCCTTAGTGGGTCAGGCTGCTCTGTTTGCTTGGACCGCCTGGCAACAAAGCTGTCAGGGCCTCTTGCCTTCTGGGAGAGAAATCCCAAGCTCTTCGGCTGCTGCCTGTTAGCCTGTGGGCTGTATCAAACGGGAAGGCATTTTTTTTTAAATAGTTATTTGGGATGTTTTCTTGCCCCCAACATTTTAAAAGCAAAGATCTCTATCAGTTGGCACTTCCTCCTGCATTTACTAATTCATTCAACACACTCGTTGAATACATATAGCAACAATAATAACAGCAACAGCAATGACACCTATCGAGTGCTTATTATACTCCGGGAACCAGGACCAATGTGAGGGAAACAAGGGTACTAATAACCGCTGTTGAACTCTCACTTTATGGCACGCACTGAGCTATGCGCTTTGCATAATAACCCTTTTTATCCTTAAGCAACCCTGTGAGGTAGCTACGACTATTATCCCCTTTTTACAGACAAAGACGGTGAGCCTTAGAAAGGTTAAGTAACTTGCCTGAGGACACACAATTGATAAATGATGGAATCAGGATTCAGACTCTTTGGCTCCCAAACCCAGGCTCCTGACCGCTACACTGGCTCCCTCTGAAGGGCTCATGTTTCTTAGGAGATGGATGTTTTAACATTTAGCAGTGGCAAGAAAGTGAAGTAATCTTGAGTATCATTTAGAACCAGGTTCAATCCCAGATCCATCATTTACCAGCTGTGTGATCTTTTTTTTTTTTTTTTTGTGATCTTGGATAAACTAATACTACTAATAATAAAGCTTCACCTACAGAGCACTTGTGACAGGCAGCATTCTTAGTCCCGTATGTTACAGCATCTCTAATTATTCTTTATGGTAGTTTGGGAAGGGAGGTATTGCAATGATGATGAAGATGATGATGATTTGCATTTTACAGAAGAAGGAATTGAAGCTCACAGAGGTTAAGTAACTTTCTCTAAGTCATGTAGTAAATGTACTAGCCAAGTTCTAGTTAGAAGACAGAAACCATACAGTAGTTTGAATGTTGTTGCTGTTAGGTGCCATCGAGTCAATTTAGACTCATAAACCCATGTGACAGAGTAGAACTGCCCCATAGGGTTCCCTAGGCTATAATCTTTATGGAAGCAGATCACCAGCTCTTTCTCCTGTGGAGGGCCTGGGTAGGTTCGAACTGTCAACTTTTGGTTAGCAAAGGAGAGCTTAACCACTTTGCTACCATGGCTCCTTGCATAAAACCAAAAACCGTTGTTGATTCTGACTCATAGCAACCCTATAGGACAGAGTAGAACTGCCTCATAGAGTCTCCAAGGAGTGCCTGGTGGATTCAAACTACTGACCTTTAGTTAGCAGCTGTAGCACTTAACCACTATGCCACCAGAGTTTCCATTCTTTAAATAAAAAATATAGGGAATGTTTAATACAAAGGATTGCTAACTAGCAACAGGGAAGATAACCTACGAAGAGGTAAAGATAACTTTTAAGGATATAGGAATAGCAGATTTAGGGAGCAGCTCTATCTCTAGGGTTAAGACAAACTCCCCAAAGAAGGAACACATTTGGAAGAGGGGTGCCCACTCACCCTCCATTCCTCCTGACTCCCCTCCTCCACCAAGGTTGAGATTCAGCCTCAGTGGAGAGGACGTGGCTGTAGCTCACTGGGTGGTGGAGAGGTTTGTAGAGGTGCTGCAAGTGGGAGACCACTTCCTAAGGAAACCCTCTAGGAATCCATGCTTCAGGGAGCCAGGAGGACTCCCTTGGAAGCTGCCCTTGGGTGCACTGCTGAAATTCGCTGGGGAAACTACCCCCTTGGTGCCACTAGAACTTGCTAAGGCGTGAGTGTCACTGGATGTCCTGCAAGTGCTGTTTCCTGCGCCCGCAGGAGCAAGAAGAAAGCTTGCTGAAACCAGAAGAGAAGACCCTTGTTTCTCTTGTGTTCCCCTAGCGCCCTCTACTGACAAAGACCATCGTACCAGCTGGTAAAGGAGAAATGTTTACAGGGTCCAGTTTTGGCATCACAAAGCAGGGCAATGAAGGGGGAACACAGAACTGGGAGACAATCCATTGTAACTGGCACAGTAAGGTTTATTTGACACCACAGCTCAAACTTTTTTGGTATAACCCTGACTTTTCTGACCTTTGCTTTTCCCGTGTCTAAATTGAGAATGACAATGTTTACCTCATGGGGATGCCGTATGTATTAAATGAGACAATGTACATATGGGTCTGGGAAAATTCAGTGAGAATTAATTGCCTTCTGGTGTGCCTTTTTATAAAATTGTAAAACATTAACACCGAAAGATACTCGAGGCATAATCAAGTCCATTCTCCCCATTTCACAGATGGCAAAACTGAGGTTCAGAGAGAAGTGGTTTATCTCAGGTCTCAATACCTGCCAATTTCACAGTAATAATTAAGTCCTGATCCACCTGATCCCTCTTTCATTTCTTTTCTTACTCAACTCTGCTGTCTCACATTTGATATCATATTAATTTAGGACTAGAAAATGGGGGGGGGAGGGGCGGAGTTCCACATAAAATTATATAACATTGGTTGGCCTTGTAATCTGTTGCACAATCATAGGACTTCCTTTTGTTTACCAGGAGAAAAGATTATTTTGACCAGTTTAAGTATTTCCTAGAAGATCAAGCTACTGCCTTTATTTCGATACTGAATTGGCAACATGGAACAAGTCAAGTTTGTTTCTCAACATTAACCATCTGAAGTAGAGAGGGCGTGGAAATAATAGTCCCCTGCTATGAAAGTGTCCCTCCCCTTGGACTCCTTGTTTCCGTTCACAATTTCCTCTGTTACTGGCTCTGGGATCTGATTACAACGTACCAGCCTTAGTCATCTGGGAAGGCTGCGGTCTCTTTCTCAGCTCCTTCAGGAGTTTCCATTTGTGGGTTTCTCTTCTACGTGTTCTGTTTGGGGATTGCATATGTAAACAAACCCTTGTCTCCAGGCCGGACCTCCCGACCACCTTCAGATTCCTCTATCTAATGCTGTCTGGACGTCTCCACATACATGGCTTAAGGATCTTGGAGCTCGCCCTCCCCAGCAATGAACTTGCCATCTTCTCCCAGATCTGCTGCTCCTGCATGCCTGGTCTCCTGGAGCAGCACCTGTGTCTGCCAAACTGTCATGGAAGAACTTCTGCTTGAAACTCTTTTGTCGCTTCCCAGTGTACTTTGAGTATTTATTCTAACGCCCTAACGTGGACTACAAGGCCCTGCAGAACTGGTCCTGCTAACCTCTCTTTCTCATATTGTCCCACTCTTCCTCCGCTCATTTTCTCTGATCTTCTAATGCATCAACTTTTATCTTAACTAAGGCCTGCGTACAGGCTGTTTCCTGTGCCTGATGTACCCATCCCTTCACTGTCTACCTGAATAACTCCTTCTCATCCATTAGGTCTTAGCTCAAAATTCGTGTCTTCAAAGAGACCGTCCCTAACCACTTCTGCCCATTGTAAATTGTCGTTAGGTGCCATCATGTCGATTTTCAATTCATTGTGGCCCCATGTGACAGTAGAACTGCCCCATAGGGTTTCCTAGGCTATTATCTTTATGGAAGTAGATGCTAGATCTTTTCTTTCACAGGGTGACTGGTGGGTTTGAGTCACCGACCTTTCTGTTACCAGCCGAGTGTTTAACCATTGCGCCACCAGGGCTCCTTTTCCATAGTTAAAAAAAATAATAAAACCCAAACCCGCTGTTGTTGAGTCAATTCTGATTCATTGCGACCCTAGAGGACAGAGTAGAATTGCCCCATAGGGTTTCCAAGAACAGCCTGGTGGAGGATTTGAACTGCTGACTTTTTGATTAGCAGCTGTAGCTCTTAACCACTGTACCACCAGGGTTTCCTTCCATAGTTTAGGTCTCAGTAATTTCTCACCTCTACTATTACATCTGATTTTCAATTGGTTACCCACCATATTATGATTCTTGCTTCTCTACACAGCTGCCAAAAAGGTCTTTATACAACATAAATCTATCTATGCCACTTCTTTGCTCAAAAAATCCTCTGTTGTACTTCATAATGTCTTGAAGTATGGCCAAAGTCCTCAGCAAGCTGTTTATGGCCTTTCAAAGTTGGTCTTAGCTTACCTTTCTCCATCTTCATTTCCTTGGCCCTTTTGCACCAATCTGTCCCCCTCTGCTGTAAAAGCTCCATGAGAACAAGGATATTGTCTGTTTTGTTCACTGCCGTGTCCACATTGCCTGTGTATCAGTTAGCTGTTGCCGAATAACAAACTATCCCTAAATCATTAGTGGCTTAAAACAACCACCATTTATTATTTCTCATGAACCTCTAAGTAAGCTGGATGTCTCTGCTACTTTGAGCCAGGCTTAGATGCTTCAGGCTGGGCTAGCTCATGTAGCTGTGGTCAACTGGAAGGTTGGCTAGGGCCAGCTGGCATAGGATGACCCAGACTGAGAAGACTTGGTTCTGCTGCCTGTGGTCTCTCATCCTCTAAGTTAGCCCGGCTGTTCTCATGATGGTGTGTGTGTGTGGAGGGGAGGGAGGCGGGCAGAGTGGTAGTAGGGTATCCAAGAGAGAAAGCGGAACTGTAAAAGTATTTTCTCAAGCCTCAGCTTGTGTCAAGTTTGCTACTTTCCCATTGGCCAGAGTGTCATATGGTCAAACCCAGGGCCAGAATGGGAGGAGACTACAAAGTTACCAGGCAAAGGTAGACATAGGGAATCCATTAATTGGGGCTATTAATGCAATAAACTAAACACAGCCTAGAGTAGTGCCTGATAGTAGGTGTGAAATAAATACTTGAATGAATAAGTGACAACTACTTTTTGAGCACTTTGAATGAGTGCAGTCTTTCTATGCTCCTTCCAGAATATAGGCCAACCCTAAGCACTGGTTCTCAATCTTTAGTTCATGAACAGGTCTCAGGTGTCCATGAATACCCTGAAGTTGTAGGTAAATATTTGTGTGCTTGCACATAGATGTGTTTTTCTGGTAATGTCCATTGCTTTCACTGGATTCTCAAAGAGGCTCCCTTCACCTCCAAGGGTTAAGAATCACTTTTAGAATGTCTCAAGGTCAAAGAAGGAATTTTACTCCATTAATTCAAATTAGAACACAGTAAGCCACCCTGCCATCTTTTTTTCTTAGCTATGATCTTTATGGAAGTAGATCACCAGACTTTTCTTCTGTGGTGCTGCTGGGTGGGTTTGAACTGCCAATCTTTAGGTTAGCAGTCGCGTGCAAACCATTTGTGCAGCCCAGAGACCTCAAAAATCAATTTAAAAAATAAATATACTTTCACGTCTTTCTGCCTTGTATATGGTGTTTCCCCTGCTGAAAAGTCCTTGTTTCCTTCACCTAGACCAACACGCTTCTATTCATCCTTCAAGTGCATTGGAGCTTGTTATGAAGGTTTCCCCAGCTGCCTGGGTGGGAACTGCTCACTCATCCTCTGTGACCCCACAGCCCCTGCACTTCTCTCTCTCTGCCAGGGATCTTTCCTCACTGCTCTGTTACTTCTCCTTCCTGGGCTGTGAGTGCCTTTAGGAAAGGTCACCAGGTCTTCAGAGCCCAGCACAGGGCTCGATCCAGGGTTATTGTTTGTTTGACTGTATACAAGTGGTCCTCATGTCTGAAACTAGTTACAAGGTGAATACACTTAAAATAAGGACAGCCGTATCAGAGTGGATGTTGTATAAAAACCAAAAAACCAAACCCAGCGCTGTAGAGTCAATTCCGACTCATAGCAACCCTATAGGACAGAGTAGAACTGCCCCATGGAGTTTCCAAGGAGCACCTGGTGGATTCGAACTGTCGACCCTTTCGTTAGCAGCCGCAGCACTTAACCACTATGCCGCCAGGGTTTCCGGATGTTACATAAAAAAAAAATTACATAGCATAGTGTAAAAAAGGCAAAGGCTTGGTTGGAACTTATTTTGAAAAATGAACAAAAAATTATCACCATGTTTATTTCTCTTATATTTAACAAAATTTAGATCGTATTGCACTTATATGCAAATGATTACCATGAGCCAAGAATGAATCAAATGTTAGTTTCTTTGGTACAGTTTTCCTAAGAACATTGTATCCTAGCACAAAATGTGTTCTTGATCTTTGCCTTTTGCAACTTGACCAAAAACCAGGGTAATTTGTGCAAATAAAGTAGAAAGTTAATTAATTTTTTCCTCAGCTTCTTTTATATTAGAGATATTCTCTTTTGAGATAATTATTATGTCATTGTCTTTTTTGATTTTCTTGTCTTTAGTTGCTAGCTGGGTGAAGTCTGCTAGATTATCATTTGTCAATGACTTTGCTTATGAGTCATGCAATTCTTTGGCATCGGTTTCAAGGCCTTCATGATATCTGGCATCTTTTGTAAACTGGAATTTCTTCATAGGACATTTTCACTGTGTATTGCTTGTATTATTGAATATAGCACATCTGACCACAATGACTTCTTGCCTATCCCATCCATTTGTGGGTCATGATATTTACTGTCCAGCAGTACATGCTGGCTGTCTTTATGAAACGGGGTTAGTTCTGTAGGTGTTGGGTACATTAGTGAACATTTTTATGCTCCATCTTTGCTCCCCTTCCTGACCTCACAACTGCAGGAACTTCAATAATGGATACTCAGGCATTGAAATCACCCTATAGAAATTCCGTTTCTGAGAGCTTGTACATCTCCCATGTCTGTTGCCCAATATTCCTTACACCAGAGCCCAGGGTGCCCTTGTGGAGCTTCTGTCTCCTGAGTCTAGTAAATGTCGCTTATGCTAAAGGTAGAAGTCCCTGGGTGGTGCAAATGACTAAGCTCTTGGCAACTAACTGAAAAGTTGGCAATTCGAATGTGCGCAGACGGACCTCAGAAGAAGGCCTGGCAGTCTACTTCTGAAAGATCATAGCCACTGAAAACCCTATGGAGCGCACTTCTACTATGAATTGACTCAGTGGCAACTTTTTTTTTTTTCTTAATGCTAAAAGTTGGCCAAGAGTCTTTTGATTGTTCACAAGGAAGCACTGTCCTCCCGGTGGGGCCCAAGCCACCCTATCTGTGTACTGGTCTCCTGGAACTAAGAGGAACACATCCTGTCTTGTTCCTTTGAATCTTCCAGGCCACACTTCATACAGAACTGGAGAATGGTGGAGCTGGGATGGACATTGTGGTTATACTCCAACAAACGTTTACTCTATGCCAGGAATTTTTTCATGTGTTCTGACATTCGATTTCGCAGCCTCCCTGTGAGGTCACTGTTTTTTTTTATCCCCATTTTAGAGATGGGGCTCAGAGAGAGTAAATGGCTTGTTTCATTAAGTGGCTTGAGGAGTGGAGCTAAGATAAGGACCGTTGTGCCCTACTATAAGTCCAGGCAGTTTCTCCCCAATTTACAAATGGGGAAACTGAGGCCTAGAGAGGAGAAAGACTTGTCAAGAGGCACAGCATTAGATTAGCGGTAAAACCAAAACCAGACCCCAGACATTCCAGTTCCCTGTCCAGCTTCTTCTACTCTACTTTCTTGCCCATACTTGTTATTGTCCAGCTATTGTTTGAGGAAAGGAAAACTAATTTCATGTGAAGTTATTTAAAAGTTTCCAGACTTTTAGTTGCATGACCAAAAGTTCCATTTTATTTAGGAGTGTAATTTGTTTTTAGCATTCTTAAACTTCCAGTGATAAATTTATTTCATTACTGAATTGGCAACACATAATAACTTAGATTCATCTGATTCATCAAACTTTCAACGCCTTTGACATGGAGAATATACTGCACTGAGATTTTATTGTCCTAAAACAGCCACAAACAGTGATATGTGATCAAAGAGGAAAAGCATCTGTGTGGAAGCCAGGTCTTTTAATTCCAACTCCAGCGCCATAACCAGCCTCATATTTTTTATTTAAAAAAAAAAAAGGTTAACATGATAGCTATAATTAGATAGTACTTGCTATAAGCTTAGCACTGTTTTAACTTTGCATATATTAACTCATCTAACCTTTAGAGTAATCAATGAGATAAATACTATCATCTTTCCTACTTTACAAACAGAGGCATTCAAAAGGGGATATATTTGAAAACATTAAATATTTCCTTATATATTTTCTAGTTTTGTAAAGGTTTATTTTTTACTTTTAGTGCTTGAATCATCAACTGTCCTTGTGCTTCCTTTGTTCTATGGTTTGGTATGCATGACACGTTAGGTAAGTTACTTTAGACTGCAAGTAATAAGACGCCT
This sequence comes from Elephas maximus indicus, assembly GCF_024166365.1. Taxonomy (NCBI): domain Eukaryota; kingdom Metazoa; phylum Chordata; class Mammalia; order Proboscidea; family Elephantidae; genus Elephas; species Elephas maximus. The sequence goes on from NC_064821.1 coordinate 98,869,475, forward strand.
GACTAACAGTAGCTTAAGGAGTAGGTAGTTTCAGGCTCGCTCAGTGCTCAAAAAAAGACCCAGTCTCTTCCCATCCTTCTCTTCCACTTTCCTCAGAGCACTGACTTTTTATTCTCAGGCATCCATCTCATGGTTTAAAGATGGCTGCCTCAGCTTTAGTCCTGAAAAAACTATTCTCAAAGACAGAAAGCCAATAAATGGGCAGAGTAGCATCTTGTCCTTTAACAGGGAAGAAAAAAAATTTCCAGAAGCCTTCCAGTAAATTTCCCCTTATATATCATTGAGTTGAACTAAGTCACTTGGCCACTCCTAGATGCAAGAAGGCTGGCCATGATTCCCAGTATTGCGTGGTTGTCCTCTGTTTTGTGATTTTCCTATGTGTTATAAATCATAATCTCTGCCTGTGGTTAAAGAGGATTAGGGTGGGATGTAACACCCTTGCTAAGGTCACGTCCCTGATCCAATGTAAAGGGAGTTTCCGTGGCGTGTCTCCTGCACCACCTTTCATCTTACAGGAGATTAAAGGAAAGGGAAACAAGCAGAGAGTGGGGGACTTCATACCACCAAGAATGCAGCACTGGGAGCAGAGCACGTCCTTTGAACCTGAGACTCCTGTGCTGAGATGCTCCCAGACCAAGGGAAGACTGATGACAAGGACCTTTCTCCAGAGCCGACAGAGAGAGAAAGAATTCCTCCGGAGCCAGCGCCCTGAATTCGGACTTCTAGCCTACTGGACAGTGAGAGAATAAACTTCTTTTTGTTAAAGCCACCCACTTGTGGTATTTCTGTTACAGCAGGATTAGATGACTAAGACAGCTGCCGTGGAGTTGATTCTGACCCATGGTGACCCCATGTGTGCAGAGTAGAACTGCTCCACAGAGTTTTCAAAGCTGTACATTTTGAGGTAGATCACCAGGCCTGTCCTCTGAGGCACATCTAGCTAGGTTTGAACCACTAACTTTTTGGCTAGTAGTTGAGTGCTTTACTATTTGTGCCACACAGGGATTCCTGATAAATTATTAATTATCTTTTAATATGGTCTCCAGTGGCTCATCTGAGATGTTTTATTTACTTAATTCTCACAACAACATTGGAAATTTGTTGAATTAAATAGTGGAAGTTTAAGAGCAAGATAAGGTCACTCTGAACTTTGAAATTCATGTTGTTATTGTTGTTAGGTGCTGTCGAGTTGATTTGGCTGTTACTTGGATGTTATATATAGCTGACAACATCCTCATACAGAATTAAATAGAATTTTGGCATCTCCTATGGGTCACTACGAGATGAGGAAAAGGAGGCTCAACAAGGGACAAGGGGTTGTAATGCAATTCCGTAGCAGGGTCAAGATTCGAATCTAGGCCTTCTTGTTCCAGAGTCCTTGCTCTTTCCAGTACGGAGTGTGCCTTGATGGTCCTTTCTGATTTTGGAGACTACGGATTCCAATGCCCATGCTGTCGTTTGGACTTTTGACCTTTCTCCAGTCAGGGGCTTTGGAATTTTGGCTGGTGGATTTCAGAAACCCCAATCATCATTAGGCCCTCGTGGCACGGTGGTTAAATGTTTGGCTGCTAACCAAAAGGTCTGCAGTTAGAATCCACCGGCCACTCCTTGGGAACCCTATGGGGGAATTCTACTCTGTCCTAAAGGGTTGCTATGAGTTGAAATCTACTTGACGGCAATGGGTTTGGTTATTTTTTTTGAATCATCGTTAAGGTCCCTGGGTGGCACAAGTGATTTGTGATCAGCTGCTAACCTAAAGGTTGACCATTTGAACCCACTCAGTGACACTATGGAATAAAGGCCCATTGATCTTCTTCCATAAAGATCATAGCCAAGCAAACCCTATGGAGGAGTTCTGCTCTGTAAGACATGAAGTTGTTATGAGCTGGAATCAACTCAGATGGCAATGGGTTTGGTTTTTGGTTTGGATCCCATCATTAAGTAGCTAAAGTTGTGGTAATGTTTTATGGCAGCAATAAAAAATTAAAACTATGCTTAATAAATATTACCTAATTTTAAAATCCTGCATAAGAAAAGGAAGACAAAAGAAGAATTGTTACATTTGAACTGTGGTGTTGGTGAAGAGTACTGAATATATCATCACTGCCAGAGGGACAAATGAATCAGTCTTAGAAGAAATGCAGCCAGAATGCTCCTTAGAAGCCAGGATGGTGTGATGGCTCATTTACTTTGGACATATCATTAAGAAAGAACAGTCACTAGAAAAGAACATCCTGTTCGGTAAAGAGTCATCAAAAATGAAAGGAAACCCTCATTGAGAAGGATTGACACAATAGTTACAACAATGGACTCAAACATGTCAAAGATTATGAGGGTGACACAAGACCTGGCAATATTTTGTACTGTTATACGTAAGGTTGCTGTAAGTCGGAACTGACTCAACAGTAACTAACAACAACAATAACAACCCCTTCATCCAGTCAGTTTCAGTCATTCTATCTCAAATCTTTACCTGCCCCAAGAGGATAAGATGACGCATTGAGGAACCAGCTTGATTCAGGACAAATACGCCCATGGAAGGTGCTGGTCACTATGCTGTTGGGATGGAAGGCACTACCAGGTCTTCGTCACTTAAAAACTTTTCATGCTGGAGAACGTTGTGATTCACAGAACAGATGCCACATCCAAGTTTTCTTAAAACCACAAGTCACCCTAGAGCCAAGAAGATTCATTTAGACAACTGCCATTTTGTTGTGGTTGTTGTTGTTAGCCGCTGTTCAGTAGTCCTCCAACTCAGGACAATCCCATTCACGACAGGACTGGACCATTGTGATCCATAGTGTTTTCACCGGCTGAGTTTTTGGAAGTAGATCGCCAGGGCTCTCTTCCTATCTGTCCTAATCTCAGAGCTCCACTGAAACCTGTTCAGAATCACAGCAACACACAAGACTCCACTGACAGATGGCTGGTGGCTGTACTTGAGATGCATCGGCCGGGAATTGAATCCTGGTCTCCTGCATGGAGAATTTGCCACCGAATTACCACTGCCCTCATCTGTTTTATAGGCTCTGCCTTAGTGTGAGTTTGATCATCGGCTAGTGGCCTAGACCAGCATGGTTCAGCACTTGTCTCTGACCTTTTATACTAGAAATGCTCTCTACTCCATCATTCATCCCTCTCTTCAACAAACAAACACTGAGAATCTATGCTGTGCTGGGGGCTAGGTATGAAAATGAATAAGAAATGAAGCTTATAGCTTAGTGGGAGGATGCAGATAAATAACGAAATTGATAAAAATAATGAGTGCTTTGTAGAGGTAAACCCAGGATGCTCTGGGGGCACTGAGTGGTCCTGTTTTTCTCGGGGTGGAAAGTAGAAGGGAGTCAGCTCATGACATCTCAGAGGAAGTGATATCTAAATTGAGTTCTGGAGATCAATGGTTAAAGTAACATGGGAAGGCGATAAGAGCAGTGCAGAGTGGAATGGGGGTCTGAGATAGTGTGTGTGTTCTCCAGGGGCAGCTGCAGGTCTCACATCCAAAAGGGTGAATGCTAGCAAAAGTTGAGGAGCTGGAGGTAAGTAGTGGAAAAGCAGAAACCAATATTGGCTGTAGAAGGGGTGGGTGCCAAGGGGAACAGGAACAGTTGAGTATATAGAGCACAATGTAGAGAGGTGAGTGGATCAGGACAGAGGCCTCAATGGAGGAGAATTTTCTGAGGCCTTGCAGGGGACTAGTCTCATGTGGTTGTTGTCTTGCCTTAAATGTGCAAATGGACAATTAGAATTCACTTTCTTCTTGTTATGAGCTGGTTATCTAGAATTGATACATAGTATCCAATTAACTTTTGCTGTGAAACAAACCACCCCAAACTTAGTGGCTGAAACCTCAACTATTTATTTATCTCACAATTCCAGGGGTTGACAATTTAGGCTGAGCTCAGCTGTGTGGCTCTTAAGGTCCCAGCAGGGCTGCTTATGTGTCTCTGGTCAGCTGGTGGTCATCCTTACTCACATTTCTGGCAGTTGTCTGGCTGTAGTCAAGTGGTGGAATTAATTGTGCTGTATGTATTTTATTATTCAGCATGCTACTTTGGGCTTGTTCACACGGTGATCTTGTCCCCAGGAGCAGCAAGCTGGTAAGTCCCCAGTGCACAAGTGCTTTTCAGGCCTCTCCTTGCCTCATGCTTGCTAATGTTCCATGACTAAAGCAAATCCTATGGGCAATTCAGATTAAAGGAGTGGATAAATAGGCTCCACCTCTTTCTGGGAAAAACTGCAAAGTACAGGGGCCCAAATTGCAATCTACCATAATGTCTCACTAAGACAGGTACTTAGCTAGCAATTTTAATGCCTATTGAGCCCTGGTGGTGCAGTAGTTAAGCATTCAGCTGCTAACCGAAAGGTCAGCAGTTCAAATCCACCAGGCACTCCTTGGAAACCATATGGAGCAGTTCCACTCTGTCCTATAGGGTTGCTATGAGTTGTAATTAACTTGACACAATGGTTTTTCTTTTGTTTAAATTTTTTAATTTTTTTATGGCAAGCAACACCAAACATGAGTGGAAGAGGGGAAGTTGATAGAGGATGGGTTGAGGAAGAGAAATTGGGCAAGGAGTGGTCTCTGTACATAGACTTGCCCATGGGGTAGTATGCTTTCGGCCCTGCTATTGGCCACCCAGAATTACTCATCTCTATTTGCTGCCAAGATGGCTGCTCCAAGGTCAGAGGTGAGCTCACCACTACGGCTAAACAGTGCAGTGAGGGTAGGAGAGAGCTGGTGGATTTGTTGAGGGGAGAGGAAGCTTAAACATTATCATGCTATTTTAAAATCATGGTTCAAATGTTAAATTTCGGTGTCTTGAATCCAAGCCCAGGTCATCTTACCTAGCTAATGCTCTACATGAAGACACTCACCACAGTACTTGAATGTACTGCCAACTATGTTTATATCCTTCCTGTGAGGTTTTTGTATGAGTACCACTTCTGACCCTTGACCCTGACCTATAGTCACTAAAGGGTGTAGGTAGAATAAGGGCCCACTTTGAGGCACCATGGAAACTCTGGTGGCGTAGTGGTTAAGAGCTATGGCTGCTAACCAAAAGGTCAGCAATTGGAATCTACTGGCACTCCTTGGAAACTGTATGGGGCAGTTCTACTCTGTCCTATAGGGCTGCTATGAGTCGGAATCAACTTGATGGCAATGTGTTTGGTTTCTTTTTTTTTTTTGTGAGGCACCCTCTGAACCCTGAGACTGAAATGAAGAAAATGATAATCATTTCATAAAGTGAGATCAGAGATGAGGTGATTCACCTCTGAGACAGGACCTGTCCCAGGCCTAAAGAAGAAAGAGCAGGTGCGGAAAGACAGTCTTAAAATTATGCCTGAGGGAGAGGTGGCTGGGGATATCTCTGGGAACTTGGCCTTTCCTTCATGGAAGAGTGCCCCACACATTGTTGGCTTCTCTTGGGAGCCCTCATGGAGGAAAAGCTTTCTCGGTGGGCTCATCCTCAGAAACTACAAAACAGATGTTTGTTTTAAGGAGATAAACTTTTTCCTTTCTGTCTTGTTTTCAAAGATCAGCAGGAAAGACAGTTAGATCAACTATTTTGCCAGCCTGATTTAGAGGCCAGTTTGCTGGTAGACCCCAGGGCTAGCATGCCCACTGCTACCCCCTTTCTGCTTCCCTGATGGATGAGGGTGAAGATGTTTCTTTTGGGGAGACCTGTTGGAATGAGGGCAGAGTCTTTTCTCCATCTTGACTGCCTGGCTTCCACTCTGCTTGGCGAAAACAAAAAAATGCAGTACACTCCCTGGGAAACAACCACCTTCTCAGTCCTGGACTTTAACCCAGGGTGGCAAGGAGAGCAGATCAAGCACATGGCTGGGAGTCAGGTTTCTAGAATTCACTCACCCCACACACACGTACAGAGAGCATTTACTCTGTGCCAAGTACCATGCTAGTAGTCAACTTGGGAAAAGAGTCAAGCTTCTCTCCTCCAAGTCTACAGCTCTTTCCTTTATTTATGAAAAAGAAGAAAGTGCGTAGCACTGAGCACATCTACATGCCAGGCATTGTTTCCATTTTATAGGTGAAGAAACTGAACACCAGCTCTCTGAGGTATGTGCCAACAGCTTCACAGTTAGCAGGGGGCGGAGTTGAGATTCAAACGCATGTTAGTGTCTCTCCAATATTCACCCTCTTCCTATTTCACTCAATAAGCTCAGCTTGAAACACAGGACTCACTTGATTAATTCTCTGGGTGAGAACTTGCTGTGTTTTGTTTTCCCCAGGAAGGTAGGAGAGATCAAACATTTGCTGCTCTTTCTACTACCACATCCTGACAAGAAAGTGGAGCTTAGGAGAAGAAATGCATTTCCGTTTAGTTCACTCAATTCAATTCAAAAGTTTCCTAAACACCAATTGGCTCCAGCACTGTGTTGAGCAGAAGAACCTAGAGGTGAACATGACATGGTCTTTGCCCTTGTGGTAGACACAGTGGAACCCACCATTGCACACAGGACTTCTCAAAGGTGACTTGCATCAAAATCCACTTGAGACACTACAAAATTACAGACATTCCATGGTCCCATCCCAGATCTACAGAATCGAAGACCTCAGGGGGCGGAGCTATGAATTTGCGTGTTAACAAGCTCCCCAAGTGATTCTGATGGCATTAAAGTTGAGAACCTTTGAGTTACATGGATGAAGGCAAGAACACAAATAAAATACTGTTGCTCTTCCTTAAGGCAGAAGCTGGGAAGACTTCATAGAAAAGGACTTGGAGAAGGGAGGAGGAATTCCAGGTAGAAAGACATGGAGTCCAGGGTGACCTATCCACTAGGCATAATAGGTGTAGTGCCTCAGTCCCATGATACTTTTGTTGTTCCTAGTTGCTGTCAAGTTGGCTCTGACTCATGGTGACCTTATGTATAACAGTGTGTATGTTGCCAGGTCCTGTGTCATCTCCATGATCTTTGATATGTTTGAACTCATTGTTGAGGCTATTGTGTCAATTTATCTTAACTAGAATTTTCCTCGGTCCTGTATTTTATCACACAGAATGTCCTTTTCTAAAGATTGGTCTTTCCTGGTGATGTGTCCAAAATAAGCAAGCCATTTCACCATCCTTGCTTCTAAGGAGCATTCTGGTTGTATTTCTTCTAAGACTGATTTGTTTGTTCTTCTAGAAGTCCATGGTATAGTCAATATTCTTTGCCAACACCACAGTTTGAGTGTATCAGTTATTCTGTCTTCCTTTTTTCATTATCCATCTTTTGCATCATATGAGGTGATTGAAAAGACTATGGCTTGGGTCAGGGATGCTTTAGTCATCAAAGTGACATTTTTGCTTTTTAAAACTTTAAAGAGGTGTTTTGCAGCAGACTTGCCAAATATAATACATTGTTTTACTTTTAGGGGCCTCCAAAAAGTTTTAATTTCTTGCAAAATGAGGAGAAAAAAATAAACATTTGGGGTCAAAGAAAATGTTTTGTTACCTGACAGAAAAAACAAATTTTTAGAGGCTATGGAAATCTATTAAATTTTGCCTAAAACAGAAAAAAGTTGACATATTTAAAGTTATATCAATAATTATTTTTAATATTGATGTTATGGTGGGAGGGTCCCATGAAAACAAAAGTATGTAGGTCCCTGGTGGAGACACGGCCATGTGTGGTAGGCTTGGTGTGAGGTGGAATGGTGAGAGCTAGAAGGCCGAAGAAGTAAGTAAGGACTGGCTACTGGAGGCCCTGAGTGCCAGGCTGAGAAGTTTGGACCTTATCCTGAGCTTAGTAGGGAGCCATTTTAGAGTTTAAACAGATATGGTTATATTTTCAATATTAAGAATATCTCTTTAAAATTCTTATGTAGGGATTGGAGGGATTGCTGTAAGACTGGTATTAGTGAAATCTGAAGGTGAGTGTATCTAGGGCAGAGGTGTCAAGGAGAAGGTAGTCATGAAACAGAGGGTATAGAATCGATAGGACTTGGTGAGGACTGATTGGATACGAGGGGGTGAGGGAGAGGGAGGCACCAAGTATGTCTTAACCAAATGATTAGTATTTTAACTAATACCACTTATAATCTGTGTAAGTCTTCATTCATACTATGCTTCATATTATGCTTCGTGGATTGGCTTCCAAATGTGTGAGTCTGGTCTGGTCATGTGGGTCTTGTTGAGGTTAGTCTTCTTTTGTCTACACTGCCACCATCTTTAGGGTTCTGGATGGCTACCCTTGCCACTTGCTCCCATCCTCACTGTATTAATTAGTATAATGATTTCTTCTGTGACAACAACAATACCCCCCAAACTTTGGTAGCTTAAGATAATCAGTTTCTTTCTCCCTCATCTAATAGTTCAACGTTGGTATTTCTGGGTGGTAGGTGGCTTTCTGCCAGGTAGTGAATCAGGAACAAACCCTTGTATCTTATGGATCTGCTAATCTCTGGGGTGTGGAGTCCTCTGTAGTTAGTCAGAAGGCGGGCAAAAGAAAGCATACGTGGTTCTTATCTGCCTTCACCTGTCAGTGACATATATCTCCTGTACTTATGTTCCACAGTGAGCATGAGCCCCCCAGATCCACTGAATATAAGGGGGTTGGAGAATATAGTTTTTGGGGTTAGGCAGCTGCATCCCCTGACAACTCTATATTTCCTGGAAGGACAAGCATGCATTTTGGTGGAAAGTAGCCATTTATGCTACCCCACCCCATCCTCACCCCGGGACAATTTTTAGCCCTCACGCTGAGCACATGAAAGGCTACATAACAAGTATCTTTTAAGAATTTTGCAGCCTATTAGCCATATCAGACAATGAAATTTAGTAAAAGAAGGACAAAACACACTGGAAAAAAAAAAAAAAAACTCTATTGTATGTATTCAATTGAACCATATGGCATTGCTGTTTTGTATATCAAAATCAGCTGAATGTTGGCAATTTGATATGACCCAACCTAATATATTAGGGAAGCGCTTCCCCACATTTTTTCTTAGAACTCTAGCTCCTAATTTTGGGAAAATAATATATACTTATACTCCTCTGGGAGAGCAAGATATGCTTCAGCCTATTAAAAGCTACGAAAAGTCATTCTGAATTGTTTAGTTTGTTTAATCAGTGGCTTCCTAAGTAACTGTTGTTGAATCAATGATGTCCAAGTTTATTTGTGCATAGTACTCATTTTCCCCAACTGACTATTGAGACCTCATAGAATTAGTCTTCTAGGTTGGGAAACTTTGCATGGAACGCAGAGGGGTAGGGGATTGCAGGTGAGGGGTGGGCAGGGGAAACTCCATTAGTGACTCCTTTTATAAAGCAGAAAAAAAAAAGTTTCTCTCTACAAAAATCCATACCAGGGAGGCGGGGCCAAGATGGCGGACTAGGTAGACGCTACCTCGGATCCGTCTTGCAACAAAGACTCAGAAAAACAAGTGAATCGATTACATACATAACAATCTACGAACCCTGAACAACAAACACAAATTTAGAGACGGAAAACGAACAAATATGGGGAAGCAGTGATTGTTATCGGAGCCTGGAGCCAGCATCCCAGTCAGGTAACTTTTGGCACCCGATTTAGGGCAAAGCCCAGGGGAGCTGACGGCGCAAACAAGGGGCCCAGCCCTACCCCCTTGAACTCACCCTGGGAGGGGGCCACGCCGGTTCGCACGGGCGGCTTGGGGACGCAGCCGGTGGGAGAAGTCCCCGGGAGGCAGTGACTGATCTGGGAGCTGGGAGAGCAGCGTCCCTGCTGGGGAATCGTACCGCCAGGCATTTGACTGGGCGCTGTCACGGCACAAGCACAGGGAACTGCTCCACTCCCCTGAACTAACCCCGGGAGGGGGTCCAGCCAGTTTGCGGAGGTGGCGCGGTGACACGGCTGGCGGGACGAGAAGTCCCCCGGAGGCAGTGACTGATTTTGGAGCCGGGAGTAAAGCGTCCCAGCAGGGGAACCTTAACGCTAGGATTTGGACTGGCAGCGGAGGATCTGACCGTGACGTCAGCGGGCCAGACCCCCGGGGGCAATCTCCACACAGCCAGCACACATAGGTGACACGCCCTGCGGGAATCTCAGATATAATAATCATTCCAAGCAAGACAAGCAACTCTGGCTATATTCTGAGGTACTACTCTCCTGTCTCTCTGATTCCTCCCCCACCCTCCCCAGGCGGCTTCATTAACATTGGAATTGCCTGAGCCAGAGGGAGAACGGCTGCAGCACCGCGGCGGCTTTGCTTCCCCCCCTTTTTTTTCTTTTGGTCTTTTCCTAACCCACTCCTTCGGCCTGAGAGAAGGAAAAAAAAAAAAAAACCCAGGGACCAAAAATCCACCCCTATTTGGACTGAAAACACAGAACCAGCTACAGCCAAGCACATATGATACAAATCTCAGACTTTCATCCTTACAGGGAACAAGGTGGTGGTTATAATCCAAAGGCAATTCTGATAGGGATCTGACTGCATTTTTTTTAGCAGATTTTCTGGAAAAACTAGTTTCCCAGTGATGGCTCGGAGACAGCAGTCCATATCAAACCACATAAAGAAGCAGACCATGACAGCTTCTACAACCCCCCAAACAAAAGAATCAAAATCTTTCCCAAATGAAGATACAATCCTGGAATTATCAGATACAGAATATAAAAAACTAATTTACAGAATGCTTCAAGACATCAGAAACGAAATAAGGCAAACTGCAGAAAAAGCCAAGGAACACACTGATTAAACTGCTGAAGAACTCAAAAAGATTATTCAAGAACATAGTGGAAAAATTAATAAGTTGCAAAAATCCATAGAGAGACAGCATGTAGAAATCCAAAAGATTAACAATAAAATTACAGAATTAGACAACGCAATAGGAAGTCAGAGGAGCAGACTCGAGCAATTAGAATGCAGACTGGGACATCTGGAGGTCCAGGGAATTAACACCAACATAGCTGAAAAAAAATCAGATAAAAGAATTAAAAAAAATGAAGAAACCCTAAGAATCATGTGGGACTCTATCAAGAAGGATAACTTGCGTGTGATTGGAGTCCCAGAACAGGGAGGGAGGACAGAAAACACAGAGAAAATAGTTGAAGAACTCCTGACAGAAAACTTCCCTGACGTCATGAAAGATGAAAGGATATCTATTCAAGATGCTCATCGAACCCCATTTAAGACTGATCCAAAAAGAAAAACACCAAGACATATTATCATCAAACTCGCCAAAACCAAAGATAAAGAGAAAATTTTAAAAGCAGCCAGGGAGAAAAGAAAGCTTTCCTTCAAGGGAGAATCAATAAGAATAAGTTCAGACTACTCAGCAGAAACCATGCAGGCAAGAAGGGAATGGGACGACGTATACAGAGCACTGGAGGAGAAAAACTGCCAGCCAAGGATCATATATCCAGCAAAACTCTCTCTGAAATATGAAGGAGAAATTAAGATACTTACAGATAAACACAAGTTTAGAGAATTTGCAAAAACTAAACCAAAGCTACAAGAAATACTAAAGGATATTGTTTGGTCAGAAAACCAATAATATCAGATACCAGGACAACACAAGGTCACAAAACAGAACATCCTGATATCAACTCAAATAGGGAAATCACAAAAACAAATTAAGATTAATTAAAAAAAAAATACTCATAACAGGGAATCACGGAAGTCAATATGTAAAAGATCACAATAATCAAAAAGAGGGACTAAATACAGGAGGCATAGAACTGCCATATGGAGACTGATACAAGGCGATATAGAACATTACAAGTTAGGTTTTTACTTAGAAAAATAGGGGTAAATAATAAGGTAACCACAAAGAGGTGTAACAACTCCATAACTCAAGATAAAAGCCAAGAAAAACGTAACGACTCAACTAACATAAAGTTAAACATTATGAAAATGAGGATCTCACAATCTACTAAGAAAAACGTCTCAACACAAAAAAGTATGTGGAAAAATGAAATTGTCAACAACACACATAAAAAGGCATCAAAATGACAACACTAAACACTTATTTATCTATAATTACGCTGAATGTAAATGAACTAAATGCACCAATTAAGAGACAGAGAGTCTCGGACTGGATAAAGAAACATGATCCGTCTATATGCTGCCTACAAGAGACACACCTTAGACTTAGAGACACAAACAAACTAAAACTCAAAGGATGGAAAAAAATATACCAAGCAAACAATAAGCAAAAAAGAAGAGGAGTAGCAATATTAATTTCTGACAAAATAGACTTTAGACTTAAATCCACCACAAAGGATAAAGAAGGACACTACATAATGATAAAAGGGACAATTGATCAGGAAGACATAACCGTATTAAATATATATGCACCCAATGACAGGGCTGCAAGATACATAAATCAAATTTTAACAGAATTGAAAAGCGAGATAGACACCTCCACAATTATAGTAGGAGACTTCAACACACCACTTTCGGAGAAGGACAGGACATCCAGTAAGAAGCTCAATAGAGACACGCAAGACCTAATTACAACAATCAACCAACTTGACCTCATTGACTTATACAGAACTCTCCACCCAACTGCTGCAAAGTATACTTTTTTTTCTAGCGCACATGGAACATTCTCTAGAATAGACAACATATTAGGTCATAAAACAAACCTTTGCAGAATCCAAAACATCGAAATATTACAAAGCATCTTCTCAGACCACAAGGCAATAAAACTAGAAATCAATAACAGAAAAACTAGGGAAAAGAAATCAAATACTTGGAAACTGAACAATACCCTCTTGAAGAAAGACTGGGTTATAGAAGACATCAAGGAGGGAATAAGGAAATTCATAGAATGCAACGAGAATGAAAATACTTCCTATCAAAACCTCTGGGACACAGCAAAAGCAGCGCTCAGAGGCCAATTTATATCGATAAATGTACACATACAAAAAGAAGAAAGAGCCAAAATCAGAGAACTGTCCCGACAACTTGAACAAATAGAAAGTGAGCAACAAAAGAATCCATCAGGCACCAGAAGAAAACAAATAATAAAAATTAGAGGTGAACTGAATGAATTAGAGAACAGAAAAACAATTGTAAGAATTAACAAAGCCAAAAGCTGGTTCTTTGAAAAAATTAACAAAATTGATAAACCATTGGCTAGACTGACTAAAGAAAGACAGGAAAGGAAACAAATAACCCGAATAAGAAACGAGAAGGACCACATCACAACAGAACCAGCTGAAATTAAAAGAATCATATCAGATTATTACGAAAAATTGTATTCTAACAAATTTGCAAACCTAGAAGAAATGGATGAATTCCTGGAAAAACACTACCTACCTAAACTAACACATTCAGAAGTAGAACAACTAAATAGACCCATAACAAAAAAAGAGATTGAAACGGTAATCAAAAAACTCCCAACAAAAAAAAAGCCCTGGCCCGGACGGCTTCACTGCAGAGTTCTACCAAACTTTCAGAGAAGAGTTAACACCACTACTACTAAAGGTATTTCAAAGCATAGAAAATGACGGAATACTACCCAACTCATTCTATGAAGTCACCATCTCCCTGATACCAAAACCAGGTAAAGACATTACAAAAAAAGAAAATTATAGACCTGTATCCCTCATGAACATAGATGCAAAAATCCTCAACAAAATTCTAGCCAATAGAATTCAACAACATATCAAAAAAATAATTCACCACGATCAAGTGGGATTTATACCAGGTATGCAAGGCTGGTTTAATATCAGAAAAACCATTAATGTAATCCATCACATAAATAAAACAAAAGACAAAAACCACATGATCTTATCAATTGATGCAGAAAAGGCATTTGACAAAGTCCAACACCCATTTATGATAAAAACTCTCACCAAAATAGGAATTGAAGGAAAATTCCTCAACATAATAAAGGGCATCTATGCAAAGCCAACAGCCAACATCACTCTAAATGGAGAGAACCTGAAAGCATTTCCCTTGAGAACGGGAACCAGACAAGGATGCCCTTTATCACCGCTCTTATTCAACATCGTGCTAGAAGTCCTAGCCAGGGCAATTAGGCTAGACAAAGAAATAAAAGGCATCCGGATTGGCAAGGAGGAAGTAAAATTATCTCTATTTGCAGATGACATGATCTTATACACAGAAAACCCTAAGGAATCCTCCAGAAAACTACTGAAACTAATAGAAGAGTTTGGCAGAGTCTCAGGTTATAAAATAAACATACAAAAATCACTTGGAGTCCTCTACATCAACAAAAAGAACAACGAAGAGGAAATAACCAAATCAATACCATTCACAGTAGCCCCCAAGAAGATAAAATACTTAGGAATAAATCTTACCAAGGATGTAAAAGACCTATACAAAGAAAACTACAAAGCTCTACTACAAGAAATTCAAAAGGACATACTTAAGTGGAAAAACATACCTTGCTCATGGATAGGAAGACTTAACATAGTAAAAATGTCTATTCTACCAAAAGCCATCTATACATATAACGCACTTCCAATCCAAATTCCAATGTCATTTTTTAAGGTGATAGAGAAACAAATCACCAATTTCATATGGAGGGAAAGAAGCCTCGGATAAGCAAAGCATTACTGAAAAAGAAGAAGAAAGTGGGAGGCCTCACTCTACCTGATTTCAGAAGCTGTTATACAGCCACAGTAGTCAAAACAGCCTGGTACTGGTAGAACAACAGGCACATAGACCAATGGAACAGAACTGAGAACCCAGATATAAATCCTTCCACGTATGAGCAGCTGATACTTGACAAAAGACCAGCGTCAGTTAATTGGGGAAAAGATAGTCTTTTTAACAAATGGTGTTGGCATAACTGGATATCCATTTGCAAAAAAATGAAACAGGACCCATACCTCACACCATGCACAAAAACTAACTCCAAGTGGATCAAAGACCTAAACATAAAGACTAAAACGATAAAGATCGTGGAAGAAAAAATAGGGACAACCCTAGGAGCCCTAATACAAGGCATAGACAGAATACAAAACATTACCAAAAATGACGAAGAGAAACCCAATAACTGGGAGCTCCTAAAAATCAAACACCTATGCTCATCTAAAGACTTCACCAAAAGAGTAAAAAGACCGCCTACAGACTGGGAAAGAATTTTCAGCTATGACATCTCCGACCAGCGCCTGATCTCTAAAATCTACATGATTCTGTCAAAACTCAACCACAACAAGACAAACAACCCAATCAAGAAGTGGGCAAAGGATATGAACACACACTTCACTAAAGAAGATATTTGGGCAGCTAACAGATACATGAGAAAATGCTCTCGATCATTAGCCATTAGAGAAATGCAAATTAAAACTATGATGAGATTCCATCTCACTCCAACAAGGCTGGCATTAATCCAAAAAACACAAAATAATAAATGTTGGAGAGGCTGCGGAGAGATTGGAACTCTTATACACTGCTGGTGGGAATGTAAAATGGTACAACCACTTTGGAAATCTATCTGGCGTTGTCTTAAACAGTTAGAAATAGAACTACCATACAACCCAGAAATCCCACTTCTCAGAATATACCCTAGAGAAACAAGAGCCTTCACACAAACAGATATATGCACACCCATGTTTATTGCAGCTCTGTTTACAATAGCAAAAAGCTGGAAGCAACCAAGGTGTCCATCAATGGATGAATGGGTAAATAAAGTGTGGTATATTCACACAATGGAATACTACGCATCGATAAAGAACAGTGACGAATCTGTGAAACATTTCATAACATGGAGGAACCTGGAAGGCATTATGCTGCGTGAAATTAGTCAGAGGCAAAAGAACAAATATTGTATAAGACCACTATTATAAGATCTTGAGAAATAGTATAAACTGAGAAGAACACATACATTTATGGTTACGAGGGGGGGAGGGAGGGAGGGAGGGAGAGGGTTTTTTATTGATTAATCAGTAGATAAGAACTGCTTTAGGTGAAGGGAAGGACAACACTCAATACATGGAAGGTCAGCTCAATTGGACTGGACCAAAAGCAAAGAAGTTTCCGGGATAAAATGAATGCTTCAAAGGCCAGCGGAGCAAGGGCAGGGGTTTGGGGACCAGGGTTTAAGGCGACTTCTAAGTCAATTGGCAAAATAATTCTATTATGAAAACATTCTGCATCCCACTTTGAAATGTGGCATCTGGGGTCTTAAAAGCTAACAAGCAGACATCTAAGATGCATCCATTGGTCTCAACTCACCTGGAGCAAAGGAGAACGAAGAACACCAAGGTCACACGACAACTAAGAGCCCAAGAGACAGAAAGGACCACATGAACCAGAGACCTACATCAACCTGAGACCAGAAGAACTAGTTGGTGCCCGGCCGCAATTGATGACTGCCCTGACAGGGAGCACAACAGAGAACCCCTGAGGGAGCAGGAGATCAATGGGATACAGACCCCGAATTCCCATAAGAAGACCATACTTAATGGTCTGACTGAGACTAGAGGAATCCCGGCGGCCATGGTCCCCAGACCTTCTGTTGGCCCAGGACAGGAACCATTCCCCAAGACAACTCATCAGACATGGAAGGGACTGGACAGTGGGTGGGAGAGAGATGCTGATGAAGAGTGAGCTAATTATATAAGGTGGACACTTGAGGTTGTGTTGGCATCTCCTGTCTGGAGGGAGGATAGGAGGATGGAGAGAGTGGGAAGCTGGCAAAATTGTCACGAAAGGAGAGACTGGAAGGGCTGATTCATTAGGGGGAGAGCAAGTGGGAGTATGGAGTAAGATGTATGTAAACTTATATGTGACAGACTGACTTGATATGTAAACGTTCACTTGAAGCTCAATAAAAGTTAATAATAATAATAAAAAAAAATCCATGCCAGGCACATTGGTGGGCATGATAAATGTTTGTTGAATGAACAAATGAACTAGTCACCATTATCTGAGCCTTAGGTTTATCATCCACGAAAGTGATGCTGTTAGCTGGTATCGAGTCAGCTCTGACTCATGGTGACCTTATGTATAACAGAATGAAATGTCGCCTGGTCCTGCACCACCTTCACATTCATCAGTATGTATGAGTCCATTGTTGCGGCCATTTCTACAAAATTTTTAAGATGACAAATTAGATGAGAAAACCTGTTTAAAAAGAGCTTAGCAAGGAGTTGCGTCTGTGTTCACCCTTCCCTTCCATTAGCATCCCTGCATTTGAAGGAGGCAGCCACTTGCCACGTAGGGGACACCCAGCTTCAGCAGTCACATGTGGGATTGGTTTGGTCCTGACGTGCAAACACATTTCAGCCCACTTCTTGGGAGCTCAGATGAATATTTGGGTCAGGCAGTGTTATTTTTATATGTTTAAGAAATAAGAAAATAAAGAGCAACCTTGTTGTGTTGCCATGAAATGGCCACCCTGTGATTCTGGGCTGGAGGTGGGGGTAGGGGTGGGGTTGAGCAAGCAACTGAACTGAAAAGCCCACATGGAACCACTTTGCATGGTCTAATCTGAGCCTGGAATAGAGTCATGCTCGGGTTGGAGGATTGATTCACTGGGGCCAGCGTGGCCTCTGGCAGAGCCTTGGCCACATCTGTCCTCCCCTGTCCTAACCTCCCTCTGGCAGCCTCGTCTCTAGGCCTGGCAGAACCCCCAGAACAGATCTTTCTCCTGGCCCCCAGCAAGGCTGTGCACTGACTTCCAAACATATGTGACCAGTTTGGCTGTCTGGACTTGGGGTTTCTCCGTGAGGAGGGTCTTGCTGAGATGGGACTTCCTTTACCCTGTACACTTATCACGGCTCCCAGCTAAGCACAGTCCCTGGTCTTCCTGCAGGCTCCCATTTGGCTATGCCTTCTCCCCACTCCCAGGGCTCTTTCCAACCCAGAAAGGAGGCAGATGAGGGTATTTGTTTGAGACTGAGTGTTGTGCCTGTTTTCCGGATTGCTGTGGGGCTGGTGTTTTATTCCTGTGCACAGGGTGCATATGGCCTCCAGAGCCAGAAAGACCAGGTTTGAATCTTGGCTCTGCCACTAGCAAGCTATGTAACCCTGGACAGATAATCTTAATATCTTTGGACCTCAGTTTCTTCATCCGTATAATTGGGATTATTATTGTCGTTTTATCTATCATTCAACCATCACACATTTATTTTGCATGTCAGGCACTGGAAACACAAAGACAAATTACAACTGCTTCCGGCTTTAAAGACATAGTGTTCTCCGAATAAAAATAATCTGAAAGCTCCAAGCCCCCAGGCTGGGCACCCAGAACGTGGTGCAGAGGAAATAACTAGGACTTTAAATTCAGACAGTCAAAAGCTTGAATTTTGTCTCTAATATGAAATTACAGCTGTGTAATCTTGGGAAAAAAAATTTTTTTTTTTTTTTTAATCTTGGGCAAGATGCTTGTGGTTTCAGGTCCTCAGATCCCTCACCTGTACAAGGAGGAGGCTTAACTAGATGATCTTTATATCTCTGATTTTCTGTGATTGAATGAAATTATCAATGTAGAAATCAAAAGAAAAAATAAATTAGTTCAATTGGTCATCCGATGCCACGCAATTAAAGCAAATGGGTGCTATGGCACTTATATTTCCATCCCGGACATCCTGAATGTGGATGCTTCAAGGAATTCTGCATAGTCTTGGGGAAAGAGTCCGAGCTTTGGCATCTGATAGACCTGGCATCTAATCCCAGCTCTGCCACTTACTGGCTGAGTGGCTTTGGGCAAGGTGCTCAGTCTCCTGAGCTTCCTTTGCCCATCATAAAACTTGGGGAAAAAACATCCACTTTGCAGTGTTGTAAGAAGTAGAGATGGCTTAGGTGAAGCACGGGGCACACAGTAGAGCCTCACTGCATGGTTCTGTGACCCAGCAGACTGTGAACCCCTTGTGAGCAGGCTCCGTATTTGGCTCTCTGGTCTCTACATCACCCAGCACAGGACCAGGCAGGGAGCAGATTCTCAATAAGTGTTTATTGAACGAATGAATGAGCAAAGGAACGAACAGCTTTTAACACTATGCTTTGTAAGGTGGGCCCCAAACAAGTGAGTTTTCCTCTGTTGAACGTGGTGTGTTGCATGGGGAAATGGAAAGAACTTTAGACTCAGATTCAGGCCTGAGATCTGGGTTCTATATTATGGACCTTCTTGTTAATAACTCTAAGTTCTTGGGTAAGTTGTGGCCCTTATTAGGGCCTCAGTACCCCAGTTTCCTCGTCTGAAAATTGGCCTGCCTACACTGCTGGGTTCTAAGGCAGTCTCTGGGTAGTGGAAATGGTTAAGCACCCTACTACTAACCATAAGGCTGGCAGTTTAAACCCGCTCAGAGGTGCCTTAGAAGAAAGGCCTGGTGACCTGCCTTCCAAAAGTTCACAGCCGTGACCACCCTGTGGAGCCCAGTTCTACTCCACCACGCGGGGTTGCCATATGGCAGAACGGACTCAACAGCGACGGGTTTGGTTGAGGTAGTCCAAAGGCTTTGTGACGTGAACCTACTCTCTAAACTGTAAAATGCCAGCCACACATGGATGGCTGTTGTTGTCGATGGTGTGCTTGCAAAGGGCACGAAACTGTTGATATCTGCCGTTTGGCATTGGCTTAGAGAACGGTCAGATGGTCCAGTACTCATGCATGTGAACTGGGATTTCACATTCTGGGAACATGGTCAGGAGGCACCAGCGACAGCTCTTTGTCCCCAGGGGAGCAAATGTGGTCATCTTACGGAACACTTATAACAGTACGGGGGAGGCTTCCAGAACATCCAATGGCAATGTTAATTTTTGTCCAGTATTTCATAGTTTGCCTACAATTTTTACATCTGTCACTGTATTCATTTAATCTTCCTAGTAGCTTTGAGAAATAGATAACATTCCTATCTTATAGATGAGGACAATGAGGCCAGGTGTAGAAATATGCAAAAGGACAAAATTTGCTAAGGGCAGAGCAACCCTTGGAACTTAGCCCCAGCTGGGAACAAAATAGGTATTCAATAAATATTGGAATCATGGAACCAAAGAGTGTGGGCTCTGAAATCACACAGATCTGTGTTCAAATTCTGCTCAGTCACATATTATCTGCGTAATCTTGGGCAAGATACTTTAATTCTTTGATCTTTACATTCCTCATTTATGAGGAAGTGGTAAGGGTGTACGTCCTGCCTTGGGTTGCTGTGAACATCAGCAGAGAGAACATACATAAAGCATCAAATACTGGACTTGGAACAAATTAGGCACCTTACAAACACAGGGTTCTCTAGTTAACAAAAACTCAGAACTGATCGTCAAACCGTTTCATTGAATGGAATGAACAGGGAGTGATCTTCAGAACTCACTTCTCTTTTATTGCTCCCTGCCTGTCTCCCTGACACGTATTGGTTTTTAAAATCCATGTGTGCCAAAAGGCGATGAGATCCACATGCCTCTGATTTATTTTCGCGTGAGGTCAGGGGCCTTACACAGGCTTCCACCTCCATAACTTTGGCTTCCTTGGCTATGCAGGAGCGGAGGCCTCCTTTGCACATTCAGCCCCAAACAGGAGACTTGTCCAAACTCACCTGGATAGAAGAAGGTTAAATCCCTACTCCACATACCCCGGTTAGCTACTGACTGTGCAAACCGTGTGATCCTCTGTGCCATGTGGACTTCACAAAGGAACGCTTGATACTCCATCCTACACATGGGGAAACTGAGGCCCAGAGAGGCACTTATTGAACATTTACCATGTCTCAGATACTGTGCTAGATGTTCTGTGTGCCTTGTCTTTAATCTTCTTAGGAAACCTCTGAGGAATTTGTAGAAAACCAGGCTTAGGGATGTCAAGTGACTAGTTGAAGGTCTTACTGAGGATTAGAGTAAAGCTAAGAAATTGTATCAGAGACATCAAAACAAAATGTAAGTGGACTGCTCCCTCATGTAAGAGTTTACTCTAGAGGTGCACAAGCTGAGCAGGGCAGGTACACAGCTCTCCCCTATAAGTTCACCCAGACATGAATTCCTCATTTTGCTCCTGGTCAAAGTGTTATCTAGTCCATCTGGCTGAAGCTGTTTCACTAGTATCACCTATGTACTCCAGTCCTTAGGAAGGGGAAAGAGATGGAGTGCAGGCAGAGTAATTTCCATTCCCCACGTATTGGTGAGAACGTAGGCATATCTACTTGCAAAGGAGCCTGGGACATGTGGTCCCAAGCTGGGTGACCATTTTCTCATCTCACACTTAGAGGCAGGGGTGTTCTGTTAATGTATATCTAGCCATCTGTGCTATAGACAGTGAGTGACAGGATTGTTTTGAGCACAGGTGTGTCTGCTCCTTCTGTTACTCCATAATTCCTGGGGGAAGACGAACAGACTTCTTCCCTGACTTCTGTTACTCTGTAGTATTCTGACCAACTTTGGTCCGTACAGTGGGTCACCTGCAAACAATGGTATAATAATGGAGCATTTACTGTGTGCCAGGCACACAGTGCTTTATACACATTGCTTCATTTAGTCTTCAGTCAATTCGTGTTTATAAATAATTGGACTGAGCGAATCTTTGTGTCGTGATCTCATAAAAGGCCAGTAGATCTGGAGAGCTCAGCCACCCTGGGCATGAGGACGGGGCATTCCAGCTTCTTAGCTTTTTCTTGACTAGTTCCTGTCAGGTCAACTCTGACTCATGGAGACCCCATGTGTGTCAGAGTAGAGCTCTACTCCATAGGGATTTTGGTGGCTGATTTTTTGGATGTACATCACTAGGCCTTCCTTCCCAGGCACCTCTGGGTGGACTTGAGCCTCTAACCTTTCAGGTAGCAGCTGAGCATATCAACCGTTTGCACCACCCAGAGATTCCGTAGTATAGCAATGCTCAAGAGCTTGGGGCCAAAGTGTCCTTCCAGATAAATTATGACACTTTCAGATGATGGGCTACAATCCAGCCATTACCAAAGAATGAATGAGATGTTTATTTACTGACATGGAAGGATTGCCTAGAGATACTGATAAGTAGAGAAAGAAAGAAAGGTGCAGAACACTGCCTAGGTTGTGTCCCCTCTGGGCGCACATATTTGCCTCTACTAGTGGAGAAGACCTCTTGAAGGCTACACAAATATCCTCCGTATCCCCTCCTAGGAGACCAAAAGAAGGAGGAACACTTATTCTTACTTATCGTTCATGTTTGTGTACATTTTGAATTGTATACCATGTGAATATATTTTCTATTAAAAATAAATATAAGTAAAAATAAAAAATAGAACTTGGGGGTTGGAGACATCTAAATGATCCTGGGAACGTCCCTCAAGTTCTCTGGAGTCTTAATTTCCTGATGTTTAAAATGGGGAATAAAAGTCACAATGAGGATCCTCCTCGCCCCAGAATCAGATGCGTTAATGCACATAAAGGGCTTATTGATGCAGGACAAATCATTTGTGCACAATAAGCCTTAACTGTTATCATTGCCGTTCTTTCTTGGAAGGGACAGGGAGTAGATATTCTGTTTGTTTCCGAGAGCTGGCTCTCCACCAAAGCACTGGCATTCTCTTTGGCCCTAGGAGTGCTTTCTGTGTCTGAGAAACCTCCTGCTGAGAGAGCTTAGTCCTTTATTCCAGCTGTCTTTGGGAAGTTATGCTGGGGCTTGCCTGAAAACTCATAAGAGGAAGTTTGCAAAGCTCCAAAAGGTGGATTTTTGTGTTCAGGAAATTAACGTTGTTAGCTGCCATCAAGTTGATTCTGACTCATGGTGACCCCATACTCGCAGAGTAGAACTGCTCCATAGGGTTTTCAAGGCTGTGACCTTTTGGAAGCAGAACACCAGCAGATTCCAAAGTGCCTCTGGTTGGGTTTGAACCTCCAACATTTCGGCTAGTTTGCACCTGCAGGAAAACCGGAGCCTAGGAAAGAATTGTCCCTCCCTGAATATCATAGTTGCCACTGGCATCTGGATGTCTTGCAGCTCACAACCCCTTCTGACCTTTGGAGACCCAAGACGGATCATCAGGATGGGAAGATCTCTCCAGATCTTTTTGTCCACCACCCCCTACCCCCATTTGATAGACAAGGTAGGAGACGACCAAAAGGAGAAGTGTGATTTACCCCAGTTTACACAGCAAGTTAGTGAGAGTGCAGGTCTATAGCCCAGATCTGAGTCTCAGCTCAGGTTTTTCTCTAAACTGCTTAGGGATGCTGTCAGGTTAAACCTATCGCTTTAACCAACACTGAGCTGTGTGCTTCCCATGGGGTTTTCATTTATTCATTCAGTCCACTGAGACATTGAGCACCTGCTGCGTGCGCAGCCAGTGCAGGAGCCAGGGAGGATGCAGAGATGAGTCAGACTCACCCTTCTCTGAGGGATAAGCCATGGGGGTGTTGGGTTTGTGGGGGGAAATAAGTGCCACCTGAGAGGGAAGAACAAAGACTTGGGAGTTCAGAAGTGGGAGAGTTCACATCAGGTCAGGAGAACCAGAGGGTGCTGTATGTACATCCAGTGTCATTCATTCATTCATTCCAGAAACATTCTCTGATGGAAGGACATAAATGCATATTGAAACTCTGTTTGCCAGGTATAATGCTTTAAGCTTTCACATATGTTATCTAATACAAGATAATAAAAAGACAACTTAGCATAGTAAAAGATTATAAATTTGATTGTCAGACAAATTTAGGTTTAAATCCTAGTACTATCACCTTGTTAGGTGTCAGACTTGGGAAAATCCAGTTAACTTCTCTGAGCCTACTTTGTTATCTGTAAAATGGAGTTAATAATCAAAGAATTGTCATGAGGATTGAAAGAGAAGATATTTGTAAAACCATTCCACATATAGCTTGACACAGAGGAGGTGCTAAATAAAAATGCTGGCTCCCTTCCCTTCCATTCCTGAATCCCAGAGAATTTTTTTTTTAGGAGACAAATTTTCATAGCTTCTAGACTTGGGCTGTATTTTCTAAAAAGGGAGTGCTAATCTAGTATTGAAAGGAGCCCTGGTGGCACAACTGTTAAGCACTGGGCTGCTAATTACAAGGTTGGCAGTTCGAACCTACCTAGTGGCTTTTCAGAAGAAAGATCTGGTGATCTGTTTCCCTAAAAATTATAGCCTAGAAAACCCTATGGGGCAGTTCTACTCTGTCATGTGGGTTTGCTGTGAGTTGAAATAGACTCAACAGCACCCAACAACAACAACAATAATCTAGTATAACACTCTATCGACTGTGCTTACCTACCATATTTTTACACAAACAACATGTGACTTTTACGTTCGCTTGCTAACCGTGCCCTCACCCCACGAAGTATTTTTGAAACTCACTCTGGGAATTTTTTTTACATGTTGCTGTACAAAAAAATTAGCATAGTGCACCTACAAAAATACCTCTTTGGGGTTTTGGGGAAGGTGCAGTTGGCAAATAAACATAGAAGGCATGGGTTATTTGCGTAACAATAGGATAATCTCTCAGAATCAAAGGGTGTGATGGCCTCTTTCCTTGCCATTTTATCAAAGTCATTACATCCAACCAAACTAGTTGCTGTTGAGTAGACTCCAACTCATGGCAACCTCCAACTCACGTCAGAGTAGAACTGCACTCCATTAGGGTTTTCAATGGCTGACTTTTCAAAAGTAGATCACCACGCCTTACTTCCAAGGCACCTCTGGGTGGACTCAAACTGCCAACCTTTTGGTTAGCTGCTGAGTACGTTAACCATTTTCACCACTCTTAATCCAGAAAACTGTGTCAAAGATCACTGTGCACTGGGAAGTGTGAGTGCCCCTCTCTTAGGATTTGGACTTTCATTTTCTATGGAGCTAGAATGCCAAAGCTCCAGGGCTACCATGGAAGATCACACCAGGTTGGCCCTGGGTCCTGGAAGTCCATCCTACTCAGAGTTCCCATCTGGGATATTAATTGAATAGATATTCCACCTCTGTCTTAAGAGTGAAGAAACAAGAATCCTCAGACTTCCTCACTTCTACACCACCAAATTTTGGCATAGGGCTTGGCAAAGGCAATGAGTTTATCAAAGGAATGAATGAATGACTGTGGCTCAGAAACGGTATGTGAATTGTACAAGGTCACATAGCTGGTTGGAGGCAGAGCCTTCACTGGAACCTGTATCTGGAAGCCTAGCCCACTGTTTTCACCACTAGGACAATAATGATAGTTATCATTTGTCTTCTTGGTAACAGGCTAGGCTTTGGATTCTCTAAGCCTCAGTTTTCCCATTTTTGCCTAATTTGATAAAGAGGCATTCAATAAATGTCAGATGCTATTGTGATTATGATGATGATGTTGTTATATCAGAAGTTAAGTGGTTTATCATATATTATTTCATCTAATTCTCATGGTAGTTGTCTTAGTTACCCAGTGCTGCTGTAACAAAAAATACAAGCAGGTGGGTTTAAATAACAGAAATTTATTGCCTCTAATCAGGGTATCTGGGTCGAGAAGAAGGCCCTTTTTTTAGAAGCTGCCTACAATCCATGGTGTTCCTGGGCTTGTAGACGCATCTGCCTCCATCACCACATGGCCTTTGCCTTACTCTCTGTATGAGTGTGTGTGTGTCTATTCTGTTCTTGTAATAAGACACCACCCAGAAGGGACTTAGTTTAGGACCCATCCTACTCTGGTATGACCTCATTAACATAACAAAAGGAAACCTCTATTTCAAAACAGGGTCATATTTACAGGCAAAGAGGTTAGGACTTCAATGGAACTTTTGGGGGGACACAATTTAGTCCATAACAGTAATCCTTGAGGTAAATGTTATTTTGCAGATGAGGAGGTTGAGGCTCAGAGAGGTTAAGTCAATGACCCAAGTCATAAATGTCCAATAACTACATGAAAAGATGCTCAACCTCCCTAGTGATCAAAGCAATGAAAATTAAAACAACAATGAGATACCATTTTGCACTTACCAGATAAAATTGGTAAGATTTTGATAATACCAAGTAATTAGCAAGAATATGTAGTCACAGGAACTCTCACATACTGCTGGTGAAAGTTTCGTTGGTAGAATCACTTCACAAAGAAATTTGACAGTAGTTAGTAAACATGAGGAGCCCTGGTTGCAAGGTGGTTAAGTGCTCACCTGCTAACCAAAAGGTTCACTGTTCGAATCTACCAGCTGTTCCTTGGAAACCCTATGGGGCAGTTTGCCTCTGTCCTATAGGTTTGCTATGAGTCAGAATTGACTTGATGGTAATGGGTTTGGTTTTGATTTAGTAAACATGAAGCTGTGCATACCCTAACCAGGCTCTACTCTTACTCCCCAGAGAACTCTTGAAAACAAGCATAGGGAGACACACACAAACATGTTCATGGCAGCCTTGATCATACAGCGGACCATTGGAAATAACCTAAATGTCCACCAACAGGAGAATGGATAAAATAAACGGTGGTTTCTATATTTATACAATGGAATACTGTACAGCATTAAGATGAATGAAGCTCAGTTACATGTATCAATGTAGATAAATTTCAAAACTATGTTGAAGAATCCATGCAACTTGCTCAAGCTTCAAAACCTGCAAAACAAATTACTGTTGTGTAGGCACATTTGTGACAGAAGTGTACAAATGTGAAAGAGAATGACACCCGCAAACATCAGGATAGTGGCTACCTCTGAGTTGCAGGGAACGGGATGTGATTAGGGAGGGTGGCATCAGCTGCATCTGTAATGCTTTAAACCTTTCTTTTTTGAATTTTGTTTTATTTTTGGTGAAAATATATACATCAAAACATGCTCCCATTGAATAATTTCTATACACAGTCAGTGTCACTGTAATGTCAGTGATGTTGGTTATATTCTTCACATTGTGCCAACATTCTTATTATTTCTGCTGTAGTTGTTTCACCTCATTAGTTTAGACTCACTTTCCCCTAAATTCCTCATTTATGCTTTAGAGTTACTGTTGTCCCTTTGGCCTCATATACTTTTTTTTTTTTTTCAAGAGTGCAATACTTAAGGGTGACATTCTTTACTTTTTGAACTAAACAGTTGATAAAGATGGCTTCAGAGGACAGTTTTGAGTCAAAGTTTGAGGAATAGCCCAGGGCAACAGTCTTGGGGTATTCCTCCAGACTCGATGGGTCCAAAAAGCCTGGATTCTTTAGAAACTTGAAGTTCTGTTTCAAATTTCCCCCCTTTCTATTAGGATCCACCTAACAGATCAAATGTTTGGTAATGGTAGCTGGGCACCATCCAGTTCTGGTTTCATGTTAAAGGAAGCAGTGGTTCATGGATGTAATGCTTTAATTCTTAATATGAGTGAGGGTTATGTAGATGTTTGTATATTCCGTTATTGACACTTTTATATGCCTGGAATAATAATAAAGTACTTGTATGTCATTTCCTTTGGAACGAAGGCCTGGCAATCTACTCCCCAAAATCAGCAATGAAAACATGATGAAGCACAGTTCTACTCTGACACACATGGATTACCATGAGTTGGAAATGATTGAGAACTTTTTTTTTAAATGTAACTTCTGTATGCTTTAGAACTAGACAAAATTCTATAAAGCTTTCTTCCTCACAGTTAAAAGAAAGTCTCACTTCTCTAAATAACTTCCAAGAAAGCTGGTAAAAGAAACAAATATAAGTAGTTAGCCTTTTTCAAAAGTCCGTCAAGTATATGCGTTATTAGTTGAAATTTGGATCTTAATTTTGGTCCAGAGAAAGTCAGCAAAAAGTTGTAGGCTGAGGAGTGATCTCATTCTTGGCTTTCAAGGATCTTTGGGACTTGCCTCCTCCTTCCTTCCCCATCTCATCTGCCTGTCCGGCCTTGAGTTTTTCTTTTAGTAACTTCAAACTTCCAGTAGATTCCTATTTACATCACAGTACTTCACACCTTAGTGCACTTGCTCATGGTTTCCTATGCTTAGCATATCTTTCTCCTCATTTTCTTTCTGGGTAACTCAAGCTTTCCTTCCAGAGCCAACCAAGGCCATGCTATCTATTAGGAACTTTCCTTGCTTCCCTCAGAATGAGTTAGGTTTCTCTCTGAACTCCCAGAAATCCCTTTGATATTTATGTCATGAACTTTATTTCATTTTTGTCTTTCCAGCTCCTAGCAAAATTTCTGAGTTGGAAGAGTTGCCCAGGAAGTGAAAGTGCTGTTTGAGAAAGAAGGTATACATTGGGAGTTGGCTCAAATCCCTCCCAGCACTACTCATGTCTAATAATGGCTCAAGTAGTCATACAATAACGTTTCAGTGTCAATTAGTTCCTGGACACTTTCTAAGACATAGTTAAGGCCTTGGAAAACAGAACTCTGAGAAAAGAGTAGGACCAGTGGAGAGGAGGGTGTGAGTGTCTGGAGGAGGTCACAGAAAAGGGTTCAGGCCTAGGGGACTTACCCATGGCTGGACAAGAACCCAAGTCTCTTCATCCCAGGTCAGTGCTCTTCCTTTTGTTCCACCTTCTGTGGATTGAGAGAACAGCTGCTCTATATCATTTTGTTAAAACTTCTTCCAAAACTTGGAGCAGGAAATGACTCTTCAGTTCTGGGGTAGTGAGACTGGGTCAGCTGTAGCAGGTGGTTTGGAACAATCTGAGATAAGAGGCACTGGAGAACAGACAAGCCTCAGGAAAGCAATATTAGATCTGAACATGGCCTAAGAAAGGTTTTTGTAGTTGAATCAAGTTAAAGCAAGCTTGATTCCAAAGGTCTGGTGACCCTTTGAAATGTACTCACACATCTGGATATTGGACAGAATCCCAGTAGAAATCCATCCTTGAGGATCATATAGGGATATGCTCTTGTGAAAAAGAGAAAAAAAATGAAAGATGAATTATCACATAGATGATGCTGACCAGGTGTTTCTCATTAAAAGGTAGAATAAGATGCAGGCCACAACCAAGATAACACTTCCATGGAGTTAGGAGAAAATGGACATTGTACTTAACTGTCTTTGAGTCTCAGGGCCAACCCAGGGCCTGGAACATGATAGGTTTCACCAGGGGTTGCTGAATGAGTGAATAATCTCTGGAGAAATCCTAAGACTGGAGAAAACCTCACCAGTCAAGTCTCATGTATCTGCTTTGGAAGAAAATTAGTGGCAAAAACAAAAACAAGACTGACTGCAAGGATTTTTGACATCAGGATGACCAGAAACATGCCACATTCATATTACCAGATGATTAAAACCAAGGAAAAACTCAGTGGGGGTTTTAATGGTTAGGAGTTAGGGGTTTTTGGGTTATGATGGTGGTTTTCCAGCAGCGTCTGATTTAGCCTCCCCACTTCCCATCGAGATACCCACAAACACACAAGATGTAAAGTTGCAACAGCCTGGAAGAAATGACTTTCCGTGAATAATACACAGGTCTCTGGGAGGAATTTTTTCTTACCACAGCACTGATGTCACTGGATTGAGAAGAACCGACTTTGACTTCAAAAAAAGAATAGCTGCAGAAGATTGGAGCATTCATACCTCTGCTTTGGAAATGAGGAAACTGAGACTTAGGGAAGTCAGTAGGGTGATCAAAGTCACACAGCCAAGTAAGTAGCAAAAGCTAGGTTTTGAAAATCCCTGCATTTTTTTTAACCACCTTAATAAACCAAGGATGCTCAGAAGCAAAGAAAAGATGCGGCCCAGTTCATATTTTGAGATTTATAATATGTTAAAAATGAAGAAAGAGGGGTGGAGCCAAGATGGCAGAGTAGTCGGACGCTTCCTATGGTCCCTCTTACAACAAATACCTGAAAAAACAAATGAATCAATTATATATGACAATTTAGGAGCCCTGAACATCAAAGGCAAAGTTGAGGAATCGGACTGAGTGGCAGGGCGAGGGAGAGATGGTTCAGAAGCAGCAAGGAGTTGCCAGACCTGACCTGGTGGGAACTGGCACCCTGTAGGCTGGTTCAGCTGGAGTACGCAGTGAGGCAAACAGTGGTGTTCAGGATGCGTTTTTCACATCGGGAGAGACTGAGCTGCAGAGATTCTGCTCAACTTTCCAGAACCAGCGAGAAGCTCTGCTCAGTAGGCAAAAGATAAGTACACATGTCTAACCTACCACGTGGATCAAAAAACACCCCTTTTGGGAAGAACCTTTCTCCCATTTACCTGCCCCATCCATGCTCTGCACTGAGTCCAGGCCCGCTTCAGCAATTGCCACATCCCCTAGGCCCAGAAGTAGGACCTGTAACACGCCCTTGCCATTCTCCCAGCTTTAGAGAGGGGACAAATTAACCAACAGGAAAAATAATCTGCCAGCTCTCTAAGCAGGGAACTCAGGGAAGGCACAGTTCCTTTGGCTAGGCACAGGCATAAGGGGTCCATGGAATTTGAATGCCTTTTGCCCCTACATAGACCTGTGTGGACCCATTTCAACACCATAGGCCCTCATTAGCACAGTACAGCAGGGTATATACCTGAAGCCTAATTTCAACTGTATCAGCTATAAGGTGGAGTGGCAGGTTTGTGACATTTGACACCACTCTGCCCCTTAAGCAGGATCCTCATCTACCCACATCAGGGGCTTAAGGACTGGTGGATTCACCCACACCACCCAGCCATCAGTGGCAGGGGTCCAAGAATAAGTGGTGCCTCCTAGTCCTTATGGACAACAGCATTGGGTGCCCATAGTCTGGCTGCAAAACCCATACACTTATGAACTCTAGGGAAAAGGTATATGCTTTCCTTCCAGACACTCAAGGCAGGCATCAGCCCCCTGCCTTTCTCAGTGCATGACCCCCTACTGCAGCCAGATACCTGTGCCTACTCCCATTACCCCTGCCTGTCTAGGACTGTAGATGAGAGCCTGTACCACACACTTGGAGACCAACTACCTAGACACCTGAGCTGAATCCATACAAGAGAAGTAGATGGACTCCTGGGCTTACGTACCTAGTAACAAATCTAACCACCCGATAACAGGACGTGAGAGCTTCCAATGTCCCAATAATCAAACTAGCTCATGCGACCAACTTATTTGGTCATATCAAAACAAAACAAATCAATAAGTAGGACACAGTAAGCACACACAAAATAAATAAATATAACTTATTGATGACTCAGAGACAACAGACGATGTCAAATCACATAAAGAGGCAGACCATGATGACTTCAACAAGTGCCCCCCCCCAAAAGGATCAAGAAGTCTTCCAGAGGAAGAGAATTCTTAGAATTACCAGAAGTAGAATTCAAAAGATTAATATACAGAGCTCTTCAAGAGATCAGGAAGGAGATCAGCCAAAACAGAGAACGAGCCAAGGAACACACAGACAAAGCAATAGGGGAAATTAAGAAGGTTGTAGTAGAGCATAATGACAAGTTTAACAGGCTGCAAGAATTCACAGAGAGACACCAAACAGAAATTCAAAAGATTAACAACTCAACAGAAAGTCACAGAAGCAGAATTGAGGCAGTGGATGTCAGAATTAGTTGAATTGAAGGTACAGCAATTGACACCAACTTATTTGAGGAAAAAGCAGATAAAAGAACTTAAAAAAATGAAGAAAGTCTAAGAATTATGTGGGACTCTATCAAGAGGAATAACCTACAAGTAACTGGAGTATCAGAACAGCGGGGAGAACAGAAACTACGGAGAGAATTGTTGAAGAGTTATTGGCAGAAAACCCCACCGATACCATGAAAGATGAGAAGATATATAGCCAAGAAGCTCATCAAACCCCACACAAAGTAGGTCCCAAAAGAAAGTCACCAAGACGTATTATAATCAAGCTTGCCAAAACCAAAGTTAAAGAGATAATTTAAGAGTGGCTAGGGATGAATGAAAACTCATCTACAATGAATAGTCAATAAGACTAAGCTGGACTATTCAGTAGAAACCATGCAGGCAAGAAGGCAATGGGGTGACATACATAAAGACTTGAAGGAAAAAAATTGCCAACCAAGAATCATATATCCTGCAAAACTGTCTCTCATATATGATGGTGAAATTAGGGCATTTCCAGATAAATAAAAATTTTAGGGAATTTGTAAAAACCAAACTAAAATTACAAGAAATACTAAAGGAAGTCCTCCAGTTAGAAAATCAATAACATCAGGTAACAATTCAGGACTAGAACACAGGACAGAACACCTAGATATAAACCCAGATAGGGGAGTCCCAAATAAATCAAAGCTAAAACACTGATAATAGGGAAACAGAGATGTCAATATGTAAAAGATGACAACATTAAAACAAAAAAGAAGGACTAAATAATGTAGTCATAGATCTTTCATATGGAGTGGAAGTCAAGATGATACAAAGCAATAAAAGATTGGTTTAAACTTAGAAAATCAGGGGTAAACATTAAGGTAACCAAGAAGAAAACTAACAATCCTACACATCAAAATAAAAAACAAGAAACATAAAGACTCAGCAAATACAAAATCAATAATAATGAAAAGAATAAAAAGAATGTATATAAAGAAAAATGACTCAGCACAGAAAATTAAGTGGAACAAAGAAACTGTCAATAACACACACAAAATACATCAAAACGACAGCATTAAACTCACACCTATCAATAATTACGCTGAATATAAATGGACTAAATGAACCAATAAAGAGACAGAGACTGTAGAATGGATTAAAAAAACATGATCCATCTAAAGCTGCTTACGAGAGACACACCTTAGACTTAAAGACACAAACAAACTAAAACTCAAAGGATGGAAAAAAATATACCAAGCAAACAGCAATCAGAAAGAGCAGAAATAGGAATATTAATCTCTGACAAAATATACTTTAAAGTAAAATCCACCACAAAGGATAAGGAATGACACTATATAATGATTAAAGGCTCAATACACCAGGAGGACATAACCATAATAAATATTTATGCATCCAACGACAGGGCTCCAAAATACATAAAACAAACTCTAACATCATTGAAAAGAGAGATAGACAGCTCCTCAATAATAGTAGAAGTCTGTCATGGATTGAATTGTGTCCCCCTAAAATGTGTCAACTTGGTTAAGTGATGATTACCAGTATTGTGTTGTTGTCCTCCATTTTGTGATTCTAATTTTATGTTGAGAGGATTGGGATGGGTTTGTAACACCACCCTTACTCAGGTCACCTCCCTGATCTAAGGTAAAGGGAGTTTCCCTGGGGTGTGGCCTGTACCACCTTTTGTCTCTCAAGAGAGGAAGGGAAAAGGAAGCAAGCAGAGAGTTGGGGACCTCGTACCACCAAGAAAGCAGCACCAGGAGCAGAGCACATCCTTTGGACACAGGGTCCCTGTGCCTGAGAAGGTCCTCTACAAGGGCAAGATTAAGGACAAAGACCTTCCTCCAAAGTTGATATAGAGAGAAAGTCTTCCCCTGGAGCTGATGCCCCGAAGTTGGATTTGTAACTACTAGACTGTGAGAAAATAAATTTCTCTTTGTTAAAGCCATCCATTTGTGGTATTTCTGTTATGGCAGCATGAGATGACTAAGACAGAGACTTCAACACACCACTTTTGGTGAAGGACAGAACATCTAGAAAGAAGTTCAATAAAGACAGGGAAGATCTAAAAGCCACAGTCAAACAACTTGATCTCATGGTCATACAGGGTACTCCACCCAACAGCAGCCAAGTATACTTCCTTTTCCAATGCACATGGAACATTTTCCAGAATAGACCACATATTAGACCACAAAGCAAGCCTTAATAGAATCCAAGGCATCAAAATATTATAAAGCATCTTTTCTGACCATAAAGCCATAAAAGTAGAAATCAATAACAGAAAAAGCAAGAAAAAAAATCGAACATGTAGAAACTGAACAAGA
The DNA here is from genome assembly GCF_024166365.1 of Elephas maximus indicus. NCBI lineage: Eukaryota > Metazoa > Chordata > Mammalia > Proboscidea > Elephantidae > Elephas > Elephas maximus. The sequence goes on from NC_064821.1 coordinate 98,903,049, forward strand.
CCTTGCTCAAAAACTACTGGGTTATAGAAGAAATTAAAGATGGAATAAAGAAATTCCCAGAATCAAATGAGAATGAAAACACATCCTACCAGAACCTTTGGGACACAGCAAAAGTAGCTCTCAGAGGTGAATTTATAGCAATAAACACACACATCGAAAAAGAAGAAAGGGCCAAGATCAACACATTAACGCTACAACTGGAACAAATAGAAAGAGAGCAGCAAAAGAAGCCCTCAGGGACCAGAAGAAAGCAAATAATAAAAATTAGAGCAGAATTAAATAAAATAGAGAATAGAAAAACAATTGAAAGAGTTAACAAGATCAAAAGCTGGTTCTTTGAAAAGATCAAAAAAATCGATAAACCACTGGCCAAACCGACAAAAAAATAACAGGAGAGGAAGCAAATAACCCGAGTAAGAAATGAGATGGGCAATATCACAACAGACGCAATTGAAATTAAAAGAATCATAACAGAATACTATGAAAAATTGTACTCTAACAAATTTGAAAACCTAGAGGAAACGGACAAATTTCTAGAAACACACTACCCACATAAACTAACACAAAACAGACATAGAACAACTAAATACACCTACAAAAAAGCAGAGATTGAAAAGATAATTAAAAGACTCACAAGAACAAAAGCCCTGGCCCTGAAGGTTTCATTGGAAAATTCTTCCAAACTTTCAGAGAAGAGTTAACACTACCACTACTAAAGGTATTTCAGAGCATAGAAAAGGATGGAATACTCCCAAACTCACTCTATGAAGCCAGCTTAACCCTGATAACAACACCAGGTAAAGACACCACCAAAAAAGAAAATTACAGGCGAATATCCCTCATGAACATAGACACAAAAATCCTCAACAAAATTCTAGCCAACAGAATTCAACAACATATCAAAAAAATAATTCACCATGACCCAGTGGGATTCATATCAGGTGTGCAGGGATGGTTCAACATTAGGAAAACAATCAATGTAAACCATCGCAAGAATAAAACAAAAGAGAAGAACCACATGATTTTATCAACTAATGCAGAAAAGGCATTTGACAAAGTCTGATACCCATTCATGATTAAAACTCTCAGCAAAGTAAGAATAGAAGGGAAATTCCTTAACATAATAAAGGGCGTTTATACAAAGCCAACAGCCAACATCATCCTAAATGGAGAGACTCTGAAAGCATTCCCCTTGAGAACGGGAACCAGACAAGTATGCCCTTTACCACCACTCCTATTTAACATTGTACTGGTGGTCCTAACCAGAGCAATTTGGCTAGAAAAAGAAATAAAGGACATCCAAATTGTTAAGGAAGAAGTAAAAGTATCTCTATTTGCAGATGACATGATCTTATACACAGAAAACCCCAAAGAATCCACAAGAAAACTATTGGAACTAATAGATGATTTCAGCAATGTATCAGGATACAAGACAAACATACAAAAATCAGTTGGATTCCTCTACACCAGCAAAAAGAACATCGAAGAGGAAAACACCAAATCAATACCATTTACAGTAGCCCCCAAGAAAATAAAATACTTAGGGATAAATTTAACCAGAGATGTAAAAGATCTATACAAAGAAAACTACAAGACACTACTGCAAGAAACTAAAAGAGACCTACGTAAGTGGAAAAACGTACCTTGCTCATGGATAGGAAGACTCAACATTGTGGAAAATGTCAGTTCTACTCAAAGCAATCTACAGATACAGTGCACACCCAATCCTAATTCTAGTGGCATTTTTTAATAAGATGGAGAAACAAATCACCAACTTCATATGGAAAGGGAAGATGCCCTGAATAAGTAAAGCGTTACTGAAGAAGAACAAAGTGGGAGGCCTCATACTACCCGATTTTAGAGCCTACAGTAGTCAAACAGCCTGGTACTGATACAACAACAGATATGTAGTCCAGTGGAACAGAATTGAGAATCCAGACGTAAATTCATCCACCTATGAGCTGCTGATATTTGACAAAGGCCCAAAGTCTGTTAAATGGGGAAAACACAGTCTCTTTAACAAATGGGGCTGGCATAACTGGATATCCATCTGCAAAAAAATGAAACAAGACCCATACTTCACACCATGCACAAAAACTAACACAAAATGGATCAAAGACCTAAATACAAAATCTAAAATGATAAAGATCATGGAAGAAAAAAACAGAGATAATGCTTGGAGCCCTAATACATGGCATAAACAAAATACAAAATATTACTAACAATGCACAAACACCAGAAAAGAAACTAGATAACTGGGTGCTCCTAAAAATCAAATACTTATGCTCATTAAAAGACTTCATCAAAAGAGTAAAAAGACAACCTATGGACTGTGAAAAAATTTTTGGCTATGAGAAATCTGATCAGGGCTTAATCTCTAAAATCTGCAAGATACTGCAAAACCTCAACAACAAAAAGACAAATAACCCTGTTAAAAAAAATGGGCAAAGGATGTGAACAGGCACTTCACCAAAGAAGACAGTCAGGCAGCTAACAGACACCTGAAGAAATGCTCATGATCATTAGCCATTAGAGAAATTCAAATCAAAACTACAATGAGATGCCATGTCACTCCAACAAGGCTAGCATTAATCCAAAAAACAGTAAGCAATAAATTTTGGAGAGGTTGTGGAGAGACTGGAACACTTATACACTGCTGGTGGGAATATAAAATGGTACAACCACTTTGGAAATTGATTTGACATGTCCTTAAAAAGCTAGAAATAGAAGTACCATCCCATCCCGCTCCTTGGAATATATCCTAGAGAAATAAGAGCTCTCAAAAGAATAGATGCATGCACACCCATGTTCATTGCAGCACTGTTCACAATAACAAAAAGAGGGAATAAAACTAGGTGTTCATCAATGGATGAATGGATAAAGAAATTATGGTATATTCACACAGTGGAATACTACGCAAGATAAAGAACAACGAGGAATCCACAAAGCATCTCATAACATGGATGAATCTGGAAGGCATTATGCCGAGTGAAATTAGTCAGTTGCAAAAGGACAAATATTGTATGAGACCACTATTATAAGAACTCAAGAAATGGGCTGAACACAGAAGAAAACATTCTTTGATGGTTACAAGGGTGGGGAGGGAGGGAGAAGGATATTCACTAACTAGATAGTAGATGAGAAGTATCTTAGGTAAAGGAAAGGACAACACACAATGCAGGGGAAGTCAGCACAACTGGACTAAACCCAAAGCTAAGAAGATTCCTGAATACAACCAAACACTTCAAGAGACAGAGTAGTAGGGGTGGAGTTCTGGGGACCATGGTTTCAGGGGATATCTAGGTCAATTGGCATAACAAAGTTTATTAAGAAAATGTTCTGTATCCCACTTTGGTAAGTGTCATCTGGGGTCTTAAAAGCTAGCAAGCAACCATCCAAGATGCATCAATTGGTCCCAACCCACCTGGAGCAAAGGAGAACGAAGAACACCAAAGACACAAGGAAAATATTAGTAAATGAGACAGAAATGGCCACTTAAACCAGAGACTCCATGAGACCAGAAGAACTGGATGGTGCCCGGCTACCACCAATGACCACCCTGACAAGGAACACAGCAGAGAACCCCTGATGGAGCAGGTGAAAAGTAGAACGCAGAACTCAAATTCTAGTAAAAAGACCAGACTTAATGGTCTGACTGAGACTGGAGGGACCCTGGAAGACATGATCCCTGGACTCTCTGTTAGTCCAAAACTAAAATCATTCCCGAAGCCAACTCTTCAGAAAAAGATCAGACTGGACTAAAAAGAGTCGGTTCCGACTCATAGCGACCCTATAGGACAGAGTAGAACTGCTCCATAGACTGGACAATAAGACATAAAATGATACTTGTGAAGAGTGTGCTTCTTAGCTCAAGTAGATACATGAGACAAAATGGGCAGCTTCTGTCTGGAGACGAGACGAGAAGGCTGAAAGGGAGCTGGTTGAACAGACTTTGGAAATCCAGGGTGGAAAGGAGGAGTGTGCTGTCATAAGAAGAGCAACTAGGGTCATGGAACAATGTGTGTATACATTTTTTTATGAGAAACTAACTTGAACTGTAATCTTTCACTTAAAATATAATTAAAAAAAAACAGTGAAGAAATACCAAAACAGGGTGACAAAAATACTGTCTATTTTAAAGAGTTATATTGAACAAATTAGCACCTCTAACACCAAAACCACATTTGGCTAATTTGTTTGTTTCTCAACAAGCAAAATGTATAACGATTGAAATATTTTTGGCTGATGTGAAATCTCAGACTTTTTTTGGTACAAAATAATGTCATTTAAAATTTTTGAATGAAACTGTATTATACAAATTAAAAGAAATTGAATACATTTTGAGTGATGCTTAGATATGGTCCTACAACTGTACTATTTAATGAGCAGATTTATAAAAATACATTATTTCATAATGTACTTATCATGGATTGACCTGTGTCCCCCCAAAATATGTGATGACTTGGTTAGGCCATGACTCCCAGTATTGTGTGGCTGTCCTCCACTTTGTGATTGTAATTTTATGTTAAGGAGGATCAGGGTGGGATTGCAACAACCTTACTCAGATCACATCCCTGATCCAATGTAAAGGAAGCCCTGGAGTGTGACCTGCATCATTTTACAAGAGATAAAAGCAAAGGGAAGCAAGCAGAGAGAGTGGGGACCTCATACCACCAAGAAAGCAGTGCCAGGAGCAGAGTGTGTTTTTTGGACCTTAGGTTCCTGCATGGAGAAGGTCCCAGACCAAGACAAGACTGATGACAAGGACCTTCCTCCAGAGCTATACAGAGAAAGCCTTACCCCAAAGCTGACACCCTGAATTTGGGGTTATAGCCTACCAGGCAGTGAGAGAATAAATTTCTCTTTGTTAAAGCCATCTGCTTGTGGTACTTCTGTTATAGCAGCAGTAGATGACTAAGACAGAGTTTGGTACCGAGAGAGTAGGGTGCTGCTCTGACAGATCCCTAAAATGGGGAAGAGGTTTTGAAACTGTGAATGGATAGAAGACTCAGACGGAAGTGAGGAGAGCTGTTAACACTGGAGAAGGCACAGATAGTAAGAAACAGCAGCAGGGGACCAGCAGCAGCAGTGAACTGGCAGCAGCAGAACCAGATCAGCACCAGGCAGTGCTGGAGCTGACCCATGGAGCGAGAGAGCTAAGTCTTGTACACAGGAGTCTTCCTGGAGAGTGGGATACCACTGGGCACTTCCTGGTGAAGCAAGGCATGCTGACCAACGGATCCAGAGAGCTGAGCGCCTCCCAGCTGAAGTTTCCTAGCAGATTGGGTGCCTCCAGGCACCTACTGGTGGAGCTACAGAGCTTTGGAATACTTTCCCCAACAGGGCAGATATGGGCGTGAGGCCAGAGGGGCCGATAGGCCAAGGAAGCAGGAAGCAGAAGCTGAAGAGACGAGGAACACAGGAAGCCGAGCTGCCTCAGTCTCAAAAGATATGGCCTCAACCTCTGGGGTTTCAAAGGGCGGAGCCATAGACTCTGGTGTTTCTAAGGGTGGAGTCGCCACTCAGATGGACTAGAAGAATGGTGTGTCTAAAGCTGAGGGAGCAGAGTTGCTGTCCCAGTGGGCCTGGAAGGCAGAGCTGAAGCCCAGGGCCGAGAAGTCCCCACTCAGAATCCAGAGAGTGTGGCCAATACCTAGAGTCTGGAGGGCAGGGACATTGTGTAAATTGTCTCAGAGAACAAAGGATTATTTTCAAAGCTTTGAGGACTATTGTGTTCTGCTGACTTGCTTGGTGCCTGTTATCCCTTCTTTTCCTCCAGTTTCTAGCATTTGTAATGGAAATGTCTAGCTTGTGCCTGTTCTGCCATTGTACCTTTGGAAGCAGATAACTTGTATTCTAGATTTCATAGACAAAGAGGAATTTTTGGATTTTGAACTTGGAGTTAAGATTTTTGCTATGATATGATGGGTTGACTATGTTTCGCATGTTGCAAGGATGTGATTTTTTGGGGGACCAAAGGGTGGAATGTCATGGATTGAATTGTGTCCCCCAAAAATGTGTTTATCAATTTGGCTAGGCCATGATTTCCAGCATTGTATGGTTGTCCTCCATTTTGTGATTGTGTAATTATATGTTAAAGAGCATCAGGGTGGGATTGTAACACCCTTACTAATGTCACATCCCTGATCCAATGTAAAAGGAGTTTCCCTGGAGTGTGGCCTGCACCACCTTTTTATCTTGTAAGAGATAAAAGGAAAGGGAAGCTAGCAGAGAGTGAGGACCTCATACCACCAAGAAAGCAGTGCCGGGAGCAGAATGCGTCCTTTGGACCCAGGATTCCTGCACAGAGAAGCTACTAGTTCACAGGAAGATTGATGAAAAGGACCTTTCTCCAGAACCGACAGAAAGAGAACGCCTTCCCCTGGAGCTGACCCCCTGAATTTAGACTTCTAGCCTAGCCTGAGGTATTTCTGTTACAGCAGCACTAGATGACTAAGACAGTACCACAGGTGATATGGACTGGTAGTGGACATGAATTTAAGAAATACAGTAGCCAATTTTTGCAATTCTGTGAGTGTATTTTTGTGGCTGCATGTCAGGCCCAGGGCAAAAAGACTTCCAGATCAGGCACTAGCTAGCTTTGCAGCTTTTGAACTTTATAACAACCTCTCTGGTCTTTTGTTTTTCATCAATGAAATGGAAGCTGAGTGATGGACATCCACATGCATCATCTCATTGCTCACCAGGGTGTTTCCCTAATTTGCCTGGGCTGTGATTCTTCACACCTTTATCTGCAACAGAGTTCCTGGGTGGTGCAAATGGTTAATGAGTTTAGCTGCTAACCAAAAGGCAGTTTGAGTCTACCCAGAGGCATGTTGGAAGAAAGATCTGGTGATCTACTTCTGAAAAATTGGTCATCGGAAATACTGTGAAGTGCAGTTCTACTCTGATTGACACACATGAGTTGGAATCAACTCCACAAAAGCTGGTACTGGTTATCTGCAAATATAATAGACTGGACTAGATCATGCTCAGTGTTCTACTAGCTCAAATAGCCAATGAGCTATTTTTTTTAATAATTTTTATTGAGCTTTAAGTGAACGTTTACAAGTCAGTCTGTCACATATAAGCTTATATACACCTTACTCCATACTCCCACTTACTCTCCCCCTAATGAGTCAGCCCTTCCAGTCTCTCCTTTCGTGACAATTTTGCCAGTTTCTAACCCTCTCTACCCTCCTATCTCCCCTCCAGACAGGAGATGCCAACACAGTCTCAAGTGTCCACCTGATATAAGTAGCTCACTCTTTGTCAGCATCTCTCTCCAACCCATTGTTCAGTCCCTTCCATGTCTGATGAGTTGTCTTGGGGAATGGTTCCTGTCCTGGGCCAACAGAAGGTTTGGGGACCATGACCGCTGGGATTCTTCTAGTCTCAGTCAGACCATTAAGTCTGGTCTTTTTATGAGAATTTGGGGTCTGTATCCCACTGATCTTCTGCTCCCTCTGGTTCATGTGGCCCTTTCTGTCTCTTGGGCTCATAGTTATCGTGTGACCTTGGTGTTCTTCATTCTCCTTTGATCCAGGTGGGTTGAGACCAATTGATGCATCTTAGATGGCCGCTTGTTAGCATTTAAGACCCCAGACGCAATGAGCTATTTTATAGAAAATATATAAATGACTCAAAAGCATGCTAGCCTCATATTACTGCTGCTACTATCACCATCACCACCACCACTACCACAGTCATGCCCAAGTGGAACTAAGTTGTTCAGCCCATGAGGACAGCCTAATCTCATGAAGAGTAGCACGTCTTAGCAATAAATAGCCCTCTGAGGGCTGATCTTAAAACCTTAAACCAAACTCATAGCCTCCTGTCTAACTATACCTAAACCATTAGGAAAGAGTTTATTTAGCATTGGTTGCAGAAATTGTGGAATTTCCTCCCCTGAGGATTGTTAGGCAGCCTGAAGTTTTTGCTTTGAGGTGCCCACAAAGACTTTGAAAATAAGAGAAGGAAGGTTGTCTTCTGAGGGCTTGACTGTAAGTGAAAACATCATGGACACAATATACAAAAGCCATCTTTGAAAAGTAGGCTAACTCTAAGACCGGAAGACCATCAACATATCTTAAGAAGAATGTATTGGTTGGAAGAGAGTTGGAAAATCAAAGGCTATAAATAAACAAAGAGTCGCTGAGGCAGGGCTCACTTAAACACAGTTAAGGAGAGGGGGTCTTAGATCTATGAAACCAAAATGCCAGTGTCCTAATGGACACTGCAGAACACAGCCCCTGTTACCGTGTTAAGTGCCTTTCATACAGTATCTCATTTAATACGTTCAAAACAGTCCTAGGAGATAGCTATCACCCCCACCATTTTACAGATAAGGAAACTGAACTGAAGATCAGAAAGGACACGCAGTTGGTGAGTGATGGAGCTGGAATCAGACTCAGGCAGTGTGGCTCCCAATGCGCTGCTCTCAATGAGCTGCACGCACTGCTGGAACAGTCAAGTGGCTGCCTGTGCTCTCCTTCAGGCCAGACACTGAAGAAGATGCAATCAGATGGTTTCTTGGTGAGTAATAGGAATCAAACTGTTTAAGAGCATGGTTTGTTTGGTCCCAAAGCCAAAACCAAACCCTTTGACGTTGAGTTGATTCCAACTCATATCGGCCCTATAGGAAAGAGTAGAACTGTTCCATACAGTTTCCAAGGAGTGGCAGGTGGATTTGAACTGCCGATCTTTTGGTTGGTAGCTGTAGGTCTTAACCACTGTACCATCAGAGCTCAGAGGGTACTGTTTCTCTAGGAAGAATACTGGTGATAGGGGACATTGGTGGTTTAGTGTTAAAATTCTCACCTTCCATGCAGGAGACCTGAGTTAGATTCCCAGTCACTGTACCTCATGCGCAGCCACCACCCACCCATCAGTGGAGCTTCCAGATTAAGATGTGGAGCTTCCAGATTAAGACGGACTAGAAGAAGGGCCTGGTGATCTACTTCTGAAAACAGCCAATGAAAATCCTACAGATCACAGTGATCTGATCTCGTTATGCATGGGGCCATCACGAGTTGGGGGCGCATTCGACGGCAGCTAACAAGAAGAAGACTGGTGACAGGGAATATCTGAACCACACAACTGCTGTTCTCTTTGGCTCTGATCCTCTGCCTCTCAAGCATCATTCTGGACGTGAGCCAGAGGGAGAGATTGGGACTGCTAGTTCCCTTAAGCAGTCTCAGTTCCATTTTAGTTGTCAATAAGTTCAAGGGCATTAGGGTTTATGTATCAGTCTCATGGGGTTGGTTAGTCTAGGTCTTCTTCCACATACTGGTATCGTCACCAAGAGAGTAGAAACCATTGTGTGACGCTTTCTGGGTCAGCCGGCTTTCCTGGTTCATGTCCTGATGGTTTTTAAAAAGTGGGAGAACTGTGTCGTGCTTATTCCTTCTCTTACGATTTCTGTGCTCTTTAGACTTTTATTAGCTATACTCCAAAGGTAGACTTCACTCCAGCCAGTCATCATGCGCTGGCAGTGATAATGATAGGTAAACTTTATTGAGTATTTTGTGCCAAGCAGTTCAAGTCATTTTAAACAAACAAAACTAAGCACCATTCTAGAGGTACCACAGAAGGCTTTCTGCAGAAGATGATGTATAATCATCTAGATTTTGAAGGATGGATAAGAACTTTACCTTATAAAAAGAGAGAAATAAACAAACAAATAAATAAATAAATTCCAGACAGAGGGAACAGCATAGGCAAAGGTTTGAAAGTTGAACCTGGCAAAGTGTGCTTTGGGAACTCAGTTTGGCATGGCTGAAGCAAAACGGAGCACCGATGAGTAGTTTTCTTATTGCTGGCTTTGGCAAGAGGCAGGAACAGACAGTTGTCGCTTTTGTTGGGGAGGTGATGGCTGAGGTGCTCAGGGAGGCAGCTGGCAAGGTGCATGGTACAGCAGAAGCATCCTTCTCTCACATCTCTCAGTTCTGCCAGATCTTTCTAGACACCTACCCTTTGGATGACTTGGTCGAGATTTGATTGTTCTGGGATCAGGCAATGAATGAGACCAATGGAACTGCCCTTTGATTAAAGCAAGAAACCCCACTCTGGACATGGGGTTAAAGTGGTCCCTGTGCTGTTCAAATTATAGAAAAAGAAGAGGTGATATGGTATGGTGAAAAGGGGAAAGTGAGGGAATTAAGACTTATAGAGCTCTGTCATGGATTGAATTGTGTCCCCCCAAAATATCTGTCAACTTGGCTAGGCCATGATTCCCAGTATTGTATGATTGTCTACCATTTTGTCATCTGATGTGATTTTCCTTTGTGTTGTAAACCTTATCTCTATGATGTAAATGAGGCAGGGTTAGAGGCAGTTATGTTAATGAGGCAGGGATCATCTACAAGATTAGGTGGTATTTTAAGTCTATCTCTTGAGATATAAAAGAGAGAAGTAAGCAGAGAGACAGGGGGACCTCATACCACCAAGAAACAAGAGCCAAGAGAATAGCACATCCTTTGAACTAGGGGTCCCTGTGCTGAGAAGCTCCTCTACCAGGGAAGATTGATGACAAGGACCTTCCCCCAGAGCTGATAGAGAGAGAAAGCATTTCCCTGGAGCTGGTACCCTGAATTTGGACTTCCAGCCTCCTAGACTGTGAGAGAATACATTTATCTTTGTTAAAGCCATCCACTTGTGGTTTTTCTGTTATAACAACACTGGATAACTAAGACAAGCTCCCGTATAGGCTAGGCTCCATGGTAGACACATTATCCACTGTGTGTCATTTGATTCCTGGAACCCCAACAGTTTTTTTTTTTTTTTTTTTTTTTACCTTTTTATAGATGTGGAGGCTTAGAGGGGTTAACGGGCTTTCTGCCCAAGGGAGGAAGTAGTGGCAACTGGATTTGGACCAGTATTTGTCTCACTCTGGTGTCTCTGGCTGATTGACTCTTTAGGACGTCTGAGATAACATTCTTGTTTGGTCAACAATTTGCTGTGTGGTTGCAGGTGAGTGAATTATCCTCTCTGAGCCTCAGTTTCTGGATCTGTAAATTTGTCTCCTTGTAGGTTATACCCAATCACCTCAATTCTTCCCTTTGGATTCTTATAGAAATCTAATTTGTCTGACCCACCACAATCCTTCAAAAATATGAGAATAGTATACATTTCCTGAATCTTCTTATTTTCAGACTAAAAGTTCTTACTTCTTTAAATTGCCTTTTCCCTTGCTTTTTTGTCCTTTGCAGTCAATCAAGTGGCATGGTTGCTATCTTGTTGTGTGCTGTGGAGGTGATTCTGATTCATACTAACCCTATAGGACAGAGTAGAGCTGCTCCATAGGGTTTCCTAGGCTGTAATCTTTATAGGAGCAGATCTCCAGGTCTTTTCTCCTGCAGAGTGGCTGGTGAGTTTGAACCGTGGATCTTTCCATTAGCAACCAGGCTCTTTAACGATTGTGCCACCAGGGGTCCTTGGTTGCTATCTTAGGTTGCATTAAAAGAAGTGCCTGAATTATAGGAAGGGAAAATTTTCCTCTGGTCAGAGTACTTCTGGAGTCGAGGATTCAGCTTTGAGACCATGAGATGTGAGGGATCAGATGTCTAAATGTATGTTAGAAGTCTTCCACAGGACTAGTCTTGTTGAAATAGAAAAGTAGAAGTACATGGCCTTTTCTTTAGTCCATTAATCTCAACACTTGAAGTTTTCTTGAGAGACCCCACTTCAGTAAATGAAATCTCACACTGAAACGTTGGGTAGCTTTAAGGATATATATGGATATGGATAAGGGGTTGGGGAAATATGTGTTAGGAATGGTCTAAATCCTGACAAAAGATGCACAGCTTTCCATGGCTCTAATTCTACTTTTGGTAGTAGGTTTTTTAGCTGGAATATGGGTTTATCAGGAAATATCCAATGACCACTGGGACGTGAGCCAGGTTCTGTTATTGGCTGGGCATGACCTTGAGCAAGTCTTTTCCTTCTCTGGGTCAATGTTTCCTCATTTGTCAAATGAAAGAGCTGGACTAGAATCTGGGAAGGCCAAATGGTTTCATTTTACATGCCAAGTGTGTGATTCATTATGTGAGAAGTATGAGAATATGCATGGGCTCAACAGTAAAGAGCTCTGTGAGTGATTAGTGATATTAGTCAGGATACCAAGTGACGGAAATTCAACTTGAACTATTATAAATAAAAAGAGAATGCACTGGTTCACTAGGAGGAACTGCCTTCAGGCATAGCTAGACCTGGGGGCACACAGGATGTTGTTAAGCAGTCTTCTCTCTCCATCCTTTGGCTCTGGTTGATTTTGTTTGGCTTCATTGTTCACACAGGCTCTGTCTACTGGGTGGACAATATGGCTACAGGCAATCCTAAACACCTCTCTCCTTCTGTATTAGCAACCCCCAGGGAAAGAGACAATCTTTCCAGTTAATTCTGGTAGGTAAGTCCTGGAGTGGTTTCCTATTGTCTAGGTTTGGGTATTTTGTCCATATCTAAACCAATCATTGTGTGGGATGTCTTTGAATCCCAGCTCCAATCTAATTTTGATTGGCTAGATCTGGGTCACATGTGCTCAATCTTGTGACCAGGAGGGAGGAGCACTGTGATTAATAGCCTGTGGCTGCTAACCGAAAGTTGGAGGTTCAAGTCTACCCAGAGGCACCTTGGTAGAATGGACTGGTGATCTACTTCTGAAAAATCAGCCATTGAAAATCCTGTGGAGCACGGTTCTACTCTCTGACACACATGGGGTCACCATGAGTTGGAAGGACTTAGTGGCAACTTAGGTTGGTTTGTTACTGTTTAGACCTCCTAGAATGGGGAGGATCATGCTTTCTTTAAAAAGAAAACCAAGGAGCTATTCTTGGTAGCAGAGGAATGGGGAGGACATTTGGGCAGAAAAAACCTATATGTAGATACTAACACCAGCTGTACAAGTGGGAGGCAGATTGGTGTCATACAGACCACACATTTTTTATCATAGAATTAGATTGAGGCTCTTACAACTCTCAAATTCTTTTCTTTTCAACAAATAACACAGAATAAATGGCACTGCACTCTACTTGCAGCTTGAATAATAACAATCGAACAAATGGCAAGACTGGGCAACCTTCTTCTCTGCTCTTGGCCTCAGTTTATTCTTTTTTAAAATAAAAGTGTTGATTTTGTCACCAGGTATCCTCTCAAAGTGCCCTTAATCTCTGACATCCCCATTCCATCCAGCAGAAGCCCCCTGGAACTTTGTCCCACCAGGCCATGAGCTGAGTCTGAGCAGGGCCAGTAGAACTCAGCAGTCTCTGCCCATCTGGAAGAGGTGGTCTCTGAGTCAGCTTGTTGTCTTAGAGCCAATAACCAGGGAGTGTATGTGGAAGCTCTCTGAATCCCAGCCCACTTCTAAGCTTGCCATGTTGGGCCCATCTGTTGGTTGGATGCCAACTTCATTTTCCTTTGCCTAGCACTTCCTCTTGTGGTTCTGGTGAAGAACACTGAATATGCGTGGACTTCCAGAAGAGCAACAAATCAGTCTTGGAGAAAGTACAGCCAGAATGCAAGGATGTGCATTAGAAGAGAGGATGGCGAGACTCTGGCTTGCTTACTTGGAACATGTCATCAGGAAAAACCAATTGCTGGAGACGGATATCTCGTTTGGTAAAGTAGAGGGTCTTCGAAAAAAGAGGGAAATTCTAAGTGAGATGGATTGACACAATAGTTGCAACAATGGACTCAAATATAACAAACATATCTCATGAAGATAGTGCCAGACCAGGCAACATTTTGTCTATTATATGTAAGGTCACTGTCGTAGTCATCTAGTGCTGCTGTAACAGAAATAGCACAAATGGATGGTTCTAGTAAACAGAAGTTTATTCTGTCACAGTCTAGTAGGCTGTAAGTCCAAATTCAGGGCATCAGCTCCAGGGGAAGGCTTTCTCTTTTGGCTTTGGAGGAAAGTCCTTGTCATCAGTCTTCCCGTGGACTAGGAGCTTCTCAGCACAGGAACCCCGGGTCCAAAGAATGCACTCTGCTCCCGGCACTGCTTTCTTGGTAGTATGAGGTCCCCAACTCTCTGCTGGCATCCCTTTCCTTTCATCTTTTGTGAGATAAAAGGTGGTGCAGGCCACACACCAGGGACACTCCATAATGGATCAAGGATGTGACCTGGGTAAGGGTGTTATACCCCACCCTAATCTTCTATAACATAATTTAATCTTGTCTCATTAACTGCAGGCAGAGATTAGGATTTACAACACATAGGAAAATTATATCAATCACAAAATGAAGGATAACCACACACTACTGGAAATCATGGCCTAATGAAGTTGACACATATTTTGGGGGGACACAATTCAATCTATGACAGTCACCATGAGTTGGAGCCAACATGGTGGCATCTAACAACAACAATGCTTCCTCATGTTTCCCAAAAGATAATTCATTCCAAAGACTTGAATTGATGGTGTGCTTTTATAAGCTACTGGACCTGGTGATTATAAAGCCCTGACCCCCTTCCCATGTAACTTTCAAGGATCACCGTGCTGTCCACCCCAAAGAAGAAGTATATTTGCAAGCTGTTCAGAGAGAAAGACTGTCTTGGGTTTCAACCTTGTTGAGACTGATTTTTTGTTTTTGTTTTAGGCCCTGCCTTCTTCATTCCATGCAAAAGCATTATTTCTTTGGATTTTATCACCCACTGCCACCATTTCCCATCTGCTGCTGGGTGATTACTGAGTGACATCTATGTCCTGGCCTCCTTGTTCCTGTGAAGAATGCGGTTTTGATGAGTAAACAATTGCACGGTGTTTTCTCCAGTCCCATGGGAATGGGGGTTATTTAAGTTCAGAGGTACACAAAGACTTTATAAACTTATAGCTGTAATTGCTTTGTTAGTTCATAGCACGTGCTGAGTGTAATGACCTGATTTGGGATTGGGGAAAGGAGCCTAGGATGCCTCAGCCCCAGACACCTGTATAAGACAAAGTTCAACTGGAGAGAGAGGCAGTTACTTATTATCCTGGCTCTGCACACAGTGACTTCACAGCTGGACAATCAACCTAAGGCCCTGGCCAAGGAACAGGGCAGGAGAGCAATCAATATTTTAATCATTCCGGAAACTGCCTGCAAAAATACCAGCAAAAACAGTGAAGAGACATTTTCTGAGTGCCTAACATGTATTAAACCCCTGCTATCGAGTTGATTCCGACTTACAGCAACCCTATAGGACAGAGTAGAATTTTGCCATAGGGTTTCCAAGGAATGGCTGGTAGATTCAAACTGCTGACCCTTTGGTTAGCAGCCACCAGGGCTCCCAGCTTGCACTAGGCCCCCGTATTTTGTTTTAATTTCTTCCCGTGAAGCCACAAATATTCCAATTCTATCGAAGAGAAGGAAACTGAGGCCAAAGTTGTAAAGCCACACAGCTGCTAAATAACAGCTTGAATTTGCACTGAGCTCTGCCTGTCTCTGGTCATTTCCCAGGCTGCATCTAGAACTCAGAGGGCAGATGACAAGGAACCGGGCTGGAGCAAGGAGACCACCAGGAAGTCTGGGCACTGCCACTGCCTTTGGATTCTTGGATTCTGGATATTAGCCTGTACACTGGGAACAATTAAGCATCCTGACAACAT
The DNA here is from genome assembly GCF_024166365.1 of Elephas maximus indicus. Classification (NCBI taxonomy): domain Eukaryota; kingdom Metazoa; phylum Chordata; class Mammalia; order Proboscidea; family Elephantidae; genus Elephas; species Elephas maximus. The sequence continues at coordinate 98,918,639 of NC_064821.1, forward strand.
GCTGGGTGGAAAGCTGGGAGATGAAAGGTTAAGAGGAGCCTGGGAGAGGTGTTGGCAAGAGTACCCCCAAGTTTGTCAAGTTGCCCAGTGCCTTTGGCCCACTGCGGCAATCAAAGCCTAGTTTCTTTAGAAAACAGAGAAGCTTGCTCTTTCCTCATTACACCAACAGGAGGCAGCAGAGAGCAGCAAACATGTCTTAATTCTGAAAAGCCCATTTTGCTCTTAGTTTTGTGATTTGGGCAAGTTTATTCACTTCTCTAAGGAAGCCCTGGCAGTGCAACAGTTAAGTGTTTGGCTGTTGTGATTATTAAATTTGTGTGTCAACTTGGCTGGGCCAAGATTCCCAATGGTTTGGAAGTTACGTAATGATGTAATTTGGCAGTTATATAATGATGTAGCCATCCTCCAATAATGATCTGAGGTGATCAGCCAATCAGTTGTAAGGGGAGTTTCCTTAGGGGTGTGGCCGGCATCCAGTAGATATATATATACTGCTTGTCATCACCTGACCTCCAGTTCTTGGAACTTGAGCCAATGGCCTGTTGTATTGCCTGCCAATCTTGGGAATTCATCTTCCACAGCCTGTGAGCCAGTAGCCTACCATCTTACCTGCCAATCTTGGATTCATCAGCCTCCACAGCCTGTGAGCCAGCGGCCTGCCATCTGACCTGCCGATCTTGGGTTCACCAGCCCCTTCAGCTAAGTGAGTCAGGAGAAGCCTCCAGTCTGACAACTGACCCATGGACTTGGAACTTGCCAACCTCTATAACTACATAAGCCATTTCCTTGAGATAAATCTCTCTGTCTTTCTATTTATATATTTCACTTGTTTTGCTTCTCTAGAGAATCCAGCCTAAGACAGCTGCTAACCAAGAGACCTGGTGATCCGCTTTCTTAAAGATTACAGCCAAGAAAACCCCATGTGGCATTCTACTTTGTCACATGGAGTGGCACCCAACAACATCATTTGCTTCTTTGGGCCTTAGTTTCTTTGTCTAACTGGGAATGCTAACTCCCACACCTCAAGAATTCCTCACAAAGTTTTTGAGACCATCAAATGTGATTGTGGATTTAAATGGCTTTGTAAATCAAGTACAGACCCATGTAAGTTTATTGTCTTCTCAAGTCTATTGCCTTTTATGAAAATTTCCTTTAAATTCTTTCTAGAAATAGGTGGGCTATAAAAAAAAACAAGTAAAAATAAAAATGATGATTTGTTATAAAATTACCTGACACTTGTTTTGCGAAAAGACATTTTTTCCATCTTGGAATTACCAAAAACTCTGACTCACAATTGGATAGTGGGTGATTTGTCCTCTGGAAACATACCTAATGATTATGCAAGGACATTTTAGACACAGTCCCTGCCCTCATGAAGTTGGTATGAAGTGGGGGATGCAGGCCTTAACTGCTTGAGTGTAAACACATGTAGATGAGCATACCATTAAATTATTTTAATTGTGGTAAGGGCTAAAAAGGAGTGGCTACTCAAAGAACGTAGGATAGAGAGAATTAACCCAGATTTGGAGGGTTAGAGAAAGTGATGTTTGAGTCAAAATCTCAAAGATTCCTGGAGGTTACGTAGGTGAAGTGGAAGAGGGAAAACCATTCTAGGTATTGGGAATAGTAGGTTCAAAGGCCCTGAGGTGGGAAGGAAAAGAGAAAAGTCAGTATGCCTGGAATGCCAGGAATACTCCTGGCTTAAACATAAAACACCATGGCTCAAACATAAAAAAAAAGACATGGAATATTCATGACCTTTCCATCTATCTGAGGAAAAAAACAATCACTGACATATTGGGTAAATTTAAATTATGTAATTTTATTTTTTATTGCTCCTTGCAGATTGAAAGCAGTACTGTCAGCTTCAGGATCATAAACATGTGTTTAGTGTTATTTGCTCCGCTCACATGATGATAATATTTGGCATAAGGATAGTGAGATCATGAAAACAAAAAAACTCCTTTTCACGAACAATTATTTAAGGACTGTTGTTGTTGTGGAAACCCTGGTGGTTAAGTGCTACAGCTGCTAACCTAAAGGTCGGCAGTTCGGATCCACCAGGCGCTCCTTGGAAACTCTATGGGGCAGTTTTATTCTGTCCTATAGGGTCGCTGTGAATCAGAATCGACTTGACGGCAACGGGTTTGGTTTGGTTTTTGAGTTGTTGTTGTAAGGAGACCTGGAGGCACAGTGATTAGGTGCTCGGCAGCTAATCGAAAGGTCAGCGGTTCGAACCCGCCAGCTTCTCTGAAGGAGAAAGATGTGGCAGTCTGCTTCCATAAAGCTTACAGCCTTGGAAACCCTATGGGGCAGTTCCACTCTGTTCTGTAGGGTTCCTATGAGTTGGAATTGACTCGATGGCAATGGGTTTGTTTGTTGATTATTGTTGTTATGCCTTCAAAATTGAGTTTTCCTCTTTATTTTCCATTCTGCCCTTCCTGACCTTGATATTGTCAGTGGGTCTGCATTGCTTTGTGGCCTGGTCCTAGTGTATGTTTTCAGACTTGTTTCCCACCACTCTCTCTCTTTCACATACTCTCTCTTCCACCCTGTCCCTCCCAAGCCCTGCACCTCCCTGCTCCCACACCTTTGCTCAGGCCATTCTCCAGCTCACCTGCCTGTCTTTCTTCTCCCTCCTGAACGAAGTTCTTGTGTCCTCCAGGCCCAGGTGAACTGTGGCCTCCTCCTTGAATCCAAGGCAGAATGACTGCCCACCATGATGTCCCCAAGCACACTTTCTGTGGCGTCTTATTGCAATGAGCATGTGCTCTGCCTTGAATCAGAGTGATTTCTTTCTATGCCTTCCTCTCATTAGACTGAGTTCTTTCAGGGCACGGATTACTTTTTTTTTTTTTTAATTGTGCTTTAGGCGAAAGTTTACAGAGCAAATTAACTTCTCATTCAACAATTTATATATAAATTGTTTTGTGACATTGGTTGTAATCCTGCGATGTGTCAACACTCTCCCCCTCTCCACCCTGGGCTTCCCCTTTCCATTTGTCCTGTTTTCCTGTCCCTTCCTGCTTTCTTGTCTTTGCTTTTGGGCAGATGTTACCCATGTGGTCTCATTTACGTGATTGAGCTAAGAAGCACGTTCCTCACGTGTGTTATTGTTTGTTTTATAGACCTGTGTAATCGTTGGCCAAAGGGTGAACTTGGGGAGTGACTTCAGTTCTGAGTTAAAAGGGTGTCTGGGGACCATAGTCCTGGGGCTCCTCCAGTCTCTTTCAAACTGGTAAGTCTGGTCTTTTTTTGTGAATTTGAATTTTGTTCTACGTTTTTCTCCCACTCTGTCTGGGATGCTCTATTGTGACCCCTGTGAGAGCAGTCGGTGGTGGTAGCTGGGGACCATCTAGTTGTTCTGGGCTCAGGCTGGTGGAGGCTGTGGTACTTGTGGTCAGTTAGTCCTTTGGACTAACATTTTCCACGTACCTTTGGTTTTTTCATCCTCCAGGGCACGGCTTACTTGAAGTCTGGAAGTCTTAGTACAGTGCATGTCACACCAAATGGGATGCATATCACATTAAGTTGGTGCTTAATCCCAATTGAACTGAACAGATGATTGGGAAAAATTTTCTCAAGTTCTAGGGTTAATAATGAATTTCTGTTGGGGGACTTTTTTCACTTAAAAGTAAAATTAATTGCTTGATTTTATTTGTAACAGCAAATGTTGGCCACAACTTAGATATTTAATAATAGGGAATTGTTTACATAAATTAAACTACTCATATATAGTGAAATATTATGCAACCATTAAACATGATGTAAAACACACTTATTATCAAAGAAACGTGTTCACAATATAGCGTCAAAAAAAGAAAGTTACAAGACTATACGTATGTTATATTGTTTGTGCGTGCAACACAGTACTGAGAGTGTCTGATGTATCTGACAGGTGACAGGTGAATGTAGGTGCCACTACCCCCTCCTGTCCTTCTGGCAGCCTGATGGATGGATGCATAGGCATATCTGGAGAACTTGGCCAGGGTCAGATTGAGAGTGGAAGCAATGGGAGGTTACAGAGGTGGCTGTAAAGTCCCTGGAATATACCCCACCGTAGAGGATGGGGCCTAGGGAGACTGACTCTCAGGAGATCAGGAGGAGAATAATGGTCCTAGACATAGGAACGGCCTGTCACTTAGCCACTGGAGATTTCCTTCACCCTGGAGGTGGACAGGGCTATGTATTTAAACTCTGGTGTCCCCACTGGAAGAGCAGAGATGGGAAAAGACATTTCTCCTATGAGGGGTCAGGAACATCCATGTGGCCCAGGAAGTGGCCGTGGTTGAAACTTAGGAGTGAAAAAGCAGAGTTGCCCAAAGGGAGCTAGAACAGTCCAAGGCAAATGGACGCAGAGGCAGCAGGTGGCCAGCTGGGCAGGGCAACCTGGGGGTGGCCGGCTGAGAGAAGCAAGGGCAGCAGCAAGGGTAACCTGAAGGTGAGCAGTGGCGGAGGCACAGGTGGCAGCCTGGGTGGGTTTAGGAATGTGCGTGGGATATCCCTAAAGATGTCTAGGGTTATGGGGGGCCTTGAAAAGGGGCCTGGGGGTCTGGTGATGGGCAGGGAGAAGCCATCAAGTCTGCTGTATAACCATTAATGATGGCTCATTTGAGTCCACAAACTAGTGAGAACTGGAGGGTATTTGGATTCTGTTTGCTCAATAAACTATACACGCATTAAGAAAAGCCTGGAAAAGTAGACATCAAGGTATTAAAAATGATACTCTCTGGGTGGATGGATGTTTTTTATTTTCTTCTTTTTGGCTTCTTTGTATTTTCTTATTTTCATGAAATGAACATGTGTTGCTCTTATAATAAGAAAGAAAAAAAAAAACAATAAAGTTGTTTTGTAAGAAATCAAATTACAGTACACATGTTGCCTGGGGACACGCTTAGGAGAGCAGCTGAGTGGTGGCCAAAGTACAAACAGTTACAGTGGATCCACACTGAGGATTCCTGCCTCCCCACTGCCCGTGGTCAGGAGCTGGGGGCAAGACGACCATGTGGGACTTAATCTGTGAGTTTGGATAAGGCCCCTGCTCTGTGCTTACACAGATGGCTAGACCATGTATATGCAGCAGTATTAACGGCATAAAAACACTTTTCTGCAGTCCTGCCAGCCTCACTTCATTAGCTCCTTCCAGAAGGAGTCTGTTTTGCTCTCCTGTCTCTGGTCTGCCCGCAGCCCACTTCCTGAGCCATGTACACCTGGATAGGCAATATAAGGGGAGCAGAGGGTGGGAGGCCAGTATAAGTCATGTGGCCATGGGTCCCAATTTTTATCCCAGTTCTTTTTATGTTTTTAATTAAAACATTTTTTTTAGAAATTGTGGTAAAAATATATATAACAAAACATTTGCTAGTTCAGCAATTTTTACATGTATAATTCAGAGGCATTGATTATGTTCATCATGTCCTGCAACCATTACCATTATCCTTTCCCACATTATTTCACCACCATTAACAGAAATCAGTGCCCCCTAAGCAACGATTCCCCTTTCCCCCTCCCTCTCACCCCTGGTAACCACTAATAAACCTTGGTCTCTACATATTTGCCTATTTCATATAGATGGAATCATACAGTATTTGCCCTTTTGGGAAAGACTTATTCCACTCAGCACAATGTTTTCTAGGTTCATGCATGCTGTAGCATGCATCAGGACTTCATTTCTCTTTATGGCAAAGTAATACTCCATTGCATGTGTATACCAGATTTTGTTTATCCATTCCTTTGTTGATGGACACTTATGTTGTTCCTATTTTTTGGTTATTGTGAATAGTACTGAGGTGAATATTGGTGTACAAGTTTCTGTTTGCATTCCTGCTTTCTATTCTTTTGATTTTTTTTTTTTTAAACTGGGTCATTTTAATGTTTTTTATCACATAATAAATAGTTCTCTTGATGACTGCAGACACGAAGCCTGTTTGGTAGTATTCGTAAACACATGGTAATGGTGGTTTTCCTGGTTGGTTTGCAGTCTTCGCCAATAATTAGGAGTTACTTATGTGAAACTGCTATCAAACCAGTAAGACTGCATTTATGCATCCATCATTTTCAGGATTGTTGGTAACCTGGGCATATTTTCCCCCAATAACCTTGCCTCCTTGTGTCACAAGGCCCAACTCGCTCACGTTCACCTCAATGACAGTACCTTTGGTAATAACACCCAAGGTTGTATATAGTGGGGATGAGGGATTCTTCTTTACACCAAGTATCGGCAGGCAAAAGGTGGCTTTAAGGTCAGGATGCATTACGTGAGCCTTCTTGAAACGTAAGCCCATCGGTCTGATGAATCGTTCATATTTAGGTGGTTTTCGCGTAAAGCCATCCCCAACAAAGCAGACTTTAGTAACCATCCTCTTCCATGCTTTCTTTTTTCTCTTTCCTGTTCGAATGACTTTTAATATTTCTGTTTCTCCCTGGGCACGGACTTTGGGCAGAGGGACTTCCCATTTTCCCGCTTTCTCTTTTCGTTTTTGTTTAATCATATTGGAAAGTACTTTAGCTCGGGACTGCCCCTCTCTATCCAGCAGATAGGCAGCTACTGCACCTTGTGGAGTCTTCTCATCATTCTTTTGTTTGGTGTTTCTCTTTTCATGCATCTCGATAGTCTTTTTCATTTGTATTTTCTCAGCATGGCGCTGCTTATGGTAGAGCTTAGCCTTTAGGCCAATCATCTTTTTCGCCTTTTTTGAACGTTCGTGAGCCTCTCGACTTTCCTTCTTTCTCTTTTTCTCATGGTAATCCAAACGATATCCATAGCACTTACGGTGTAACTCAATATATTCATTTTGTGGCATGGTGACGGCTGCAAAGCCGCGGGGAGCGGTATCCCGGGCGCGAAGGAACTCTCAATTTTCGGGTCTCTGAGACCCACGAGCCGACTCCACGCAACCTGCGACAGGAAAGCTATTCTTTTGATTTTTAACTTTATAAGCAGCTGCCAAACTGTTCTCCACAGTGGCGTTACTATTTTGCATTCCCATCAACAATGGATGAAGTTTCCAATTTCTTCACATCCACAAGAAAACCTGTTATTTTTATTTTTTTTTTATCATAATGATTCTAGTGGGGGTGAAGTGGTAGAAGGAGATGCAAACCAGAACCACAATGAGATTACACTTCACCCCCACCAGAATCGTTGTGACAACAAAACAAAACAAAACAAAACAAAACAAAAAACCACAGAAATCCTAGAAGCTGGACTATATAAAGAAGAACGTGATATCAGGATTGGAGGGAGACTTATTAACAACCTGGGAAATACAGATGACACAACTTTGCTTGCTGAAAGTGAAGAGGACTTGAAGCACTTCCTGATGAAGATCAAAAAGTATAGCCTTCAGTATGGATTACACCTGACCATAGAGAAAACAAAAATTCTCACAACTGGACCAATAAGCAACATCATGATAAACGGAGAAAAGGTTAAAGTTGTGAAGGATTTAATTTTACTTGGTTCCACAATCAATGTTCATGGAAGCAGCAGTCAAGAAATCAAACGACTTATTGCGTTGGGCAAATCTGCTGCAAATTTAAAGTGTTAGAAAGCAAAGATATCACTTTGAGGACTATGGTGTGCCTGACCCAAGCCATGATATTTTCTATCACCTCATATCCATACGACAGCTGGGCAATGAATAAGGAAGATGGAAGAATTGATGCCTTTGAATTATGGTGTTAGAGAAGAATGTTGAATAATACCACGGACTGCCAGAAGAATGAACAAGTCTGTCTCGGAAGAAATACAGCTAGAGTGCTCCTTGGAAGTGACAATGGTGAGACTTCGTTTCACGTACTTTGGACATGTTATCAGGAGAAACCAATCCCTGGAGAAGGACATTATGCTTGGTAAAGTAGAGGGTTAGCGGAAAAAGAGAAAGACCCTCAATGAAATGGATTAGCGCAGTGGCTGCAACAACGGGATTAAACATAGCAAGGATTGTGAAGATGGTGCAGGACCAGGCCGTGTTTCCTTCTGTTGTACATAGGATTGCTATGAGTCGGAACCAGCTTGATGGCAGCTAACAACAACAGTGACTAATGACACTGAGCATCTTTTGTTTGTCGGTCTTTTGTGTATCCCTTTTGTGAAATGTCTATTCAAGCCCTTTGCCCATTTTTTTTGATTGAGTTGTCTGTCTTTTTGTTTTTGAGTTGCAGGAGTTCTTTATATATTCTGGATGTTAAACCCTTATCAGATACATGGTTTCCAAATATTTTCTCCCATTCTGTAGGTTGTCTCTTCACTTCATTTAGAAAGTCTTTCGATGTACAAAAAATTTTAATTTTGATGTCCTCCAATTTATTTTTTGTCTTTTGCTGTTCCTGCTTTTGCAGTCATATAGAAGAATCCATTATTAAAACCTAGGTTCCAAGGGTTCAATTTTTGGTATGTGATGGTGAAGCCTCAGTAGCCTTATGCTCTAGAAGTCATGGTTTTTTACCATCACCCTCATCACATTGTCAGTCAGCCTTGGTTCTTCATATTGATTCATATTTATTCCTCTATTTCCTGTCGGGGCTCGAGCCCTACTTTGAATCCCAGCTTGTTTGGCAGGGGTTCTGACATGCCCGCCAAACTCTTGCAGCCCTGTCTCTCCTGGGCCATCTTCCTGGTACCCTCTGACCACTGGTTACAGTCCTGGTGCAAATAATCACATCATCTGTGATTGGTGCTACTATGTGTCTGACTTTAAGGGTCTTCTATTTTTTATATCTGGATTCCTGTGTTGCTGTGCTGGAACCACTAGATTGGACCCCACTCATAGTGACATCTACTGGATTCTTATTTGATTTGGCCACACCATAGAATAGATCTGGAGGAAAGGGTGGGGGTGCAAGTGGTAGAATTCGCACTGTGTGAGAGGCTGGGTTAGATTTCTAGACAATGCACCTTCAGCAGAGCCACCTGTCTGTCAGTGGAGGCTTGCATGTTGCTATGATGCAGAATAGGTTTCAGTGGAGCTTCTAGCCTAAGACAGTCTAGGAAGAAAGAGCTGGCAATCTACTTCCAAAAATCAGCCAATGAAAACCATATGGATAACATGCCTGGTCTGCAAATGATCATGGGCATGACACAGGACTGGGCAGTATTTTGTTCTGTTGTGCGTGGGGTTGCCATGAATTGGGAGCTCACTCCATGGCAGCTGTCATGGATTGAATTGTGTCCCCCCAAAATATGTGTCAACTTGGTTAGGCCATGATGTGGTTGTCCTCTATTTTGTGATTGTAACTGTATGTTAAAGAGGATTAGGGTGGTCCTGTAATACCCTTACTGGGGTCACATCCCTGATCCAATGTAAAGGGAGTTTCCCTGGGGTGTGGCCTGCACTACCTTTTACCTAACAAGAGATAAAAGGAAAAGGAAGCAAGCAGAGAGTTGGAGACCTCATACCACCAAGAAAGCAGCACTGGGAGCAGAGCACATCCTTTGGACCTGGAGTTCCTGTAAGGAAAAGCTCCTAATCCAGGGGAAGATCGATGAGAAGGCCGAAGGCCGACAGAGGGAGAAACCTTCTCTGGGAGCTGATGTCCTAAATTTGGACTTCTAGCCTACTTTATTGTGAAGAAATGAATTTCTCTTTATTAAAGCCATCCACTCGTGGTATTTCTGCTATAGCAGCACTAGATAACTAAGACAGCAGCTAACAACATTTTTAGCCCAGAAAGCCCTACATCATCTCTTCCCTGCCTGCCTCCCTGAGCGTATCTGGTACTACTTTCCCATTTGTTTCCTACAGTTGAGCAGCATTGACCTTCTTTTTGTTTCTTGAACATGTTTCTACCCCAGGGCCTTTGCATTTGCTGTTCTCTCTGCCCGGAATCCTTGTCCATTTGTCCCTTCACCTAGTGGCTCTTTTCCATTATCCAGGTCTCAGTTCAAACTCGCCTCTTCAAGGAGGACTTTTCTGGCCACTACCAAAGATGCCCCTCCAGGCACTCTTTCAATTAGGGGTTGGCAAACTTTGTAAACAGCCAGATAGTAAATATTTTAGGCTTTACAAATGTAAAAACCATGCTTTACCTTTTAGAAATGGAAAAACCATCCTTAGCTCATAGGCCATACAAAGACAGGCTTTGTATCTGCAGGATTTGAACCATGGGCTATGGTATCCGAAACCCCATTATAGATCATCATCCTTTTTATTGGTTTCACAATTTGTCACCACTTGGAATGATCTTATTTATTCATCAGCTTGATCTTGTTGATTTTCTCCACTAAAATTTAAATGCTGTGAGGATGGAAAACATCTGTCTTGTATTCCCGGTACCTGGTTGTCTTAGTCATCTAGTGCTGCTATAACAAAAATAACACAAGCGAATGGCTTTAACAAAGAGAAATTTATTTTCTCGCAGTCTAGTAGGCTAGATATCCAAATTTAAGGTGTCAGCTCCAGGGGAAGTTTTTCTCTCGGCTCTGAAGGAAGGTCCTTGTCATCAATCTTCCCTTGGACTAGGAGCATCTCTGCACAGGAACCCCAGGTCCAAAGGTCGCGCTCTGCTCCTGGCACTACTTTCTTGGTGATACGAGGTCCCCCGCTCTCTGCTTGCTTCCTTTTCCTTTTATCTCTTGTAAGATAAAAGGTGCAGGCCATGCCCTAGGGAAACTCGCTTTACATTGGATCAGGGATGTGACCCTAGTAAGGGTGTTACAGTACCACCCTAATCCTCTTTAACCACAGGCAGAAATTATGATTTATCACAATAGGAAAATCACAAATGGAGAACGACCACACAATACTGGGAATCATGGCCTAACCAAGTTGACACATTTTTTGGGAACACAGTTTAATCCATGACACTGGTAGGGTACCTAGCATATAGTAGATCCTCAATGTATTTTTTTTCTATTTTTGGATGAATTAATGAATGAATAGGTTTTGGAGACTGAGAAATTTGGGTCTGAATCCATGCTCTACCATTTAGAAGCTGTGCTAATTTGGGTAAATCATCTAATTTTGTGATTTTCAATTTTATCATTGGCAGAATGGAGATACCAAGAGCTCCCTTGCTATCACTGGGATGATACATTGAGAGGACATACATATAACACCAGCCAGAAGAAGGCCCTCCATAAACATTAGCCCCTTCCTGCTTAATTCCTTTGGTACACTTTTCTCTGCAGGGACAGCGTCTCTGACCCATTTTATCACCAGGTACCCAGTCTACATGGTCCCTGCTCCCTCTTCCTCCCCCCATTCTTGAGGTCGCAGCATTCTTTCTACATATGACAAACCTCTTGGAGCAGCAGAGTGTTTACAGTTGAGAGAGCTACACAAAGCTGGGACGAAGGCCATTGGTGTGATTGATGGAGGCTGAGAGGACAGAGCTGCCCTGGTGGGCTGTACAGATCCCCTTGGATTTGAAGCACGGCCCCCGCCCCTCCTTGTCCCTGGCCTGGCCAGGCCTGGCTTCAGCTCTGATTGTTATCCATTCCCCTGACTCTTAGGAGAGGAATGGGAGGAAACAGCACAGCCAAAGAAGAGCCTTCCAACCTCCCTCTAGCAAAGCCTCTTGCCTCATGAACTCCAAGGAACTAGAAGGAGATCTCTCAAATGTACATATTACCCAGCTGCAGCCACGAGGAGGGTCTTGGAGGAATCTCATCATCCTGGAATGTCAGAACTGAAGAGAGCACAGAGACCCCTCCTCCCTCATCACATACCCAGGAGTCCCCAGGCCTGTCAGAATGCTTCTCAGCACCCTTCTATCCTTCCTCTTACCATTGCCCCATCCTCTCCTGGCAGGTCTGGTCTCTCTGCTTCTGCGATGTCCCCCTCCTGTCCATTCTCTTTCTCACAACCAGAGTATCTAAGTCTCATCAGGTTGGTCCCTACTTAAAACCCTTTGATAGGTCCCTATTGCCTCTGGATGAAGCCTAAGCTCCTTAGTCTGTCCCTTAAAGCCATTCACAATCTGGGACCATCTACCTTTCCCCAGTCACTGCCCTCTGCTCCCATCCCCCTTCCCTGGGCTCAGCACACTTCAGCCACTCAGGGATCCTCCTTCAAACCTGGCTGGAGCAAATGCCACCTTTTCTGTAAAATCATCTTCGTGCCTCCCTCTTCCAGGACTTCACAATGCTCCCAGCTGGCCCCTAGAGTAGCACTGTTTCCACGGGGATCTGACTCATGTTACTAATAAACCAGGAGCATCTGGTAGATTTGAACTGCCAACCTTTTGGTTAGCAGTCATAGCACTTCACCTGTATGCTACCAGGGTTTCCATGTTACTAATAGCTAACACTTATCAGCTGTTTACCAGGGGCCAGATGTCCCTCTACTGTCAATGCTTTAGGGGTGAACTAGTTTACGCACAACCCCTGTGAGGTGGGGCTGTATAGTATACTCATTAATACTGTTTTGTAGATGAAGTGAGGGACTAAGAGGAGAAGTTACTTGCCTAAAGTCGCATGGCTAATAAATGGTGGAGCTCAGACTGGAACCCAGAGAGTCTGACTCCAGAGCCCAGATCGAAAGCACTGAGGTCACAGAGATGTGTTGGACATGGCTCCTGCTCGTAAGAAATCCAGTCCATGAAAGCATTGTAGTTAAAGCCTGGCACAGAGTAGGGGCTTGGCGCATGCTTGCTTACATATGAACCAATGAACCAATATGACTTATGTCCAAATTACCCAGCCCACACAGGAGTAGCACAGCTCCCAGAGGGGGAGTAACTTGCTTGGGGTCACACAACATGGTCCTTCTAGGGCCCAGGTGACTCTTTGTCCAAGCTTTTCTTTTGTCTCATGGAAATCTGTTCCAGGGCTGGAAGTAAGCCCTGCTTTTGGGAAGGGGGTATGACGTTAGCTGTTTCGCTTCCATCACTTGCACTGTAGGCTGAATGGTGGCCTCTGCTCACACTCCTCACCAGGGTGATCTGAAATATCTGTTGACCAGGCTCGTCCGTGGGACCTCTCTGTTAGCTGGCATCCGTGTGCTAGCCAGAGCCGATAATGGTCTTATGTGCTGCAGATTCCATGTGTGCATCCTTTATAATGGATCATATTGGGATATCGGAAGTGCAAACCTGGTATTTTCTCCATCTTGAGAACATTCCATGGCTTCCCAATGCTTACTAATTTAAGCTCAAACTCCTTATTCTGGCTTTCAAGGCCTTTCCCAATCTGGATGCAGCTTATCTTTTCACTGTACCCCATAAATACCCTTGACACCATAGTTAAATTGAACTACTTGGTGTAGGGAAGTAGCAGAGTAAGGTGTAAGGGACACAGACTTTGCAGTCTAACACTTTGCATCCTGGCTCAGTCTTTTGCTTATTTCTGCTGTTAAAGACAGAGAGAGAGAGAGAGAGAGAGAGAGAGAATACGGATCTGAACTCTTGTCCTGTCCAAGACCAGCACGATAGGATCTTACTAATAGAATGACAGAATGGGGGTGTACCTCCGTTAAGAAAAAAAAACTGACCCTCAGTTGCAGAAAAACAAAACAGACATTGTTATGTAGAACATTTGAAAAGCGTTCCTGCAGGTTGAAGAGATTAAAAGGGCTGATGAGGCAGAATTACATGATGCTACTGGGTAATAATTTTTATTTTTTTTTTTACTGGGTAGTCTTTGGGTTTTCCGCTTCATTATTCTCCATAGCGCTTAACACCATTTCGCACACTGTATATTTACTTCTTATTGTCCCTGCTCACTAGAATGAAAGCTCTATGAGGTCTACTTGGTTCACTGCTATATTCCGAGGGCATAAAATGGTGCCTAATAGAGAGCTGATGAATGAATGGATTAAGGGGACAAAGGGTAGCATCTACAAAAATTACTCATTGATCAACTTGTTTATATACGATTTTAATTATTCCTAAATAAATGTTTATTCTATATTTTTCTGTAGCATTATTCATCATTTAATTAGGTTAGCACCCAAGCTCTTAACCACTATGCCACCAGCACTCCCCAAGGAATCAACTAGAACCTACTATTTCAAGTCCGGGGGACACTGAGGTGAGTCAGGCACAGTCCCCATCCACAACCAGCTCAGGTTTTAGGGGAGCCCTATCAAAACATCAATGTCAGCACAATGTGATGGGAATAAGAGTAACAACAACAATAATAAAATAATAGCTGCAACCATCATTTATTGCATTCTCAATAAGTTCCAGACTTTAAATGATGGTCAGGTCTGGATTGAAATGAAGCAAGTGAGAGGCACTCTGGTGAAGTTTAAATGAATCAATACATTTAAAGTTCTTAGAGCAGAAGCTAATATTTGTTGAGCTCTCACTATCATCATCTATTGTTATTATACAGGCTCAGAATTCTTATGCGATCCAATGGAAGGGAGAATTAGTCCTCTCTCCCCTCTGCATGAATGAGATGTGTCTCAGAGCAGGTAAAATCTGATGCAGAGAGATAAAGGATGATAATACATGTCTTTGTCCCTTTGTGTCATGGAGGAAATTTTGTGCCCACTAATAATCATATGGGGCAGTGGAGGCTTAGTGGTACAATTTTCGTCTTCCATGTGGGACACCCAGGTTCGATTCCTGGCCAGTGCACCTCAAGCACCTGTCAGTGGAGGCTTGCATGTTGCTATGATGCTGAACAGGTTTCAGTGTAGCATCCAGGCTACAACAGAGTAGGGAGAAAGGCCTGGTGATCTACTTCTGAAAAAACAGACAAAGAAAATCCTATGGATCACAATGGGCTGATTCCATTGTGCTTGAGTCACCATGAGCCTAGGGCTGACTTGACAGCAGCTAATAACGACAATAATTGTATGAACTCTTAGTAGAGCTTGCTTGGAGCCATACACTTCTGTAGGTGCTTCATGCAGCAGAAAACAGGTTTCTATTGAAGCCTCATAAAAGCCCTATGAAGCAGGAACTGTTATATTATTGTCATCATCTCCAATACACAGACAGGAACCAAAGTGCAGAGAGGCTTAAGCAGCTTGCTCAAGGTCACACAGCTGGCAAGCAGAAAAGCTAGGATTTGAGCCCAGGCTGAGTTCCGGAGTGCCTACAATGCTATCCTGCTGCCATGTCTGTGCAGCACCTTCCATGGTGCGGGGCACATGTTAGAATCTTGGAGGATTTAGTCTTCTTTGTGACTTTTTTTTTTTTTTTTATTGTGTTTTAGAGGAAGGTTACAGAGCAAATTAGTTTCTTATTAAACAACTAATACACATATTGTTTTGTGACACTGGTTGCCAACCCCACGACCTGTCAACGCTCTACCCTTCTCACCCTTGGGGTCCCCATTTCTATTTGTCCAGCTTTCCTGCCCCCTCCTGCCTTTTTGTTCTTACCCATCGGCTGGTGTGCCCATTTAGTCTACTTTTGTTTTATGGGCCTGTCTTATCTCTGCCTGAAGGGTGAACCTCAGGAGCAACTTCAGTACTGAGCTAAAACGGTGTCCAGGGGCCATACTCTCAGTGTTTCTCCAGTCTCTGTCAGATCGGTAAGTCTGGTCTTTTTTTGTGAGGTAGAATTTTGTTCTACATTTTTCTCCAGCTCCATCCAGGACTCTCTATTGTGATCCCTGTCAGAGCAGTTGTTGGTGGTAGCTGGGCACCATCTAGTTGTGCTGGACTCAGTCTGGTGGAGGCTGTGGTAGCTGCGGTCCATCAGTCCTTTGGGCTAATTTTTCCCTTGTGTTTTGGTTTTCTTCATTCTGCCTTGCTCCACGTGGGGTGGGACCAGTGGAGTATCTTAGATAGCTGCTTACAAGCTTTTAAGACCCCAGATGCTACTCACCAAAGTAGGATGTAGAACATTTTCTTTATAAAGTAGGTTATGCCAACTCAGCTAGATGTCCCCCAAGATTGTGATCTCCAGCCCTCAGCCCAGTAATTTGGTCCCTCAGGGAGTTTAAATGTGTTTATAAAGCTTCAATGGCCTTGCCTTGCTTACCAAGTTTTGAATCCTGTTAAATGAGGATGGCTTTCTGTTTAGATGACTGACGAATTCCAATTAAGGGAGATCCAGAGGCTGTTTAGGTGAAGTCTGAGTTCTGTTCATAAGAGCTCTGAGTTCTATTTCAGCAGATTCCTAAGGGTGGGAAAAAAAAAAAAAACTCTACCACCCATCTTGTCAGTTTGTTGTACTGTGGTGGCTTCTGTGTTGCTACGATGCTGACAGCTATGCCACCAGGATTTCAAACACCAGCAGGATCACCCACAATGGACAGGTTTCAGTGAAACTTCTAGACTAAGACAGACTAGAAAGAAAGGCTTGAAGATTTACTTCTGAAAATTTGTCAGTTAAAATCCTACAGATCACAACAGAGCATTGTCCAATATAGTGCTGGAAGATGAGCTCCATAGGTTAGAAGACACTCAAAATACACGGTGGTTGCAATAATGGACTTGAATATACCAATGATAGTGAATATGACACTGGACCAGGCAACGTTTTGTTCTGTTGTACGTGGGGTTGCCATGAAACTGACTCAATAGCAAGTAACAATGATAACTAGGGGCACTTCTGCCAGAGGACACCTTCCTTCTGGCATTTTAGGTCAGCTTAGGGCCTTTGGAGGGCCCACTCTCAATCCACAAGCACTAACTGTAGCCTCTGTTGACAGGAAGGCTTGAAGGGGAGGATTGAGGGGCTCCTTGTAGATATGCAGCTGGTCTCTTAGAAAATATAATTTTCAAGGGACAGATGTTTTTTGCTGGTGGAAAAAGAAATAATAACTGTGTTGGAACCTCCCCCCCCCCCATTTCCATAGCTGGAGAGTTGCCAGCACTAAATCAACAGCTCTCTTTTGAGTGTATACACACATTCTTCCAGCCTTGTCAGTGACTGGGAGCTACTCTGGGTGTCCATGCAGATGTGTGTATGTATGTGTGGAGTACAATGGAATGCCCAAACCCTGAGTGGCCTTCAGGTCCAATTCCAAAAAATGCTTCCTCCTCCAGGAAGTTTTCCCAGAGCTCCTTAGCTGGAAGGAATGACGTCTTTTGATGCTTCTTGCTTTTTATTCAGTACTATAGGAGGATGTGTAGTGTGAAACAAGCAGACTCTGGAGAAACATAGAACTGAGTTTGAATCCCAGCATCACCAATTGAGAGCTCTATGATCTTGGGCAATTCACTTCCCTTCTCTGAGTCCTAGTTTTCTTACTTTAGAGTAGGAATGACAACACCTACCTGCTATGGTTATTGTGGTCTGATAAACAACATCATGAAAAATGAAGAAGCGTAAGTTGTCAATGATTTCATTCTACTTGGATCAACGATCAACCTCCTTGGAAGCAACAGTCAAGAAATCAATGTATTGCATAGGGCAAATCTACTGCAAAAGACCTCTTTAAAGTTTTTAAAAAAGCAAAGATGTTACATACTTTGAAGACTAAGGTGTGCCTGACCCAAGCTATGGTCTTTTCAATCACTTCATATGCACGCGAACGCTGGACAATAAAAAAGGAAGACAGAAGAAGAATTAATGCATTCGAATTGTGGTGTTGGCTAAGAATACCAAATATACTGTGGACTACCAGAAGAATGAACAAATCTGTCTTCAAAGAAATGCAACCAGAATGTTCCTTAGAGGGTGGTGAGGCTTTGGTATGCTTATTTTGGACATGTCACTAGGAAACACCAATTTCTAGAAACACCAATTTGGTAAAGTAGTGGGTCAGCAAAAATGAAGGGAGCGTTCAATGAGATGGATTGACACAATAGCCACAAGCTGAACTCAAACACAGCAATGATCACGAAGATGGTGTAGGAGTGGGCGACCTTCTGTTCTGTTATACACAAGGTGGCCATGAGTCAGAGCTGACTTGATAGCAATTAACAACAACACGGCTGTTGGAAGGATGTAATTAAGTAATATACATGTACCTGGCAGAGAGGTGTTGTGTGCGCCGCCCAGGCCATTTCAAGTTACAGTGACCCTGTAAGGCAGAGTAGAGCTCCTCTATAGGGTTTCCTAGACCGTAATCTTTATGGAAGTAGGCCTTTCTCCAGTGCAGCAGCTGGCTGCTGATCTTTTGGTAAGCAGCTGAGCACTTAACCATTGTACCACCAGGACTCCTTTAGCTGAGAGAAGGCCCTCAGTAAATGTTAGTTTCCCTCCCTCCTTCCCGTTGTGAGCTCCGTGAGGGCAGCACCAGAACCTTTTTCTATGATCCCTGGCTGTTTTGGCTTTAGCACTTACTCATGGAAGGGAACAAGAACATACAAACTTTTGGGGAGAATGGCATATGCTTGGCACATAGTAGGGATCAAGAAAGATTTGGTGTCATAATAAAAAATTAACTGATATACTTGACAAACTTTTGTCTTACCAAGCTTATCAATTGGTTGTTGTATTCATTCTTCATTTATGTAATAAATACTAGTTCAAGTGACTTAATTTGACTGTGTTGATCATTACAAAAATCATAGGATACAATTAGCAAGGATTTTATAGACCACCTGGTCAAACTACGTACAGAAGGGTAGTGAATTGTTTAAAGACACACAGCCATGAAATGTCAAGTGGGGTTTTGAATCAGGGCCTCCTGACTTTCAGAGCATGACAGGGTACCACTTACCTCTATTAAATTTATACGGTTAACTTGGGCTGGCTCTGCGGGGCAAGAGTCCCGTCCTTCCTGGATCTTTCTGCCTTGGAAATGATAGTTTTTGGGCTCCCACTCAGGGGCTTATGACTGGGGTATGGTTGGAAGGTGCAGTGTTTGTTTTGTTTCCTCAATTTCCCCTATGACGGGTGAACAAAAAATGCTTTGGAGCCTGGCAGCCCACATCCACCCGACTCACCAGGGGCATGAAAAAGTGCAGGCAGCCGCTTTAAAGTCTAATTTGCCTCAAGTGGAATAATCCAAAGAGTGGATTTCAGGGGTTTCCTGGAGACATAAATGCTACCTGCCCTATGGCCTGGACCTGAAGGGGAACTTTCATGAAATACATCCCAGATATTCAATGTCGCCAGGCTGGAATAATGAAACACTTCTTACAGGCAATTTATGAGCCCGAAAAACAGGCAGCTGACTTTCAAAGGCAGATGCCAAAATGTCAGCAGGTTTCTTCTAAGGTCAAGGCATCGATGAGAACCTGCCCAAGGCTACGTGTGGGGAGGCTTGAATTTGGGCCAGTATGATGGATTTCATTCCAAGCCGTTGGCACCTTTTGCCATGCTCCTCTTCCGGTTGTTAGGATCATGGTGGTGCAGTGAGGAGACTACTGGACTTGAAATCACAGGTCTAGGTGTGACTCCTGACGCGACCAGTTACAAGCTGTGTGACCTTGAGAAGTCACCTGACCTCTCTGAGCCTCAGTGTTCCCATGACTAAAATGAAAATAACACCCTCACCCCTAATAGCTGCTGTGTATATTGAATATGAAAGTGCCAGGTAAATAATATGAAAACAAAGTTGTTTGCTTGCTTGTTTGGTTTAGTTGTATTTTTTGATACTAACAAAAGAGTTTACAACAGATGTGTTTTACTGTATGTCACAAGTCAGGGGATCTGGGTCTAGCACTGGTTCCATAAATAACTTTCTGTGGCCCTTGATTAAATCCATTTTTTCTTTTTATGTTTGATACCCCACATCTAAAAATAAAAGCTACCATTTACTGAAGGCTTACTATGTGACAAAACCAAAAAAACTAAACCCATTGCCATCGAGTTGATTCTGACTCATAGCAACCCTATAGGACAGGGTAGACCTACCCCAAAGGGCTTCCAGGGAGCAGCTGGTGGATTTGAACTGGTGACCTTTTTGGTTAACAGCCATGTTCTTAACTACTGTGCCATCAGGGCTCCTACTCGGTGATAGGCACTGTGAAAAACTCTTTCCTTCCTTCCTTCCTTCCTTCCTTCCTTCCTTGCTTCCTTGCTTCCTTCCTTGCTTCCTTCCTTGCTTCCTTCCTTGCTTCCTTGCTTCCTTCCTTCCTTCCTTCCTTCCTTCCTTCCTTCCTTCCTTCCTTCCTTCCTTCCTTCCTTCCTTCCTTCCTTCCTTCCTTCCTTCCTTCCTTCCTTCCTTCCTTCCTTCCTTCCTTCCTTCCTTCCTCCCTCCCTCCCTCCCTCCCTCCCTCCCTCCCTCCCTCCCTCCTTCCCTCCCTCCCTTCCTTCCTTCCTTCCTTCTTCCCTTCCTCCCTCTCTCCCTCCCTCCTTCCTCCATTCCTTCCTTTCTTCCACTATATATTAACACCTACTATGTGGTAGTTACTTTTCTAGGCACTGAGATACAGCAGTGAACAAAATGGACAAAAATTGATGCCCCTGTAGCACTTAGATTCTAGCTGGGGAGATAGGATATAAACAAAATAAAGAGAAATTTATATAGTACTTTAGAAGGTGATAGGTGCTATAGAGGAAAACAAAGATTGGAAGAGGATAGAGACTGTATGTGGAAGGAGCGGTTTTAAATAGAGTGGTCAGATAAAGCCTCACTGAGAAGGTAGCATTTAAGCAAAGATGTGAAGGAGGTAAGGGAGCAAGCCACCTCTACAACCTGGGGAAAAGCGTCACAAACATGAAGAATAGCAAGTGCAAAGGCCTGGATGTGGGAATGTGCCTGAGGTTTCATGGGGCAGCAGGGAGCCAATGTGGCTGTGGCTGTGGCTGGGTGAGTGGTGGGAGCAGAGGAGTAGAGGAGTCAGAGGCCAGGAGCAGGCTGGGCAGACCGCGTGGCACATCATAGACCAACTGAAAAACTTGTCCTTTTACCCTAGGTGGGCAGCCAGTGAGCCAGATCTTCATTTCACAAATATCTTCCTATTTTTAATTTTTCGAGAAACAGTTTTGTTCCCCTCCTAGAAAGCTTTCACTGTAAATCCTCACCCATGATTCCACCACCCTTCTCCCTACCTCTCCCCTTTCTCACCTCCCAGTGTGCATCCCTGTATTCCAGGGTTCTGAGCAGAGAAGTGATGAGGTCCCTGCTTACATTTTAAAAGGGTCTATTATGCCATCCAGCCCTCCCAACAACTCTGTGAGGGAGGTGTTATTATCCCCAATAAAGTAGTTTTTTCTATCTACATAAGAAATGGACTTAAAAAAAAAAAAAAGTAAGAATAAACATGTCAGTCTTCTCCCAGACCAAAAAGCCCCATGGTTTCACAGTAGTGCTCATCCATTGGAATAACCCTGTCCTTTGGACCACAGGGCACATCCATTTGTTATTATTCATGACTACTGTTTAGAGATGTGAAGACAATGGACATGTCCTTATCCAGCTTCAAGGAGGTACCCCTTTCCAGGCCACTTGCCTCAGACTCTGAATCAAAGGAGGCTGCCCTCTGTTCCAAGGAGCCCTAGGCTTCCTGACCTTCCTCATCATGCCCTCTCTGTACCTGGATCCTTGTCCATTCTCTTTGCATTCTGGTCTCCCACCTCACTCACCTACCTACCTTTCAGTTCAAGTCATATTCTTGTTGTCTCTGGTTTCCTTCAACCTCAGCTCTCCTCTAACACAGAGAGTCTCTAGGACCCTCTTACAAGGCTCTTTCTTGGACTTTATAGCCCCACCAATGGGACCAGGTGGTTGCCTGGGCCTTTTCTTAACCACAGTGAGGATCCCAATTCCTTCAGCTACTTCAGGTATGATTTTGTTTTGAAACTCCTCTCCATTCTGGTTCTATTAGTCTTTGAAATGTCCATTTTCATTGAAATCACTGGACTACATGACCCTCAAAGGCAGGAATCATCCTTCTCATTTAAAAAGGCATTTATTAGCTTCATCTATATGCCAGAGCCAGAGTGAAGCATTGAGGATTGAATAAAGGCCTTGCCCTGCCTTCAAGAAACTCACAGTTTATTGTGTGTTATGGATAAGTAAATGAACTAAAATACTACCTGATAAATGCTGTGACAGAGAGAAGCAGAAGTAGCCCTGGGTGGAGAGAGGAGGAGTGAGTATCCAACCTACTGCAGATTAAGTTGGCTTCCAATGATCCCTGAGCCCTCCATATGGTGGAGGCCTTATCCAATTGCTTTCAGAGAATGTCTTATATGGGTTACCAGTGCTCACTCTTATTCATCTTTACCTTTACAAGGAGCTCAATCTTGGCAGAATGTGTTGAATCACTCATTTTCATTTGCTTTAATGACCTTCCCCCATGTATCATCTGGGGTTCAGTCAGAAAACACAAGCCACTCTAGTTATTTAGAGTAGGAGATGATCTAATACAAAGAATGTGAGGCTTACACAACTGTTGGAGGGGTGGGAGCCAGAAGAGTGAAAACAAGAAGGCCTCTGTGGGCTTTCAAAAGGAGTGGGTACAGATTCCAGGTAAGCTGACATCAATTGTCTCAGTTGCCTGTAGCTTCTCAGCAGGTTACCAGGAAACTGCTGGGGAAATAGCATATTTACCATCTCCTGACACCCACACATCTACGTGTATCTACCACCACTGACTAAAATCTTTTCTCTTTCTTCTTCCTGCTAAAAAATTATGTAAATTCCTCTCAGAGCAAGATCTATCAAGAATCCTGCTGGCAGTGAAGTCTGGGAAGTGTAGTTTTCAGACTCTCAGGCCCTGAAGTATAACAAAAAGTTTAGAAGGGGTGAGGATGGTACCGAGTATCCAAGCTTTAAAGTATCTCCAGCTTTAAAAAAAGCACAGCCTGTCTCCAAGGTTTTCCAATTCCAATTTCTGTTTCTTTGAAGCCTAGCATAAGCGTTTCTTTCTCCAAGTTTCAGACTCACCAGTGGTCTGAACTCCTAACTCCTACTTTATTTAATCTGAATACCCATTATGCAATTTACTTCTAGAAAGCAGAAAGTGCTTTGTTAGTGGAAAGTACCCTGGACTTGGAAATAAGAGACCTAGACTTTGTAATTTCTATAATTATTGATTATTATTCTTAAACTCAGGCACCATCTGGAGTATTCAACATCCTAAGATGTCAGATAAAAGCACAGTTTCATGGTTTATGAATATCTAATACCCTGCTTAAGATTCTGCAAATTCTTATGGGGGCTAAAGTTTTCATGGTCGTCTCTGCTTTAAAACCCATTACCTCAGAGTTAATTCTGACTCATATTGATCTTATGGAACAGAGTAGAACTGCTCCATAGGGTTTCCAAGGAGCAGCTGGTGAATTCGAACTGCCAGCCTTTTGGTTAGCAGCTGTAGCTCTTAGCCACTGTGCCACTAGGGCTCCATCTCTGCTTTAGGTTTCTACTTTAGAACATACTCTTCTATTCTGCTATGTATAGAACCAGACATGAGACTTAAGCTCTTTCGTGATGTCCACAAGGAAACTCACATAAAGCTTTCGAGAATGTAGTAGATTTCTCTAAAATCTTGATTGACACTCAGTGAGATCACACAACATAAACAGTAAACAACTTAATATCAGTATAGCCATGCCACCTTTCTTATGCTTATTATTTGCATAGTATATATATTTTCCATCCTTTTACTTTCAAACTGTTTGTTTTGAAATTTAAAGTATATCCCTTGCAGACAGAATATTGTTGAATCACACTTTTTTATACAGTCTGTCATTCTCTGTTTTTTTTAAAAGCTGGAGAGCTTAGTTCATTTACATTTAATATAATTAGTGATAAGGTTGAGTTTAAGGCCACTATTTTGTTATTTGTTTTCATTAGTTTCTTCTTCTTTTTTTTTTTTTTTCCTCGAATGCTCCTTTCCTAACCTAAGTGTATGCATTTTTTAAATTCAATTTTATTTCCGCTCTTGGCTTCTTATCCATAGCTCTCTTTATTATATTTTAGTGGTTGCTGTTTTTTGTAGGGCTAATAATATGCATCTTTAACTTACCTGAATCTATTTAGAGTCAATATCATACCACTTCTCACTGAACACCTGACTATTCATACCTTCTCCTTACCATTTCTCTCTTCACACCTAACATTTCTCATTTGTGACTTCACAAATATAATAACAGCATAATTTTGGTGACCTGCTTCTCATACTTTGTGCTTTTGTTGTCATATCTTTTATTTCTATATAAGTTACAAACCCCACCTTACAATGTTATCATTTTTGCTTTAGAGATCAGTTGTCTTTCAAGGAAATTATGAGATAAAAGTATTTTTTTACTTTTTTTTTTTAAACTGCTTTTTTTTTTTTGTTACTGTTCTTCCCTTCCTGTAGATTCCAGTTTCCATTCAATATTGCCATTCAGCCTAAAAGAAATTTAGCGTTTTTTAGCATCTTTTAGCATTTTTCATAGTGAAGGTCTGCTGACAATTATCTCAACTTGCATTTATCTAAAATGTATTTATTTTATCCTAGCTTTTGAAGAATATTTTTGCTGGGTATAGAAATTTGAATTGATAGATTTTTTTTTTCTTCCAGCACTTTGAAATGTTATTCCATTGTCTTCTTGCATCCATTGTTTCGATTAGTAGTCAGCAAAACTCTTATTATTGTTCTGCTTTATATATAGTGCATCTAGTTTTCTGTTTCAAGATTTTCTGTTTTTCCTTTGTTTTCAGAAGTTTGACCCTGACATACCTAGGTGTGATTTTCTTTGTAACTATCCTACTTAGTCTTCATTGAGTTTCTTGAATCTGAAAATATTTGTCTTCTACTAAATATGGAAAGAATTTCAGCCATTGTTGTTTCAAATATCTTTCTTACATATTCTCACTCTTTATTCTGACCATTTGACATTGTTCTGAAGATCCTTGACCTTTTGTTCCTTTTTTTAATCTTTTTTTTTTCTATCCTTTAGATTGGATCATTTCTACTGATTTGTCTTCATTATCCTTCTACCTTCCTGATTGGTTGTTAAATCCATCAGTGAATTTTAAAATTTCAGTTATTGTACTTTTAAGTTCTAGTTCTTTTTTACAGTTTCAATTTCTCTGCTGAGATTTCCTATTTTCTCACTCATTAATAGAATATCTTCCTAAATTCTTTGTTATATTTATAATTGTTACTTTAAAGTAATTGTCTGCTGAATCCAACATTGGAATATCTTGGGATTAATTTCTTGACTATGGATCATATTTTTCTATTTCTTTGCATATCTAGTAAATTTTAATAGAGTACTGGATATTTTAAGACTCTGAATTCTTTTATCTTTACTGGCGCATCTCTTTGAATTTGTGTATACTTGTTGTTATGGATTGAACTGTGTCCTCCAAAAATGTGTGCCAACTTGGCTAGGCCATGATTCCCAGTATTGTGTGACTGTTCACCATTTTGTCATCTGACTTCATTTTCCTATGTGTTGTAAATCCTGCCTCTGTGATGTTAGTAAAGCAGGATTATAGCCAGTTATGTTAATGAGTCAGGACTCAATCTACAAGATTAGATTGTATTTTGAGTCGATCTCTTTTGAGGTATAAAATAGAGAAGTGAGCAGAGAGATGGGGGGACCTCATATCACCAAGAAAGTAGTGCCAGGACTACAGTGTGTCCTTTGGACTCAGAGCCCCTGCCCTGAGAAACTCCTAGACCATGAGGAGATTGATGACAAGAATCTTCTTCCAGAGCCAACAGAGAGAAAAAGCCTTTCCCTGGAGCTGGCACCCTGAATTTGGATTTCTAGTCTCTTTTTTTAGACTGTGAGAGAATGAATTTCTCTTTGTTAAAGTCATCCACTTGTGGTATTTCTGTTATAGCAGCACTACATAACTAAGCCATTTGTTTTTGTGATTTGATATGCATGTTCTTTGAAAGCCCAGCAGCTTTCCCAAGCTCCTCTATCTCGATGGGACTCAACTTCCAATCTCTGTGTACACTGTGGCTCTTGTCATAAAGTGGTTTTAATCTTTGTTAGTAGATTTGGGAGTCCTTGGGTGACACAAATAGCTAAGCACTCAGTTGCTAACTGAAAGGTTAGAGGTTTGAACCCACCCAGAGGCACCTAGGAAGAAAGGTCTACTGATCTGTTTCTGAAGGTCACAGCCATGGAAACCCTATGCAGTGCAGTTCTATTCTGACACACATGGGTCATCATGAGTTGGAACTGACTTCATGGCAACTAGAACTGAAACTGGAGGGGTAGATTTAGAGCTGTGCTATACAGTATGGTGCTATACATGTGGGTATTTAACTTAAAATTTATATTAGATTAAATGAAATAAATTAAAAAATCATTTTCTTAGTTGTACTAGTCATATTTTCAGGTCTCAATAACCACATGTGGCTAGGATTGTTGTTTTGGACAGTAAAGAGAACATTAACATCATTGCAGAAAGCTATTGGACAGTGCTTATCAAAAGTACACCTTTCTCTACAGTGCCATTCTTACTCCTATATTGTCACCATTTTGATGTCTCAACTGGAGGCCTGAAGTGTTAAAAAGAGTTTTCTATTCTGGCTGGATGTTATCGCTTCGTTCTCAAGCACTGTTTGCTTTCTAGTATTTCTGTTCCATTATCTACCCTGTTGTAGATGCTCTCTGGTAAGTTTGTGTAGTCTCACCCTGGGCATGTTCAGCCTCGCTCTCAACCAAGGACTCCAAACCCCTACATGAACTTCTTGGAACCCCTGTCCAGTTCACTCCCCTATGGTGTATTGCCCCACAGATTCCAGCCATGTCACTTGCTCTGAACTCTGATTTCTGCCTCCTCGGCTCAGCAGAACTATTTTGCTCTGCTTAGACTTTTTTTTTTTTTAGACTTTAGCTCTTTGCTCCACAGCTGAGAGATTATTCCCAGGCAGAGAGGTGGTGCAATCATGAGGCTCACCTTGTGACCGTTCCTTCTCTTAGGAATCACAATCTTCTGCTGTCCATTGTCCAATGCTTGAGAACAGTTCCTTCTGTTTTTTGTCCAGTTTTTGTTTTGTTTTTACAACAGGAGTGCTAGTATGTATCAGTGATTCCATCATATCTAGAAGTGAAATAAACATTACCTAGCAAAAATTTTTTTTTTTAGCAACCAGCTTAGGGTCATAAATTAAGTGTTCCTGTTTTTAAAAGTCCCTTTGCTACTGGGGTTTTTTTCATTGGTAACTCACACTGCTCAGTGGCTAACATCATCCAGTCTAGTTGTCTCCTTTTTCCTTCTGTTTTCTTTGCTCCTATTTTTTCCCACTGAGATTTTTTCTGGGAACCTCAAAATTCTTTCCTTCTATCATGCACAGAAATTAATCTCTTCACAATTCCTATTCTCAAATCTGTATAACCAAAGTCATAAAAATTCTTAGCAGAACAAAAAGTCCTCCCATTTAACGGGATCTGCCATCCTTAGAAGATGATTGTGATTATAGAAAGCAAAAAATTTTTTTTCTGTTCTAGTTTTTATTATTGTTATTGTACTATTAGCTAACTAATTTCCCTGCTTCTCTCACTGACCTCTCTCCAAACCAGTCTTTATCCATTGGTCAGAAGGTTCTTTCTAAAACACAATTTTGACCACATCATTCTCCTTCAATGGCTTTCCCTATCATATACGACAAAATCTCACATCCTCACCTAGTGTTAAAGTCCTTGCTTGACCTGTTTCTGTCTATGTCTCCAGAGTCATCTCTTACTATTCTTCCCCCAGCCTTCCAATACACACACATGTGCACGCGCACGCACACACCCCCCACTTGAATAACTCCTGCAAAACTGAAATGTTTGTGGTTCACGAAACACACCAGAATGTTCTCTCTTCTGTGCCTTTGCTTGCACCATTTCCTCTATCTGGACTGCCCTTTACCCCCACCCTTTCTATTTTCACTTGGCTACTCCAACTCATCCTTCAAGACTAGCTTTAGAAATGTTTTCATTTTGAAAAATTTCCCTAGCTCTAACCTTTCATAACTGAATCAATGCCTCCTCAGGGTTCCCACTGAGCTTCCTTCTGTTCATCTCCCCACCTAGATTAGGAGGACCTAAGAGACTCTGTCCCATTGGTTTTGTCAGTGCTTAGTGCCGGGCCTGGAACATAATATGTGTTAAATTGTGCATTCATTCATCTATCTAATAAATATTTATTGAGTACATAGTATGTGCTAGGCACTCTTCCAAATTTTCTGCCCTCTGGGAGTTTGCAGACATGTAATATAGTTTTTTTTTTAATTTTTAGTTTAGGAAGTGATAAGTGCTATGGAGAAAGATAAAGCAAAACAAGAGCATAACAAGCAGTGGGGATGCTATTTTGAATAGAGTGGTCAGAGAGGCCTCTCTGAAGAGGTGACATTTGAGGAGGGATCTGAATGAAGTGAAGGAACGAGTTATGCAGACATCTGGGTGAATACTATTCAAGGAGAGAGAAGAAAGAATCTGAGGTGGAAAGTTTCTAGGTGTGTTCAAGGAATAGCAAGGAGACTGGTGTGGCTCGAGTAGAGTGAGTGAGGAGATGAGGGGGAGAGATGAGGTCCAGGAGATAGTGGGACTTTTTAGCTCAATGTGAGGACTTTAGATTTTTTTGTAAGTTTAATGGGAGGTTTTTGGTGGGTTTTGAAAAGGAGATTGACTTGATCCAGTGTTTCAAAAGGACCATACTGGCTGTTCTGTTTGCCAATAGACTGCAGAGGAGCAAAGGAGGAAAATGGGAAACCAAAGCAAGAGAGCATGTGGCTTGGACTAGGGGGTTAACATTGGATTTGGGGAGAACTGCTTAGTATTTTGAGGAGCCCTGGTGGCACAGTGGTTAAGTACTTGACTGCTAACCGAAAGGTCAGTGGCTTGTAAAGGTTATAGCCTTGGAAACCCTATGGGGCAGTTCTCTGTTCTATAGGGTCACTTTGAGTTGGAATCGACTCCATGGCAACAGATTTTGGCTTAGTGTATAAAAAAAAAAGTGTATACTGTCGAATAAATAATTGAATGAGTAATTAGATTTCTTTACCTGTAGTTCCCCTGTGAACCTATAAGCTTTTGGCAGGCAAGGTACATGTCTTTTGTTTATAAAGATTTATCTTTATATCCTGAACACCTAGAATAAGGTCTTTTTTTTCCTTTCTTTAAACAGATAATTGCTGAACATAACATAAATTGGAGGGAAGGATGATACGATATCTTATTGTTACCCCCATTTTTCAGATGAGAAAACAGGTTCAGAGAGGTTAAAACTCTTGTTCAAGATCTCACACACCATGAGATGAAGTCAGTCTTTAATGTCAGGTCTGCATAACTCCAGACCCCTTACCTTTCCCATTCCATCAGCTAGACTGGAATAGAGGAAGCACTGGGGAGCTGGGAGAAAAGTTTGGATGTAGGCCCTGGGCATGGACAGCAAACCCTGTCCATGGTGTTAGATGGAGCATCATTTAAGAACAAATTCATGAGATACTTCCTGACAGAAATGACATGCTTTTGGTAAAGCCTCCTCTTCCAGACAGAGTAAGCAAGCACCTGTGTGACTGGGAATTTTGGTCTTTCTGATTCACATATGGGGGATGCATTTTATTTTTCTATTTTTGGAAAACAGAAAATGTGAAGAAAAAAAAAAAAGCCAAGTCTCAGTTGCCAAGTCTGTTAATGACACACATAATGGTGTGTTAACACAGGCGATTATCGAGCTGGACAGCACCCAGCTTTCTGCCAAAATAAACCTTTCTGCTCAGCCCACCTGGGACTGCTTCAGCCAGGATGGACTGAGCAAGGAGGGTGGACTACAATCTTCCATGATCTGGAAGCAATTAAATGCCACAGCTCTTGGTATTGCTGACTTCCCTGTGGGCTCTGGTGGGTGGGATAGATAAAGCAGGACTGACCCCAGGTCTCCTACTAACTGTGAGACCTCCAGCAAGACTCCACCTATTTCTGAATTGTAGTTTCTCCTCCGGTGGGTTGGGCTAGATGATCTCTAAGGTCCACTCAGTTTTAGTCTTCTATGGTTCTGGGAAGTCTTTGAGGAGTCAGAGGACTGCCTGGGCTCTGGGCCCCTCGTGCAGGCAAGAATGAGGGTCCTGTCTTTACAGCAGAGCCACGTAGGTGTCACCTTTGTGTGAGGGGGCCAGGCAAGGAGCTAGGTGGCCTGTGTGACACCTCCAGATTGCTCTATCAGCTGAGAGACCTTGGGCATTATCTAAGTCTCTGTCTTCTCATCTGTAAAATGGCAAATGGGCTTTCCTTAAAGAGCTATTAGAAAGATTAAATGAAATACAAGATGTAAGGTACTTAGCACAGTATCTGGCACATAAAAAAGGAGAAGAAAATAGTTGCCACTGAATAGACTCTGACTCATGGCAACCCCATGTGTGTCAGAGTAAAACTGTGTTCCATAGGGTTTTCAGTTACTGATTTTTTGGAAGTAGATTGCCAGGCCTTTCTTCTGATGCACCTCTATGTAGGCTCGAACCTCCAACCTTTCAGTAAGCAACCAAGGGCTTAAGCATTTGCACCATCCAGGGACTCCTGTCTGGCACACAGGAATTAATACACGTTAGTTTCCTTTATTTCTATACTCCTCCATTCTTTCTTTTCTTCCTTCCTTCTTACCTTCTCTCCCTTGATTCTCTTCTTTCTTCTTTTGCTTCTGTTATTTTCTCCTTCCTCCTCTTTTCCC
Source organism: Elephas maximus indicus (assembly GCF_024166365.1). NCBI lineage: Eukaryota > Metazoa > Chordata > Mammalia > Proboscidea > Elephantidae > Elephas > Elephas maximus. The sequence goes on from NC_064821.1 coordinate 98,948,991, forward strand.
TTCCAGCAGAACAATCTCTCTTGGTTATGATGCTGTGAGCCAATTTATTGGCTTCATTTTATTGCAACTAACTCGACTGCAGGGACCATGTGTTGGCCATCTTTCTGTTCTACTGTCTCCATGCACATAGTAGGTGCTCAATAAGTGCTTGTGGTATTAATGATTGTCTTGATGAAGTCCAAGGCAAGTCTGCCATCACTGTTTTTTTTGTTCTCTCAAATACCTCTTTCTTTTGAAGGGAAAGTAAAAAGCATACAAGCTCACACACTCACTTGTGTGCTTGCTTTCTCCCTCCTTCCCCAGGCTATAAAAAACATTATATTCTAAAATGAAACAAAGGTAATGGAAACCAGAAAGCCATGTTTTGTGTGAGATTGAAAACATATGTTAAGGATGAGGATTCAGAATGATGAAGTTGCACAAGGATGTTGGCAATGTTCCCCTCTGTCTTTCACCTCTAGTCAGATGCAGGAACACGCAGATCTGCTGCAGCCCCAGGTGCTATGAGCCTCTGTGATGCAAGGGACTTGGGTCTGAGGGCTTGAGAAGCTCTCCTGAGAAGTGACTTTAGGCAGGGGCTGGGAAGAAGAGTAGAAACTGTTGAGGCAAACTGGGATAGAACTTCCAGCTGAGGAAAGACATGCGAGAGGGCAGAAAAGAAAGTGGCATGGTCACTGGAGCAAAAGTCTTGAAAGATGATATTTACATACTTTATCTCATTTAATACTTTCTGGCACTGGTGATGCAGTGGTTAAGCATTAGGCTGGTAACCAAAAAGTTGGCAGTTCATATCTACCAGCCACTCCTTGGAAATCCTATGGGGCAGTTCTACTCTGTTCTATAGGGTCGCTATGATTCAGAATTGACTTGATGGCAACGGAGGGGGTCTGGATCTGAAACTGTCTAAGGTCCTGCTTTTGTACATGCTTAAAACTACAGCTTAGGTATTACTGCTGCAGGAACACACCAAGCCTGGTGAGATGCCCTTTCTTTGGTCCTCTCACATGTGCCCCCTCTTCCCTGCTCCCTGCCCATGGAGTTCTTTGTTCACATTGAACACTCTGCATTTAGAATATCCATTTACTCATCTGCCTTCCCCTCTCAAACGTGAGCTCTGCATGGGGTCCCCAGTTCAGCACTGTGTTCTCATGTTGCCTGAGTGATGGATGAGTGAACACTCCATTGTATATCTCTGTTTGAGGGAAGGCAGCCTTCATAGGAATTCATGAACTCAATGCTTGTCATTAGCCCAAAGGTAGTCAAAGCTGGAAATCAGATCAATAGTGAGAAATATGCTGGAGAACTCAGAGAAAATCCTTTGGTTTCCAAGGGAGAGGACACCACACCTACTTTAAAGTGAGCGTTACTGGCTGTATAGGCTGTTTTAACCTCGGGCAAGATTCTGGGGAGGTAGAGCTCAGGCTAGAGAGGGCTGGAGCTGGAGAGTAAGAGCCGAATTTCCCCAATGGTTTCCATATGCTCTGATGGTGTCCATACCCTTGGAATGAAATATTGTTTAACTACCTCCTGCCCATGCATACATCCCATAAGCAGTTACTGAGTACCTACTGTGCGCCAGTTACTCTGCTCTATTCTGGGGAAGAGAAGGGAAGGACAGTGACTATTTGAGACCCTGAGTGGTGCAAATGGTTAATGCACTTGACTGCTACCCGAAAGGTTGGAGGTTCAAATCCACCAGAGGTACTTCAGAATAAAGATCTGGTGATCTACTTTTGAAAAATCGGCCATCGAAAACCTTATGAAGCACATTTATACCTGACACACATGAGGTCACCATTAGTTGGAATTGGCTTGACAGCGATTGGTTCCTGGTGACTATTTGGGGGATATGGTAATGAAAACAGATGGAACGCACAGTGGTTTACTCCGCATAAGAAGGAAGAGCCTTGGAAACTCAGAGATGGGGTGAGTCGCTTTTGGAGACCTGGGAAAGACTTTCCAGAAGAGATGATACTTGAGCTGGGTCTTAAAGGATAAGTAGGAATTTGAAGGTGAAATGGGACATTTCTGGTAAAGGAAATAGCATGAACAAAGGCCCAGAGGGATGTGAGGGTGTGACTTGCCTAGGGAACAGGATCACACTGGTTCATTTTGGCAAGAACATAGTGCACTTTTGGGAGGTGGGGGTGGAAGGAAAGGTGGCCGCAAAGACAGGTGCCTTACGCCTGGACTTACCGCTTGTAGAGCCATAGCCACTGCACTGACAGCTGAGAGGTCAGTCAGTATTTCCCACTTTTTTCTATGGTTGGGCCCATCAACAAGCATGAAGAGGCCCTGTGGCCAGCAGAAGAAGTTGGATAGGGGTAGGTATGGAAGATGTGGTCAGCCCATTGCACTGGAGCCAGGGCCTGTGAGGAACCCACATGGATGACACCACTCTCAAAGGAGGACCTGGCATGTGCTCCATTTAGAATGAGAGCCAGGAACCATGACAGCGATTTCTTTCCTTGGGTGCTGCTCCTGTTTTCTACAAGTGAGAACTGATAAAATGTTCCCTGAGGAGATTAGGGAATCCCTGGGTGATGCAAATGGTTAACACCCTCAACTGCTAACCCAAAGGTTGGAGGTTTGAGTCCACCCAGAGGCACCTCGGAAGAAAGGCCTACTAACCTACTTCCGCAAAATCAACTGTTGAAAACCCTATGGAGTCCAGTTCTATTCTGACACACACGAGTTGCCATGAGTCAGAGTCAACTCCATAGCAACTGGTTACTGGTGTTTACTCTTGACAGCAAACCCAAGGAGGAAGTTGTTATTATCTCTGTTTGTGGACAAGGAAACTATTAGGTAGAAGACCACCTCACACCTACACAAATAGCAACTGGTTTAACCAACTCAGTAGCAACTGGTTTAAGGAGAGGAGACTAGGGAGCAAGAGAGAAGGGAGGAGCGGGCCGGGAGAAGGGCATCAAAGGGAAAGTTAGGGTCCTGGCTGCCGTTCATTGTTCTGACTCTGAGAATAGACTGGGAGCACCATGAGCAGAGCCCACAGAGGCCTTGGCTTTCTGAGGAAGCCCAATCAGAACTCAAGAGCTGTGGGAACTGTATCACCTAAAGCATCAAGGCACCTCCCCCAGCCAGAATTGCCTTAATACCTTGTCAAATCCTCTCCCCTGAGTTATGTGGTAGGGAGGAGGGAACCACACTGGACTTTGATTCAGGCCATATTTTTATGAATTATCTTGCAAGCTGCCCTCACAGCCTCCCAACCTCCATTCATTTTCTTGTACCCTATGCTTGTGTTTCTTTTCTTTTTCAGTGATAGCGTATACATAAAATTTGTTTCCCATTCAACAATTTATACACAGCTTATTTTGTGACATTGGTTGCTATCCCCTCAGTGTATCAGCATTCCTCACTTCCTCCCTGTGGTCCCTGTTCCCATTCAGTCAACTTTCCTGCTCCTTCCTGCCTTCTGACCTTTGCTTTTGGGCAAATTCTGCCCTTTTGGTCTTGTGTGGTTGGTTGTTCCAGGGAACATGCTCCTCATGGCTATTATTGTTCACTTTGTAGACCTGTCTATTGTTTGGCTGAAAGGTGACCTCCGGGAGTGGTTTCAGTGTCAAGTTCCTATGCTTGTGTTTCTGATGCCCCCTCAACAATGTGAGCTGGTTAACGGCCAAGACGGTGTCTAATTTATACCTATCTGCCTGGCTTCTAGCACAGGGCTCGTCCTGGATCTGAAAAACAAACTCATAGATATTACCCTCATAATTTCTGAAAATATGACAAAACTGGTGAGGATATATCTCAACTTCCGGTGAGAAGGGGTAAGAGGAACTGCGACATGTTTTTTTCCTCTTGGATTTTCAGTCCCTTCATTTCTTAGCAGGCAGTTTCCTTTCACCTTTCTCAATAGTCTCCCAGGCTGGCTGTGGGCAGGTGGGTGGGAGCGCTCCATTCCTCCTCTTGTTATTCTTGCCTCCAATGCTCATGGCTGGGGTATCAGCTGCCATGTGCCCATCACAGGGTATTGCTGTCTTCATTTCATGCACGAGAAAATAGAGTCCTGATGAGATGAAATGACTTCTCCAAAGTCCTGGCTGCTGCAGCCTATTCCCATTTGAGCCCAGATGGGTCTGATTCCAAAGTCTCTGCTCCAGGCTGCCTTGAACATTAAACACACAAGTGGGACCACATTTAAAAATGCCTCCCCATTTCTGTACCATATAACCCAGAGACAAGGAAAATAGTTTAGTCTAGAAATATCTATGAGTTGCCTAGGACTGGGAGAGTAGGTGAGGAATGAGGAGAGGCTAATGGGTATGGGGTTTCTTTTGGGGATGATGAAAATGTTCTGGAAATAGATAGTGGTGATAGTTGCACAACTCTGTGACTAACACTAAAAACCACTCAACTGTACACTTCAAAGGGGTGAATTTTATGGCATGTGAATTATGTCTCAGTAATGTTATTCAAAAAAATTTAAGAAAAGAGACATTCAAGACTCAACTCATGAGAGTAACACCCTGGCTAAGAACTGGGCTTTGGGTCCATCTGACCTGCTTCCAAACCCTACTCTTCTGCTTACTGGCTGTGTGATATATAAGTCTTTTTCCTCATCTGTAAAGTTCGTTGTTGTTGTTGGCTGCCACTGAGTCAGCCCCAGACTCCTGGTGACCCCGTGCATAACAGAATGAAATATTGCTGCTAGGTCCTGCACCATCCCCATGATCGACTGCAAATTGGATATTTATGATCCATAGGGTTTTCACTGACTGATTTTCAGAATTAGATCACCAGGTCTTTCTTCCTAGTTCAGCTTAGCCTGGAAGCTCTGCTGAAACTTGTTCAGCATCTGTTATGGATTAAATTAGGTCTCTCAAAAGCATGTACTGTAAATCCTAACCTCTATGCCTGTGGTCGGAATCGACTGGGCCACAGTGGGTTCGGTATGCCTGTGGTTATAATCCCATTTGGGAATGGGTTGTCTTTGTCATGTTAATGAGGCAGGATTAGTGTAAGGTGTATTCTGAGTCAATCTCCTTTGAGATATAAAAGAGATTAAAAAAAGGAGCAAAGGAGAGGTAGGGTAAGATAAACACCAAGGCTCATGGAGATCTCCAAGGAGCTAGGAAGCAGAAGCTGAAGAGATAAGGGCCTTCCTCCAGTGCCAACGGTGACAAAAAACCTTCCCCTAGAGTCAGTGCTCCGAATTCAAACTTCTAGCCTCCTAAACTGTGAGAAAATAAATTCTGTTTGTTAAAGCCATCCACTTGTGGTATTTCTGTTATAGCAGCACTAGATGACTAAGACAGCACCATAACAACGCACAAACATTTGCTAACAGATGGGTGGTGGCTGCGTATGAGGTGCATTGGCTGGGAAGGGACCCCAGGCCTCCCACATGGAAGGCAAGAATTCTACCACTGAACCACCAGCGCCTCGTATCTATAAAATAGGGGTGATAACAATACTTACCTCCTAGGGTTGTTGTAAGAATTAAATCATATAATGTGTGTAAGGAACTGAAACATGGCAAGTACTTAGTAACTGGTGAGTGGTAGACATTATTATTATTATTACTTACCCTCTGAACATAACTGACTCCTTCCTCCTTGATGTCCCCGCTATCTCCTGTACATCTTCTATCCCAGCCCCAGCAGTCTTTCGGAGAGTTGTTAACTTGTATGTTTGTCTTTGCCACTACGCTTTGAATCCCTTGTGGGCAGGGAACCCGTTTGGTTCATCTTTTGTTCTCCAGTGCCTAGCACAGAGAAGGTTCTTAGAAAATATTTGTTAACCAGAATCTCATTTTGCTGGCTCCCTGTTGATGCCCCATCTCTGTCAGCTTTCTGCCTTGAGGGAACACTCCATGATCAAATGTGGGGCATCTGGTACCCCTCCCTCTCCAGCCCTTCCCCCACATCTGGCTGAATGAGGTGTGAATGAATCAAGGACATCAGGATCCAATTTGCTTTCCCCCTGCTTCTTTTTAAGCTGTGTGGGTTTAGAACTAATCAGTCAAGCATGACCGAGAGTTTTGACAAACCCAAAATATTGGGGAAAGAGTTCAAGATGTTTTGTTGATCCTGAAATGCAAAGGTGGTTAAGCTGTTGGCCCAACCATTTGTTGTATCTGAGGCCAGTGAGATTTTTAATAAGTCCGGTCTGCTTCAATCTTCTGGGTGACGGTGGGAGCTGAATGGGGGCTCTGACAACTGATCTCTCACAGCAATACCTTGGCCCCAGGGCTCATGCTGCCCAAAGAACAGCCAGATGGAGCCAGAGAGACAGAGGCTGATGGTCTTCACAGTGTCAGAGCTGCCACCTTCGGCCCAGGATGGGGGTTCTTCTGTGGCCCTGGGCAAGACTGAGACCACCTGTTGCTCCTAGAGCTTTAGAGGTCGGTCCTGGAAGTCTCTGTGTGTGACACAGACACTGCCGTACAGCTAGACTTGGCTAAAGTGAGAGTCAAGAGTCAACTGCTTAAAAATCAATGCACAGACTCTTTAAGAAAACAAATCAGTAAATTATTTTCTGTTTACAAAAACAATTGTTGTTATTAGGTTCCATTGAGTGGGCCCCCGACTCACGGTGACCCCATGCACAACGGAACAAATTGCTGCCCTGTCCTACATCACCCGTATGATTGCGTGGGGATAGAGCTGTTGTGATTCATAGGGTTTTCACTAGCTGATTTTTGGAAGTATACTGCCAGGTCTTTCCTCCTAGTCCATCTTAGTCCGGAAGCTCTGCTGAAACCTGTTCAGCAGCAGAGCAACACACAAGCCTCCACTGACAGAAGGGTGGTGGCTGTGCGTGAGGCTCACTGGCCGGGGATTGAACCTGGGTCCCTTGCACGGAAGACAGGGATTCTACCACTGAACAACCAGGAAAACTATTTTCATTTTTTATGGAAGATAATTCATCAGCCAGTTGCCATTGAGCTGATTCTGATTTATGGCAACCTCATATGAGTCGGAGTAGAACCGGGCTCCATAAGGTTTTCAGTGGCTGATTTTTTAGAAATAGATTGCCAGACATTTCTTTCAAGGCACATCTGGATGAACTCAAACCTTCCTTTAGTAGCTGACTGATTTACCGTTTACTCTGCCCAAGGGTTCCTAACTAATCAAAGAAGCAGCTATAAGGAAAGAAAACCACTTATAGTTCCACCTGGCAGAGAAACCACCAAAACCAAAAAATCCAAACCCAAAGCAGTTGAGTTGATTCTGACTCATAGCGACCCTATAGGACAGAGTGGAACTGCTCCATAGAGTTTCCAAGGAGTGCCTGGTGGATTCGAACTGCCAACCTTCTGGTTAGCAGCTGTGGCGCTTAACCACTACGCCATCAGGGTTTCCAGAGAAACCACCATTAACCCTTTATTATATAACCTTCCAGACATTTTTCTATGTATGTATATGTACATAGTATATAAACAGTCACATTGTAGCCTGCTCAGTTCTCAGGAAATAGATGACAGGGCCCCAAACCGTGTAGAGGACACCCTGATTACACATACACATATATTTTTAAAGTAAAATTGGGAATGTAATGTCAAGCTTTTTGTACACTGATTCTTCAGCTATTTATCCTTCAGATTATAGCATACATGCTATTTTCCTGGAAGCTTTTCTGGACTGGGGCAGATTGATTTCCCTATTACATGTTCTCGTAGTACCCTGCATTCTTATCATGATGCATCATATTGCAACTAGATGTTGAACATTTTCCAGAGTTTTGTCTCTTTTGCTAGACTGTAACTTGGGCAAGGGCAGGGCACTGGCTGATCCTGCACCTAATTCAGTTATAGCCCCTGAGCCCCTGGAGTGAAGGGGAGGCCTAGAGCCCCTGAGGATAGACCTTGCTAAGCCTACACCTGTGTATTCCTGTAACTATCTTCTCAATCTTCCCCAAAGGCACCTACTACTATTAACACAGGGATTGTGACCCAAGGAAAGAAAATGGCTAATCTTTTGGAATCTTTGGGGAATCTTGTTGGATACTCCAAGCAAAAACTAAATCCTGAGGATTCAGAACTATGTTATAGTTCACCAGTTGAAACTGGGGGACTTTTGTAGACCAGGGCATAGAGATCTCAACTGAGTTTCCTTCATAGAAGGACAACAGGGCACTATTACCGCAGTCTGGATGTGTAGCCGGAATGGATATTTTTGGCAACTGATAGAATTTCCACATAGCTTTCTGATCTGTTTTCAAGCCTCGAGAGCTAACGTAATTTGCTCTGCTTGGTTTTGGGCTTGCTTGGTGCCCATTAACCCTTCTTTCCTTCTAATTTCTTCCACTTTTAATTGAAATGTCTACCTTACCCATGTTCCACCGTTGTACTTTGGGAGCAGGTAACTTGCATTCTAGATTTCACAGGTTCACAGATGAAGAGGAATTTTGCCCCAGCATGGAATACTCCTAAAGTCTAACCCATATTTGATTTAGATGATTTAGAAGATGAGATATGGGACTTGAAGTTGATTTAAGACTTTTGGGGTGATATGATGGGGTGGATGTGTTTTGCACATAGGAAGGACATGAATTTTGGGGGGGACCAAAGGGTGGAATGTTATGAATTGAACTGTGACCCCCAAAGATATATGTTATAAATCCTCACCCCTATACCTGTGGTCACAATCCCATTAGGGGAAGGGTTTTCTTTGTTATGTGAATGAGGCACTATTAGTGTAGGGTGTGTCTTAAATCAATCTCTTTTGAGATATAAAAGAGCAGATTAAGCAACCAAAGATGGGTGAGGATAGGTGCCAAGTCACAGGATGATCACCAAAGGACCTAGGAATAGTAGCTGAAAAGAGAGGATGAACTTTCTCCAGAGTTGACAGAGAGAGCTTCCTCTAGCTTCCTCTGGACCTTCCTCTTGTGCCAGCACCCTGAATTCAAACTGCAAGCCTTCTACACTGTGAGAAAATAAATTTCTGTTTGTTTAAGCCACCTACTTGTGGTATTCCTGTTAGAGCAGCACTAGGTAACTGAAACGGAATTTGGTCTCTTAAGGAGAAAGGATAACATAGGAGCCACTAACTTCCATCATTTATACAAAAAGAAAAAAAAAAAAAAAAAGGAAAGCAATACTATATTTCCAAGGAGAACTGAAGACACTATCGCAACTACCAAAGACTTGAAAGATACAGGCGGGGTGCTACCTAGCTCATCCCTACATAATTTTGTCATTTGCCAGAGTGAAAGGATACTTGAGATGATGACAATGGATTGTCATAAAGTTAATTAGGTGGAGATTCTAATTGTAGCTGCTGTTCTGGATATGTTCTCCTTCTAGAACTAAGAAATACAGTCCTTGATACTGAATACGCAGCAGGCAAATGCATTTTCCTCCATTCTGAATCAGAAAGAGCATCAGAAGGGATGTTCATCTGGCAGGAACAACAGTAATATGCTTACTGTCCTGATTCAGGAATTTGTAAATTCTCCAGATTCATGCTACAATCTATTCTACAGGACCTTGACAGCTTCACCGTCTCACAGAACATCATGCTGGTCCACTAGACTGATGACATTATGTAGGTAAGTTCTGGAAATAGATTCCTTGGACGTTTGTCAAGATACATGTAAGCAGAGGGTGAGCTAAACATACTGTGAAAATACCGTTCTATACAGTTCCAGTGATCTACAGCAGGGTTGGCAAGTTTTTTTGTAAAGGGCAAGATAGTACATATTTTGGCTTTGGGCACTTGGTCTCTGCTGCAAGTACCCTGCTACTGTAGTGCAAAAGCAGCTGTAGACAATACATAAACGGATGAGTGTGGCTGTGTTCCAACAAAGCTTTATTTATAAAAACAAGTTGACCAAGCTGTGGGCTTGATTAGGTGTGTGGGCTTTAGTTGCCAATCCCTGATCTACAGCACATCTGTTATCTTCTCCAAAGTGAAAAACAAAAGTCTCTCCTGTTCTCCCTTCCAATGAGAAGGTGGATATATCTGAAATTTGGAATCAACTGATGCCAGATTTGTGTGTATTGCTCTCACCCATTTGCTACCAAAAAACTCCCAAAAGACCCCAAAACAAAAAACCAAAGCCAGTGCCGTTAAGTCGATTCCAACTCATAGTGACCCTATAGGACAGGGTAGAACTGCCCCATAGAGGTTCCAAGGAGCGCCTGGCGGATTCGAACAGCCAATCCTTTGTTAGCAGCCGTAGCACTTAACCACTACGCCACCATTTGCTAGGTGACCTAAAAATCAAGCAGCTTTAAGAGAGGCCCAGATTAAAAAGCCCCAGGGTGGTGCAAATGGTGCTTGTCTGCTAACCTAAAGGTTGGCAGTTCAAACGTACCCTGTGGTGCCATAGACATAATGCCTGGTGATCTGGCTTCCATAAGGATTACAGTCAAGAAAACCCTACGGAGCACTTCTACTCTGTTACACATGGGGTTACCATGATGAAATCAACTTCACAGCAACAAGTTTGGTTTAATTTAAGTTTAAAGCATTTCTAGCTGTTCCAAAATGCAGCCCAAAAAGCTCTTCACTCAACTCCTTTGACCTTTGCATGTTGCTGTAATGCTGGAAGCTATGCCACTGATATTTCAAAACCAGCAGGGTCACCTACGGTGGCCAAGCGTCAGCAGCACTTCCAGATTAAGGCAGACTAGGAAGAAGGACCTGGCAATCTACCTCTAAACAAATTGGCCAGTGAAAATCTTATGAACAGCCACAGAACATTTTCTGATATAGTGCTGGAAGATGAACCCTTTGGGTTGGAAGGCACTCAAAATACTACTGGGGAAAAGCTGCCTCCTCAAAGTAGAGTTGACCTTAATGACATGGATGGAGTCAAGCTTTCGGGACCTTCATTTGCTAACTTGAAAAGAAACAGGTGCAAACATCCATTAATAATTGGAATGTGAAATGTACAAAACATGAATCTAGGAATATTGGAAGCCATCAAAAATGAAATGGAATGCATAAAGATCAATATCTAAGCTCTAGTGAGTTGAAATTGACTGGTATTTGCAATTTTGAATTGGACAATGATATGACAGGAATTACAAATTGAAGAAGAAAGGCATCACATTCACTGCCAAAAAAAGAACATTTCAAGGTCTATCCTGAAGTACAATGCTGTCAGTGACAGGATAATATCCATATGCCTACAAGAGACCCCCCCACCACATGTCTTTCAATTTGCTGTACTGTGGGGGCTTGCATGTTGCTGTGACGCTAGAAGCTATGCCACTGGTATTCAGATATCAGCAGGGTCACACCCTTGGTGGACAGGTTTCAGCTGAGCTTCCAGACTAAGACAGACTAGGAAGAACCTGGCAGTCTACTTCTGAAAAGAATTAGCCAGTGAAAACCTTATGAATAGCAGCAGAACGTTGTCTGATATAGTGCGAGAAGATGAGCCTCCCAGGTTGGAAGCACTCAAAAGACGACTGGGAAAGAACTGCCTCTTCAAAGTGGAGTTAATCTTAATGAGGTGGATAGAGTCAAGCTTTTGGAATTGTCATTTACTGATGTGGCATGACTCAAAATGAGAAAAAACAGCTGCAAACATCCATTAATAATCAGAATCTGGAATGTAGGAAGTATGAATCTAGGAAAATTGGAAATCGTCAAAAATGAAATGGAACACATAAACATCGGTATCCTAGGCATTAGTGAGGTGAAATGGACTGGTATTGGCCATTTTCAGACTGACAATCATATGGCCTACTATGATGGGAATGAAAACTTGAAGAGGAATGGCATTGCCTTCATTGTCAAAAAGAACATTCCAAGATCTATCCTGAAGTACAATGCTGTCAGTGATAGGATGATATCCATACACCTACAAGGAAGAAGAGTTAATACGACTATTATTCAAATTTACACAACAACCATTCAGGCCAAAGATGAGGAAATTGAAGACTTTTACCAACTTCTGCAGTCTGAAATTGATCTAACATGCAATCAGGATACATTGATAATCACCGATGATTGGAATGTGAAAGTTGGAAACAAAGAAGAAAGATTGGTAGCTGGAAAATATGGCCTTGGTGATAGGATGCCAGAGATCACATGATAGAATTTTGTAAGACCAACAACTTCTTCACTGCAAATGCCTTTTTTCACCAACATAAATGGTGACTACATACATGGACCTCACCAGATGGGATACACAGGAATCAAATTGACTGCATCTGTGGAAAGAGATGATGGAAAAACTCAATATCATCAGTCAGAACAAGGCCAGGGGCTGACTGTGGGTCAGACCATTGATTACTCAGAAGCAAATTCAAGTAGAAACTGAAGAAAATTAGGACAAGTCCACGAGAGCCAAAGTACAACCTTGAGTATATACCACCGGCATTTAGAGACATCTCAAGAATAGATTTGACGCATTGACCACTAGTGACCAAAGACCAGACGAGTTGTGGAATGACATCAAGGACATCATACATGAAGAAAGCAAGAGGTCACTAAAAAGACAGGAAAAAAAAGAAAAGACCAAAATGGATATCAGAAGAGACTCTGAAACTTGCTCTTGAATGTCGAGTAGCTAAAGCAAAAGGAAGAAATGATGAAGTAAAAGAACTGAACAGAAGATTTCAAAGGGGTAAGATTTCAACAGAACAAGGGGATATTGTGTGGTTTAAAGTCAGGAAAGGTTTGCATCAGGGCTGTATTCCTTCACTATACATATTCGGTCTGTAAACTGAGCAAACAATCTGAGAAGCTGGGCTATATGAAGAAGAACGGGGCACCAGGGATGGAGGAAAACTCATTAACAACCTGCGATATGTGATGACACATCCTTCCTTGCTGAAAGTAAAGAGGACGTGAAGCACTTACTGATGAAAATTAAAGACCACAGCCCTCAGTATGGATTACACCTCAACATAAAGAAAACAAAAATCCTCACAGCTGGACCAATAAGTCACATCATGATGAATGGAGAAAAGATTGAAGTTGTCAAGGTTAATTTTACCTGGTTCCACAATCAACATCCATGGAAGCAGCAGCCATGAAATCAAATGAATATTGCATTGTAGAAATCTGCAAAAGATCTCTTAAAATGTTAAAAAGCAAAGGTATCACCTTGAAGACTAAGGTGTGCCTGCCCAAGCCATGGTGTTTTCAATCGCCTCATATGCATGTAAAAGCTGGACAATGAATAAGGAAGACCCAAGAAGAATTGATGCCTTTGAATTACGGTGTTGGTGAAGAATATTGAATATTCCAAGGGCTGCCAGAGGAACAAACAAATCCATCTCGGAAGAAGTACAAGACAGAGTGCTCCTTTGAAGTGAGGATGGCGAGACTTCATCTCAGATACTTTGGATATGTTATCAGGAGTGACCAGTCCCTAGAGAAGGACATCATGCTTAGTAGAGGGTCAGCTAAAAAGAGGAAGACCCTTAATGAGACAGACTGACACAGTGGCTGCAACAATGGGCTCCAGCATAGCAGCAATCATGAAGATGGCCCAGGATGGGGCAGTGTTTTGTTCTGTTGTACTTAGTGTTGTTATGAGACAGAACCAACTCAAAAACGCCTAATAACAACAATGGTCCTACCATCTTGAGCCTTCTGACCTTTTCCTCAGCACCCTTCCCGGGTAGTTCCATTTCTTCTATTTCACTTAACCAGGTGCCGTCGAGTCAACTCCAACTTACGGCGACACCAGGTGTGTCAGAGTAGAACTGTGCTCCCTAAGATTTTTATTGGTTGATTTTTGAAGGTAGATCACCAGGACTTTCTTCTGAGAACCTCTGGTTGGACCCAAACCTCCAACATTTGGTTAGCAGCCTAGAGCGGCAACCCTTTGCACCACACAGGGACTTCTTCCATCATTTACTGTAGGCCAAACTGATGGCCAAGCTTCAAAGCACCATCCCAGTTTCCGTGGAAGCCTCCTGACTATTACAGTAAGCCTGGTGTTGATAGCTGAGTAACTAAGCTGCTATTTTGTTTTTGTCAAGGCCTCTGAAAACACTACCAACAGCTAGTCAAATCTAGAGTCCTTGTAATTACCACTGCCCTCATAGCATTCAATGTCCCCTACTTCACCACCCTTCTCTACCTCATTCCAGTTCACTACAGTCTTAGTGTTTCTGATGTTATTGCTGCTAGGGGCTATCACCACCCCACTCACCACCAGCAATGGGGTCCTTATCGCCATCTGACCTGTAGGTATTACAGTTTCCGAATCCCACCTTGATGGTCTGCTTCCCATAACTTCTTCTTATAGCAGCTGCCTTAAATTAGGTTCTCCTAATCTAACTGCAATCCAACCCAGAGTCAAGGCTGCCTATGGGCAGGTAGTTGATTTTGGGTTGTGATTTCAGAGAAAATGGGTTCAGGTCTGGGAAGAGCAAAACAAGGAATAAGAGAAAGCCAATACAAGGTTGCATTATTTAGTTGATTACTACAATGGTGCTCAATCCCACTGGGATCTTCTGAGAGCTTCAGAATTTTCCACCCAAGTGATGGAAAAGGGAAACAGTTGTTCATTGTCTGTCTTGGTCAGTCAGCAGCCAGGAGTTTTGACCATCCATGGAGCCAGGCCCATGCCTGAGTACTGAATGGGATCCTGCTTGTATCTTACACCAAGATATCAGAGAAGCTCCAGGGCAGAAAACCTAGATAGATGGTGCAGCCAGGGGATCTGATGTCAGACTATACCTGCAGGCTCATTACCCTAGTAACAAGTGAAATTAAAGACGGACTGAGAGGAGGTGAGTCCAGGCACAAGAGGTGATGGATACACTGTAGACTTCTTCATTCCAAGGCTACAGTCACTGCTAAATGCCCAATTTTCAACCCTAAGTCCCGATATGTATGGTGGGTGAAATAAAGTAATGGACTAATTATTATGACAATCACGAATGCCATTCTCCAGCTGACATTCAGTGTCATATTAAAGCTTCAGATATAGCAACAGGTGGAAAGTAACTGATTGCAAGTTTGGGGTGTTGTTTTTCAGGATGTGGTATGCATTCTGAATCAGTGACCGTAAATTTAGGAACCTAGAAGTGGAGGCTGGGTGTGCCTCTTATGACTGAACCTAATGATTCAGTCTCAAAATTTTGCTCCATGACTTGTGGCCCTGTGGTCTGTTGAACCCAAGGAAGCATCCAAGGAAGGAATGCTCCCATAAAGAGAAACAGCAATCTCTCTACTCAGTTGGGTGTTAAGGCAGTCCCCTGGTCATGTGGTCTCCTGGAGCCAAGAGGTAAACAAAGAGAAAACATTTGGCTGGTGTGGTTGAGGGGAAACAGTGTTTGGGCTACACAATGAGGGCAGAGAGGAAGATGTATGGAACTCTGGTGATTCCTCCGGGCTCATCCTATTGCTTTGTCCTGTGGTAAAGTTTATGGAAGACTGTTAGACCCTTACACAAACAAGACCACAAAGGACTGATGTCCTTTGGGAATGAAGTTGTGGGTCATCTCAGTGGAAAAGCCCCCTGATAAGTTATGGAAGATAGGGGAAAGTGGGTTGCTGAGTGGATGAGAGATCTCACATATGTTAGCTCTGGCTTTGTGCCCATTTGCAGAAGAGAGAACTGTATTCTCTACCTATATTTTCTTGCTTATTGGAGGACAGGCTCTGGAACTGAGTAGCGAGGAGCTGGGAGTGTAGGCTTCATAGCTTTCACATCTTCTTCTGATTAAAACTTTCATATAGTAAAACTCCATCCCCAACAAGCTCTGGCTGAGGTTCACATACTCCTAGGGCTATATGGCCATATGTTGGAGGACGTATGGCTATCTGCTGGGCATTCATTCTACTTGAAGAGTTGGGAAAAATAACATTATTTTTTTGTATTAAAGCCAAAATTATATTTTGAAGCAGAATGCAAAATACCCATGATTTTTTTTTTTTAAAGGACAAAACATAAAACTTGAGATAAATTATATGTTTATAAGAGGCTGCTTTGAACTATAGATCTTTGGTTTCCTTGCAGTCTTTACGTTGCCTATCATTTGGTGTGAGGGCAGCGGTGGTCCAGTGGCAGAATTATTGCCTTCCACGTGGGAGGCCTGGGTTTGACTCCCAGCCAGTGTACCTCAAGCATAGCCACCACTCATGTGCCAGCGGAGGCTTGTGTTGCTGTGATGCTGAACAGGTTTAAGCAATCTACTGCCCAAAATCAGACAGTGAAAATGCCATGGATCACAACGATCCAATCCTGTTGTGTATGGAAACCCCATGAGTAGGGGCTGACTTGACACCAACTAACAGCAACATCAGTTGGAATACTGTCTCGGAAAAGATTGAGCAGTACTGACGCACTGCACTGCTGTGTGTCATGTATTCCAAAATCTGGCCTTTGTCTTTTCCTACAGGTTCCCTTCACACTACGTTCTATCATGTCTCCTAAGTTTAGGTTTCACCCAACCACACAACTGCTGCCTTTCCCCAAATATGCCACTACCTTTCACACTGTTGTGCTTTTATACCCTCTTAGGTTTTCTTTTAGGCAGACTGCGCTACCTTCAGGATCTAGCTTTATGCCCTGTTCTTCAGAGCTTTGTTTCATACCTGCCCTCTCTCTCCAGTCAGAAAGTCACGTTAATAGTCAAGTTAATGTTGCTGTTTTTAGCACCATCAAGTCGGCCCTTGACTCATGGCAACCCCATGCACAAGAGAATGAAATGCTGCCCTGTTCTGCACCATCCCCGTGATAGGTTGGATCAGACTGTTGTGATCCACAGGGTTTTCATTGGCTGATTTTTGGAGGCAGATTGGCAGCCCTTCTTCCTAGTTTGTCTTAGTCTGGAAGCTCTGCCAAAACCTGTTCAGCATCGGAGCAACACGAAAGCCTCCACTGACAGACTGGCGGTAGCTGCGTTATGATGTGCATTGGTGGGAAATCAAACCCAGGTCCCCTGCAAGCAAGGCAAGAACTCTGCCATTGAACTACCAATGCCACCTAGTTTTTTCAGAAACCTCATTTATAATCCTTGACACCCTATCTGTACCTGTTTCCATACGATTGCTTTGGAACTCTTGGTCTGCAAGTGATTGTTACGTGACCATTCCCCCTGTGAGGCTGTTAGCAATGAAGATGAATCCCAGCCCACGGGTATTTCCCTAGCACCAAGCACAATGCCTGGCAAGGAACCTCGAGTATATCTTAAGATATCTTTGCTGAATATCTAGATGGATGGAGAGATGAAGAGATCAGCGAGCATTAGTGTTGAAAATGCCAAGTCTCTAGGACTGTTCTCTTTTCTGACTGGTGGTGGTGGATTCTGGTCCTATAAACAACTGCCCCTTTTAAATTATTTGCTCTTCATTTTTTTTTTCTCTAAGCCCCAAAGACCTGGAGGCACAATAACCTCTTCGCCTGCATGAGATTTGCAAGTCATCAATTCCTGACCATGGGCCATTTCCTTTGTCAAGGGGGGAAAGTGATTCCCCGCAGTCTTCTGAATTTACAAAGAAAAGCTGTCCAGATGTTCCTGGCCTACCTCTCTACTCCCTCTCTCGCTCACAGCTCCCTAATTTTGCCTCCAAATGAATTTCATTCCTGGCTGAGGGGAGAGGGGAAGGATTAGGGAGCCCACATGCAGCTTCTTTCAAGCTTTGGGGGAGGGCAGATGGTTCTTGTCAGTATTTTTTTTTTTTTCATGCAGATATTGTCCTTTAAGGCAAAATGCAGGCTGCTGTGAAAACTCAGGCTGGCTTTGCATTAACCCCTGGGAGGCGGAGCAGACCCTCCCAGGCTGGGTTAGTGCATGACGGGAAGAGATTTGGCTTTGGTTTCTGTAGGCCAAGTCTTGGTCAACATGGAAGGGAAGCAAGCAAATAAACACAAATCCGTCACACCACCCCCACTTCCAATTAACTCCTAAGAACTAGTCCTGGCTCTGCACTTACTAGTAAGCTCGGCCACTTACTAGCTGTGTAGCCTTCATCTTTGATAGTCTTTGAGCCTCATTTTCCTCATCTATAAAATGGGACTAATAATGCCAGCTGCTGGGATTGTTGACAGGTCAGATCAGAGTTGAGATAATATGAATTTTTGTTGTTTTGTTAGCTGCCTTTGAGTTGGCCCTCTACTCCATGCACAATGGAATGGAACGCTACCCAGTCCTGTGCCACCCCCATGATTGATTTCAGATCACATTGTTGTCATCCATGGAGTTTGTATTGGCTGATTTTTAGAAGAAGATCACCAGGGCTTTTTTCCTAGTCCATCTTAGTCTGGAAGCTCAGCTGAAACCTGTTCAGCATCATAGCAAAACACAAGCCACCAATGGTAGACAGGTGGTAAGCTGCACAGGAAGTGCATCGACCAGGAATCGAGCCCGGGTCTCCCAAATGGTAGGTGAGAGTTATACC
The DNA here is from genome assembly GCF_024166365.1 of Elephas maximus indicus. Lineage (NCBI taxonomy): Eukaryota > Metazoa > Chordata > Mammalia > Proboscidea > Elephantidae > Elephas > Elephas maximus. Next base: position 98,967,281 of record NC_064821.1, read on the forward strand.
ACTTATGAACCACTGATGTCCCTATAATGTGAATAATGGACATGCAAATGTGTTGTGGAGCGCTGACGGCATTTGAGCTCCCCTTTTGTAACAACTGAGCTAAGTGCGAAGTGGAGTTTGTCCTAGGTAGCCAACTGGCTTAATTTGGTGTTTCCACTCAGATCGTTTAGAAATGGCTGCCTGTCGTGGTGTCTTCCCAAGGTTTCAGGGTCGTGATATGCTCTGGGGTTCAGGGTAGAAGAATTGTGCCAGACCAATATCTGGGCTGGGTTTCTTATAGTGGATCATATTCTGAAATGCTGTAATTCTAGGATCTCAGCGAGCTCAGGAGTAGTCAAATAAGGCACTCTAGAATAGTTAGGACTTGAATTTTGTTTTGAAAACTGGGGATGGTTTGGAAGGGGAGGGCAGAGGTGAGCGTTCAAAGAAAGCAAAGTAATGGGAATTTGGTGGCAACAATTTGATAAATTAATTTCAATCTGATAACTATTTATTGAGTACCTACTGTGTGCCAGACACATTTGCTTATACATTTGTCCTCCAGGAGACATTGAGTCCCTTGCAGATAGGGATTGTAAGTTTTCCATCCCTGCTACATATAAAGATTCAAAGAGCTTGGTGGTGTAATGAGTGATCATTTCCTTCATGCCAGGCCCTGTGCCAGAGATGATTATGGTTTCTGAAGCCAAACTCATAGTCTAGTAGTTATGATGACATAGAAGAATAACAGAGAAAAGGGCAAGAAATTCTGTCCGCTGGGGTCAAGGACATCCCATGGAGAAAACGAGTTGGAACTGAGTTTTGAAGCAAAAAAAAAAAAAAAGAATTTCCTTGGCTGGATGAGGCAGGATAGAGAGAATGGGAAAGGCTATTTTAAGCTTAGGAACAGTACATGTGAAGGCTCAGATGTCTGAAAAAGCATGTGCATTTGGGGCAAAATATAAGTAGTCTGGTATTTTTGGAGTGTTCATTCAACCATTATTTATCAAGCACTGATTCTGTGGCGGGAACTGCTCTAGCTGCTGGAAATACAGGAGTAACCGAGGCGGGCGTATTTCTTTCTCTCAGAAGGTTTACATTCTGGAGTGTGGGGGCAATAAATGACTATTCCAATAAACAAACTTGATAATTTTAAATAATGTCAAATGCCTGGCAGATTCGAACTGCTGACCCTTTGGTTAGTAACCGTAGTACTTAACCACTACACCACCAGGGTTTCCATGGAGTGGCTAGTGGGTTCAAATTGCCTACCTTTTGGTCAGCAGTTGAGCACTTAACCAAAACCCTATCTAAAAAACAAACAAAAACAATCAATCCCACTGCCATAGAGTGGATTGAGACTCAGAGAGACCCTATAGTGAGAGTTAAATGGTTAATCAGGAGCACTCTGAGTTGTTTCTGCTGGATGAGGGCGAGTGGTGGTAGTGGTGGTGGGGTCGTGGTGGTGAGGTAGTCACTGGCATTATCCAGGAAATGTCAGGGCCTCTGGGGTTCTGCCCAACAGGGAAAATTCATTTCTATCCTGGGTCCCAGATATGAAATTCTCTTACCATTAAAGGGAGCAGGACAAAACATCCTCCAATCATGGCAATCCAAGGACAATGGACTTCCCTGTAGGGCCAGGAAGACACAGAAACCCAGATCAGAGGAGCTAGGCAAAGTGCCAGCTGCATTAATTAGTCATTTGCAGTAGGCATTTACTCTGGACAACATAGCTCATAAAGGCTTGCACTTAACAGTGAACCTTGAACGAGTTTAGAAGCAGAGACTGGGAACACAGGCCCCTAGGTAATGTGACAATAAGCCTAGATTCACATAGCACAAGTATAACAAGGGGCTCCCAGAAGCGGAACTGCAGAAGCCAGGCAGAACAAGGGGAGAATTCCAGCCTGGATCAAACCTAAGACTGGCTAAGAATTTGCACTGGTTCTTAGTGAGGAGGAGCTGGGAGAATATATCAAAACCTCTGTTACAGGTTGAATTGTGTCCTCCCAAAAGATCTGTTGAAGTCCAAACACCCAGTACCAGTGAGTATAACCTTGCCTGGAAAGAGGGTCTTTGCAGATGTAATCAAGTTGAGTTCACACTAGATAAAGACAGGCCCTAATCCACTGACCAGTGTCCTTATAAAAGGAGGAAATTTGAACACGGAGACACACAGACACACAGGAAGAACACCATGTGACGACAAAGCAAAGATTGGAGTGATGTGTCTACAAGCTAAGGAGCACCGAGAATTGCAGCAACCAGCAGCAGCTGGGATGAGGCATGGAATAGATTCTTCCCTAAAGCCTTCAGAGGCAGCACGGCCTGCTGACACCTTGATTTTGGACTTCTGGTCTCCAGAACGGTGAGCGAATAAATTTCTGTCGTTTTAAGCCACCCAGCACGCGGTCATCTGTTAGGGTGGCTCTAGGAAAGTAATGTGGCCTCCCTGTCAATCATTTAGGTCAATGGCTCTCAAAGTTTAAGGTGCCCAAGAATTATCTGGGGAGATTGTTAAACATGCAGATCACCAGGCCTCACTCCTGCAGCATTCAATATGGGGCCTGTGGTGTGACCCTGAAATAAGCACTTTGAACAAGCTGCCTCTTCCTCCCTCCAACCTGTTTTAGATGTAGGTGATTGATGATCATGCTTTGAGAAATACTGCCTCTGTGTTATTAAACGCAAGTAGAACTTAAATTAACCATGTGGTAAATTGTACATAGTTCTCTATTCTATGAGTAGTTCAGTCATTTTCAAAGAATTCTTTTGGGGGATAAAATTCCTTGTTAAAGCAGCTATGCAAGTATTGTTACTTGCATGTACTTGGACCAGGTAGACCCTGCCTAATTATTTCAGACGTGATTCTGCTTCCTAGTGTGGGCAAAACTGGATTCCAGCTCTCCTTAAGACTGCTGACTCATAGGGTGCCAGAGGAGCAGGCTGTGAGGCTACATGTCTGCTTTGCTCAAGTTTCCAAAGCAATTTGAAGAGTGTGTAGACTGTGCTATTACTATGATTATTTACACATTTCCTGAGAGCACTTCAGTAGGCACCGGAGATTGTGATGTTAACAAAACGAGGTCGCCGACTTCATGGAGTTTATAATCTAGTGTGTAGGTTATAAACAAACCTATAAAATATAAAAATATTTAGAGATGACAAACAAGGGCTGTGATGGAATAAACAAGATAAGGTGCTGGAGTTTAGCAGTTTCCTGTGTGGAAGAAGTCCTTGGTTGGTATAAATGGTTAAAGTGCTTGGCTGCTAAGAAAAAGGTTGGAGGTTTGAGTCCACCCAGAGGCGATCTACTTCTGAAAAATCAGCCACTGAAAACTGTACAGCGCACAGTTCTCTGACACACAAGGGGTTGCTATGAGTTATAACTGACTCAATGGCCGCTGGTTTACTGGTTTCTGGTAGTGCAGTGGTTAAGCCCTAGGCTGCTAACTGAAAGGTCTGTGGTTTGAACCCACCAGCTGCTCAATGGGAGAAAGACGTGGCAGTCTGCTTACATAAAGACTTACAGCCTTGGAAAACCTATGTGGCAGTCCTACCCTGTCCTCTGGGGTCACTATGAGTCAGAATGGACTCAACAGCAATGGGTCTGGTGAGTATAGTAGGTGGAGGTGGTTTCACTTCTTATTTTTATAAGTGGGAGTTGAGGGGTGGTGGGCACATTTAGGGTTGGAGGACTGCTATGATCTCTGGGACCACTGGCGTGGAAGCAAACATGTGATGATTCTCAAAATCATTGGTTGTTTTTCCCACAGCACTCATTGTCTAGACTCTAGAAATCTGGGGTTTTGGTTCTGGCTCTGCCATCAATGTATTGTGTAGTGTCAGCCAGGTTACCTCTCATCTCTGTACTTCATTTTCCTGATCTGTAAAATGTTGGACTGGAAACTAAGTCCTTTTCAGTACTAAAGTCTACCATTTGACAATTTGTGATTTTGTGAATAGTGGGAATTTCAGGTGAAATATATATTGAGGTAGGTGAAAAAAAAAAAAAAAAACCTTTGTCACTTCCTTCTGCTCAGACTGTACAGCTAGAGAGAAAAAAAATCGAGGTGCCGTCAAGTTGATTCTGGAGACCCTGTATGTGTCAGAGTAGAACTATGCTCCATCGGGTTTTCAATGGCTGATGTTTCAGAAGTAGATCATTAGGCCTTTCTTCCGAGGCACCTCTGGGTGAGTTCGAATCCCCAACCTTTCAGTTAGTAGATGAGCACTTAACTGTTTGTGCTACTCAGGGACTCTATGCAGCTAGAGAGCTGCCCATGTGGGAGAAGGAGTGAACATAAATTCTGTGCACCATCTCAGATTCCTTCAATGGCTTCCTTCTTTTCGATGGGACTGTTGGACCATGCTGCCATCCCATCTTAGCACAGCTTAGTGAGAGGGAGTGTGCCCCACTACCTGTGCCTAGTTCTCTAAGTGACTGAGTTTAAGCCTGAGGCCTGTGTGGGGAATATTTCCTTCGTTCCCGCCAATCAAACCTACCTGCAGAAAACTGTGCCTCCATTTCTGGCTTAGGTGAAATGCCACACTGAGTGCTGTGGGCACTGGCTTAGTGAGTGGCCATCAAAGGGGTCTAGATGAGGGACCCAGCCATGCAGGGGAGTTGGCTCTCTTTAAGCTAAATTTAGGCTAATGAGGAACTTGAGATGAGAGGAAGATGGCCAGATCCACTGCCCACCTTTCTCTCCATAAGGGACTGTTGTGAGGCTCAGAGTAGCAGATACTGTAGATGGTTTACACATGTCCCCTTTTGTATTCACCTTTACATGCAGGAGGCTGCTTCCTAGATGAACCTGTGTCTCTCTGCCTCAGGGCTTCTTCTGGGCCCTGGGAGCACCCTCAACCCATGTCCAGGGCAAGAAGTGCTGGGAAGGTAAGTTTGGCCAGAAGCAATCCCTGACCAATGACGGATGGTGAATTGGTGGATGAAGAACGTAGTTTCCTCACCCCAGCTGGGATAACTTGAGGCATATGTTCTACACTGGCTCCCAGCTAGGTGACCAATTCATCCTGATTTGCCAGGGGCTTTCCTGGTTTTCACACTCAAAATTCCTCATCCTGGCAAACCCTTGAGTCCTGGGGAAACAAGCACAGTTGGTCACCCTACTCCCAAAGACCCCAGTGGGACTCAGCTCCAGTTATTTACAGGGATAATGTGTGTTTGATAATTCACTTTTTACAGGCTTCTTTCCCTTTTCTGTCTCACTTCCCGGCTCCCCCACGGGTGTTTCCTGGAATCCTCTCCCACTTAAAAAAAAAAAAAATTTTTTTTTTTTTTTTTTTTAAACTACTTACATTTCAATGTGTGTCTTAGAGTCTGCTTCTGGGGGAACTCAAACCTAGAGCTGCAGTTTCTCCTCGCAGCTTCGAAGAAATCCTGAGGGTTGGGTAAACACGCTGCTGATTGTTGACCTGTGTCCTTGAAATGGGAGCCAGTGCAAGAATGCTTCTCTTTGCATTGCATCTCTTCACATCTTTCCTTGCCTCATTTCCCTATTTCTTCATCCTCACCGCCCAAGTAAAGCATCAACACTTTAATCCCTGCCTCAGGTTCTGTTTTCTAGGGAAACTGGCCTAATTCAGCTGGGATTTAGTAGGCCTAAAGTCTCAGTTCTTTGTCTGAGTTCCTGTGTAACTTTGTTTACTTTTTTAATTGTTGATTTTTTGGAAGTACATCTCCAGACCTTTCTTTCACGGTACCTCTGGGTAGATTTGAACTTCCAACCTTTTGGTTATCAGCTGAGCACTTAACGCTTGTATCACCCAGGGACTCCTTGCTCTGTGACTTTGGATAATTAATTTCTCTCTTCTGGGCCTCAGTTTCCCCATCTCTGAATGAGGATATTGGAACTGTATGACCTCTTAGTCTTAATATTCTATGATCTCTTAGTCTTAATATCCTATAATCCTATAAGATTCCCCTAAAGCGTCCTTGTAAGTTCCCTACTAAGCGTTAAGCCACAAACTCCTTTTAACTCCGTTGTATTTTTTTCCCCCAACATTCTTAATGAGTCTGGGTTTCCTGCACAATTTTCATTTAAAAGAAAAAAGAAGGGTAGGGAAAAGCAAGTTTGGAAACTCACAGCCTCCATGGCCCGAGGAGATTTTCCTAAAACAATCTTTTTTTCGGGGTGGGGGAGAACTTACTTTGCAAGGAAACTCAGTTGTCCTAAAATGGCCTTTGAAACCAAAGACTGTAGAAAAGTTTAAGGGAAAGCACAAAGTGATTGGGGATAAATAGTTCCATGTGAGTTGTTGGATATAGCCTTCCTTCTTGTTCTCCTCACTGCTGGGTGAAAAGCACAGACTGCACGCTTGGTGTGCTAACAGATGTGTGTTCACTTTAATGGGAATTTAAAGGGTCAAGGGTTCCCCCAAAGTGTACTCACTCTACTCTGCTCTCTGAGGGTCATGAGAAGGCACTGAAAATCCCATCTCCTCCCCCCTGCCCCCACCAGCCTGGTGCTGTGGTTGAGAGTTATGGCTTCTAACCAAAAGGTCGCTATGAGTTGGAATCGACTCGATGGCAATGGGTTTAACAAATAGGTTGGCACTTCGAATTCACCAATTCCTCATCGGAAGCCCTATGGGGCAGTTCTACTCTGACCTATAGGGTCACTATGAGTTGGAATTGACTTAAAGGCAACATCTTTGGTTTGTTGTTTGTAGGCCTTAAAGGCCCTGTTCATTTTTCTCTGTGATAAGAAATTTGGAGAAGCCAGAGGATAAATAACAACAATAATGGTACTACTACCACTGCCACTGCCACTGCCACTGCCTCTACCACTACCACTACTATAATCTATGTTGTTGTTAGCTGCCATCGAGTTGATTGTCGATTCATAGTGACCCCATGTGTTACAGAGTAGAACTGCCCCATATGGTTTCCTAGGCTGTAATCCTTACAGGAGCAGATTGCGAAGCCTGTCTCCTGAGGAGCTGCTGGGTGGGCTTGAACTGCTAACCTTTTAGTTAGCAGATGAACAGTTAACCATTTGTGCCACCAGGGCTCCTTAATATAATCAATAGTTTATCAAATGTCTATCATGTGCCAATTTGGGTCTCACAAAAGTACTTGAGATAAGAAGAAAATGAGGCTCAGAGTTTAGTAACTTGTCCAAAGTCATACGGTTGGGAAGTGAAACGTGAACCTGGACCTACTAGGCTCTAAAGCCTGGACTTTGGTCTCTACATGAAAGAGGAAGGGCAGTAGCCTGGACCAGAAGTCTTTTAGGTAACTTCCAATTTGACTATCCAATAAATGATTGCTTCTTTTTTTCTTTGGGTAGTAGAGAATCAAACAGGTGTTATGGGCCAGGCCTTGTAGTCGCAAAGAGGAATCAAACATGACTCTTGCCTTCTCAGAGAAGATGCTGTAATAAGGAAGATGAGGCACCGTACCAGTCACTGTACACTTTAGACACAGATAATTATCATATAGCAGGCAGGGGTGAGAAAAGGCCAGGGAACATCATAAGGGCTGTTGAAAAGCAGAGTGGTGCAGTGGCAAGAGTCCTGGCTCTAGAGTTAGATCTCAGTTAGAAGCCTGGCTCTATTTCCTAGCTGTGTGACCTTGGGCAAGTTACTTAACCTCTCTGAGCCTCAGGTTCAAGGAAGATAAATCATTTGAACAGGACCTTGAAGGCTGCACAAGATCTGAACATATGGAGATTTAAAGGAAAGAAACACATTTAATAATGAACTGTAGTTTTATGAGTGATTTCTTACAAATTTTTTTCCCTATGTAGGCAGTCAAAAATGTATGCCAAAAAAAAAAAAAAAAAAGCAACTCTTTCTGAATTCTGCATTTCTGAATTCTAGGGTTGGCAGCAGAATTGATTTTTTTTTTTTTCTCGGTGGGAAATTTCTTTATTGTTTAGGGAAAACATTTTAATAGGATTTTGGTTATGTGAAGACAGGGCAAGAACCTAGTCTGGAAGGAGAGGATGAAGCAAAGGGAGGGGGTCTAAACTGTTTTGCATAATCAACTAAAACGCGGTGTCTCCTTGGGGTGCAAAGCCTGTCATGATGGTGCCCGTGGCAGACAGTGGCTAGCTGTTCACCAGATCTACTTCCTTTTCCTCCTGGGAATGAGTTATCCTGTTTCCTGGCCTTTCTTGCAATGAGGTGTAGTCAGGTGTTTCATCCAGTGGGACGTGGGCGGAAATTACGTGTGCCCTTTGCAGGCACAGTGCACAAAAACCTCCTTCATACGATTCGCTCTCTATCCTTGTCTACAGACTGGATGCCGATGCCCAGGGCAGGCTGGAAGCCACATGGAGGAGCCTCTGCTGGTCTGGGTCCTCGAGTAGCTGTGTGGAGCAGAGCTTTGTGGGCCCCTGCTCTCCCACTGACTGGACTTTACGTGAGTAGAATAAACTACTCTTCTAAGCCTCCTGAGATTTCAGGGTTTTGCTCTCACAGCAGCTTGTTGTTGTTTTGTGCTGTAGAGTCGCCACCCCATTGTTATAGAGCAGAACTGATCCATAGGGTTTTCTTGGCTATAATCTTTATAGAAGCAGATCACCAGGCCTTTCTTCTCACAGTGCTGCTGGGTGGGTTTGAACCACCAACCTTTCGGTTACCAGCTGAGTGTAAATTGTAGCAGCTAGTGTTATCTTAACTAATAGAATAACAAATTTTGGACTTCCTCAGGCAGGGCCCAGAGGGAGAGGATTAGGGTCCTTCGGCCTGAGAAGAGAGAAGTGAGAGGGAGTTCTCTGACAGGAGGTTAGTCTGGAACAAGTGAAGTGGTCCCTTGGGCAAAGGCTGGTGGTCTGTGGGTTCAGGGCCATCTGGTGTCCATTTTTTCACTTTACTTTTCTGTGTTGCCGTGCCCATGTCATCCCCTCATGGCTTGAGTAGAGTGAGATTAAACATTCTGGTCTGGTGTCATCTTTGGGGAAATAAGGAAAAATCAAGGCACCTAGACCAGGGAAGATGCTATGGCAGCTTGGAGAAGCTTTAATGGGCAGAAATGAATGATGGGGGAGCTTGGAGCAGAAGTCTGAAGGGAGGGAGAGAGGTCACCAAGAGAATGTAAGCTGTCCTGGGGGTCCTTAGAAGTACCTGGGGTAATGTGTGTGGAGTTTGCTTATGTCTTCGTGCAATTATGCAAATTGAGGTTTCAATTGTATAATGGCTCCTTAGATTCTAAAGGGGCTTTTTTTACCAGTTCCAGTTGAGTGGATCCGAACTCATGGCAACCCTATGTGTGTCAGAGTAGAACTGCACTCCATAGGGTTTTCAGTGGCTGATTTTCGGAAGTAGATCACCAGGCTTTTCTTCCGAGGCACTTCTGGGTAGACTTGAATCTCCAGCCCTTCAGTTTGCAGCCAGCAGTGCTAACTGTTTGCACCACTCAGGGACTCTGAAGGTAGCTCTTTAGACTCCCCTTTATTCTAGAGTAATTGAGGATTCTTGAGTTGGTTGTATTTTTAAAGGTTTCTTCAATGATGACATTCTTTTTTTTTTTTTTTTAATAAAGGGAAAAGCATGCTAAAAGAATGGAAAAGAGAGAAATAAGTATCAAAGTACCTAGCATCCAACATTGGGTTTAGCAGATAGCAGATGCTCAGTAAATGGCCGCCTCCTGTATGCTAATGTTCACCGTCAGTTTAGTTGTAGCTTCTTGGAGGAAGGAACCCCTGGCACTGTGACAGTATTTTGATTGATGATACTATTGCATATCATCAGATGCATTCATTCTAGAAACATTTAAGTGTGAAAAAATGTGCCTCCAAGACTTAATAAAATGCCACAGAGGCAAGATCCATTCCTGGATGTCATAGCCACTTAGGCCTACTGGGATGGAGAAGGTTTTCCTGACGGGCACTCTGAAATGGTTAATGTAGTGAAACCCAAGTGCTTAGGTCAGGCTTTTCCTCTTATACTCAGAGTCAACATCGGTTTATTTATCACCAGTTCTGGAGTAGTGACTTATCAAAACAACTTGCATGGGTTCCTGGAAGTAGTGTGACCCAGGTCCTGTTCACACGCCTTGGTCCCTTACTTCCCTCCAAGAGGCAGGGTCTGAGCTGACAGGACAGATTGTGATGTTCCCTAGAAAACGAAGGGATGCAGATAATGTCCAGTTCTGAATGTCACATCACGTTAATAGGAACATTAGCAAACTTGCATAAGTTTAGTTGAAATTGGTGAAGTGGGGGAAGGACAGTGAGGAGGTGTCCAAAACCAGTGGCAGCAGCATCTTCTGAGGATCTACTATGTGCAGGAGGCATCCCTGGGTGGGGCAAATGGTAAAGTTCTTGACTACTAGCCCAAAAGCCAGCTGTTCAAACCCTCTCAGAGGTATCTGGAAGACAGGCCTGGTGATCTGCTTCCTTGAAAACCCTATGGAGCAGTTCTACTCTGCATACACGGGGTTGCCATGAGTCAGACTCAACTCAAAAGCAACCAACAACAACACCCCAGGCAGGGCACTGTGCTAGCTGTTAGATTTGTTGTCTCATTGAATCTTTATAACAACCGTATGGGATGGTGCCATGCGTCTTCCTATGCCCCACAGCTAGGAGAACCAACGTTCCAAAATTAAGTCAAGGTAACAGAGTTTGTGGCAAATTCTGGTTGTTCTAATTCCAGAATTTGTGCTCTTGACCACTGCATCACAAGAGACATCTAAAATAACTGGAGATGTTTAGCCTGAAGATCAGAGAGAAAGGGCTCTGAGGGGATATGATTGCTGTCTTCAAATCCCTGCAAGGCAGAGTGGTGAATGGAAAAGACAGTGGAGACAGGGAGCCTGGGAGGGTCCCCAAAGGAAAGGATAATTAATAAATGGCAGGCCAGAATTGTAACCAGGGCTGTTTGAGATTTATTTTCTGCATCCATGTAAGGGAAAACAGTAGACTACTTCATAGAGTTGCTCAGAGGATTAAATGAAGTAACATTTAGAAATCATATAGGCCTGACACTTAGTAAGGGCTCAATAAATATTTAATTTCCATCCCCCACTTTCCTTTTTCCTGACAAAGTTGACATGTAGAAGAAGGGTTAGACTTCTGATGTGTGATCCCTACAGACTAAAAAGTAGCGGTTTCAGAGAGGCAAATTTTGGTTCATCATGAGAGTATATTTTCAATGCTATTTAACAAACATTTATTTAGACAACCTACTAAAAGTCAGGCCTATACTTGGGCACTGGGGATGCAGAAAAAAGTAAACTCCCTGCCCTCAAGGAGTTTCATCCTACATAGGTTTTATGGAATGTTTCCCATGCTGATAGAGGGCCACATGGGGCAGGTGGCTTAGGGAGCTCATTTTCTTAGTCCTAGTGGTGGTTATATAATGGCCGGATAACCAACTAACTGCTGGAACACACATAGGGCAGGGACAGCAAGATTTGGAGCTCCTGCCACTACATAAATAAAAAGAATAAAATAAACCCATTGCTGTCGAGTTGATTCCGACTCATAATGAGCCTATGGGACAAAATAGAACCGCTCCATAGGGTTTCCAAGATGGTAATCTTTATGATGTTTAACTGTGTTTTATTGACTATGCTCATGAGGAGCCTGTACATAGATCAAGAGGCAGTCATTTGAACAGAACAAGGGGATACTGCATGGTTTAAAATCAGGAAAGGCGTATGTGTGAGTTGTATCCTTTCACCATTCTTATTCAATCTGTATGCTGAACAAATAATCCAAGAAGCTGGATTCTATGAAGAAACATGGGGCATCAGGACTGGAGGAAGACTCATTAACAACCTGTGTTATGCAGATGACACAACCTTGCTTGCTGAAAGTGAAGAGGACTTGAAGGACTTACTAATGAAGATCAAAGACCACAGCCTTCAGTATGGATTACAACTCAACATAAAGAAAACAAAAATCCTCACAACTGGACCAATAAGCAACATCATGATAAATGGAGAAAAGATTGGAGTTGTCAAGGATTTCATTTTACTTGGATCCATAATCAACACCCATGGAAGCAGCAGTCAAGAAATCAAAAGACGAGGTGGAGCCAAGATGGCGGAATAGACAGATGCTTCCAATGACCCCTCTTATAACAAAGACTCGAAAAAACAAGTGAAACAAGTATATTTATGACAAGCTAGGAGCTCTGAACATCAAAGGCAAGCCCAGAAAATGAACTGAGGGGCAGGGAGAGGAAGCAGAGAGGAGTTACTGGACCTGAATTGTGGGGGACCCTCAGGCACCATTCTTGGTAGTGCAGGGGGGCTGGTTCACCTGCAGTTTCCTCAGGGAGAAGTGGCCAGCCACACAGCCTACTCACACTTCCAAACCCAGAGAAGAATGGCACTCTTGGCAAAAGCTAAGTACTTGTGTCTATTTTACTGCGCCCCCCCCGCCAAGCTGGGTTCAGTGGCTGATTTCCCTGGGCATGAGATAGGCCCTGTTGAGCACCTAGACCCATCCTCCTGGCCTTGGAGAAGGAATAAATTTGCAATTGGGGGAAAAGATAATTTGCCAGCTCCACTAACTGGGGGAACTCAGGACAGAAGCAGCACCTGTCCAGGCATAAATGGTCCGTGGACTTTGAGTATCTTTCCCCTCTGCATGGACCTGTGTAGGCCTAATTCAGGAGAATAGGTCCTTGTTGGCAGACTCCAACAGTTTCAGCTGCACGACGAAGAGATGGAGGTTTGATATTTGACATTGTTTTGCCTACTAAACAGGGTCCTCACCTACTGACATCAGCGACCTAAGGACTGGTAGTTCCACTCAGGTCACCCAGCCACCTGTGACAGGGGTCCAAGGATACCTGGTACCTCCCAGTCCTTACAACCAAAAACATTGGGTGCCCATGGTCCATCTGCAGAGCCCACCCACCTGTACGCTCTAGGGAACAGGGACACACTTTCCTCAGAGACACATGGGGGACAATTCTCAACAACCTGCCTTGTTCAGAGTGTGACTCCCTGCTGTGATCAGATACTGGTACCTACACCAATCACCCCTGCCCCTTAAGACAGTAGGACAGAGCCTGTACCACACACTTGATGATCACCTGTATGGACACCTGAGCTGAATTCATATAAGAAAAGTGAATGGACTCCTAGACTGATATACCTGATAACAGCTCTAGGCATTTGGGGACAGGATGACAGAGCTCCAAAGACAAAAATAATCAAGCTAGCTTACTCAAGCAACCCATTTGGGCATATCAAAACAAGAAAAAGCAAGAAGCTATGACACAGTAAGCAAACAAAATAAACTAATACAATAACTTATAGATGGCTTGGAGACAATAGTCAGTACAAAGTCACATAAAGAAACAGACCATGATCACCTCAACAAGCTCTCAAAACAAAGAACCAAGGGATCTTCTACGTGAAAGTGCCTTCCTGTAATTACGGGGGGCAGAATATAAAAGATTAATATACAGAACCCTTCAAGACATCGGGAAGGAAATGAAGCAATACACAGAATAAGCCAAGGAACACACAGATAAAGCAATTGAAGAAAATCTTTTGATTATTCAGGAACATAATGTAAAATTTAATAAGCTAGAAAAATCCGTATGCAGACAACAATCAGAAATTCAGAAGATTAACAATGAAATTACAGAAGGAGACAAAGCAATAGAAAGTCAGAGGAGCAGAATTGAGCAAGTGGAAGGTAGAACTTCTGAACTTGAAGATAAAGCACTTGGCACCTATATATATTTGAAGAAAAATCAGATAAAAGAATTTTAAAAAAATCAAGAAAGCTTAAGAATCATGTGAGACTCTATCAAGAGAAATAACCTACAAGTGATTGGAGTACCGGAACGGGGAGAGATAACAGAAAATACAGAGAGAATTGTTGAAGATTTTTTGGCAGAAAACTTCCCTGATATTGTGAAAGATGAGAAAATATCTATCCAAGATGCTCATCAAACTCCACATAAGGTAGATTTTAAAATAAAGTTGTCAAGGCATATTACAATCAAACTTGGCAAAACCAGAGATAAAGAGAGAATTTTAAGAGCAGCTAGGGATAAGCGAAAAGTCATCTACAAAGGAAAGTCAGTAAGAATAAGCTCGGACTACTCGGCAGAAACCATGCAGGCAAGAAGGCAATGGGATGACTTATTTAAAAAATTAAAGGAAAAAAATTGCCAGCCAAGAATCTTATATCCAGCAAAACTGTCTCTTAAATATGAAAGTGAAATTAGGACATTTCCAGATAAACACAAGTTTAGGGAATTTGTAAAAACCAAACCAAAATTAAAAGAAATACTAAAGGGAGTTCTTTGGTTAGAAAATCAATAATATCAGGTATCAACCCAAGACTAGAACACTGGGTACAGTAATCAGAAGTCAACCCGGACAGGGAAATCACACACACACACACAAAAATACTCAAAACAGGGAAACGGTGATGTTATTATGTAAAAAAGACAACATTAAAACAATAAAGAAGAACTAAGAAATGTAGTCATAGATCTTCTGTATGACGAGGAAAACAAGGTGATACAAAGATATAAAAGTTAGGTTTAAATTTAGAAAAATAGGGGTAAATAATAAGGTACAAAGGAGACAAACTATCCTACACATCAAAATAAAATACAAGAAACAAACAGACTCAGCAGAAACAAAATCAACAACTAATATGAGGAAAGGACAATATATAAAGATAATCTACTCGGCACATAAAATTAAGTGGGAAAAAGAAACTGTCAACAACACACAAAAAAAGACATCCAAATGATAGCACTAAATTCATACCTATCCATAATTACGCTGAATATAAATGGACTAAATGCACCAATAAAGAGACAGAGAGTGGCAGAATGGATTAAAAAACATGATCTGTCTACGTGCTGCCTACAAGAGACACACCTTAGACTTACAGACACAAACACACTAAAACTCAAAGGATGGAAAAAATATATCAAGCAAACAACAATCAAAAAAGAGCAGGAGTGGCAATATTAATTTCTGACAAAAAAGACTTTAAAGTTAAATCCATCATAAAGGATAAGGAAGGGCACTATATAATGATTAAAGGGACAATATACCAAGAAGATATAACTGTATTAAATATTTACGCACCCAATGACTGGGCTGCAAGATACATAAAACAAAGTCTATCAGCACTGACAAGTGAGATAGGCAGCTCCACAATAATAGTAGGAGATTTCAACACACCACTTTTGGTGAAGGATAGGACATGCAGAACGAAGCTCAGTGAAGACACAGAAGATCCAAATGCCACAATAAACCAACATGGCCTCATAGACATATACAGAACACTCCACCCAACAGCAGCCAAGTATGCTTTCTTTTCTAGTGCACATGGAACATTCTCTAGAATAGACCACATGTTGGGTCATAAAGCAAACCTCAGCAGAATCCAAAACATTGGAATATTACAAAGCGTCTTCTCTGACCATAGGCCATAAAAGTTGAAATCAATAGCAGAAAAAGCAGGGAAAAGAAATCAAACACTTGCAAACTTAACAACACCCTGCTCAAAAAAGACTGGATTATAGAAGACACTAAGGATGGAATAAAGAAATTCAGAGAATCCGATGAGAATGAAAACACTTCCTATCAGAACATTTGGGACACAGTGAAAGCAGTGCTCAGAGGTCAATTTATATCAATAAATACACACATCCAAAAAGAAGAAAGGGCCAAAATGAAAGAATTATCCCTACAACTTGAACAAATAGAAAGAGAGCAACAAAAGAAAACCTCAGGCACTAGAAGAAAACAAATGATAAAAATTAGAGCAGAACTAAATGAATCAGAAAACAGAAAAACAATTGCAAGAATTAACAAGACCAAAAGCTGGTTCTTTGAAAAAATCAACAAAATTGATAAACCATTGGCCAAACTGACAAAAGAAAAACAGGAGAGGAAGCAAATAATCTGAATAAGAAATGAGATGGGTGACATTACAACAGACCCAACTAAAATTAAAAGAATCTTTATCAGATTACTATGAAAAATTGTACTCTAACAAATTTGAAAACCTAGAAGAAATGGATGAATTCCTAGAAACACACTACCCTCCTAAACTAACACAAACAGAGGTAGAACAACAAAATAGACCCATAACGGAAGAAGAGATTGAAAAGGTAATCAAAAAACTCCCAATAAAAAAAGCCCTGGCCTGGATGGCTTCACTGCAGAGTTCTACCAAACTTTCTGAGAAAAGTTAACACCACTACTACTAAGGGTATTTCAGAGCATAGAAAAGGACGGAATACTCCTTCATTCATTCGTTGAAGCCAGCGTATCCCTGATACCAAAACCAGGTAAAGACATCACAAAAAAGAAAATTACAGTCCTATATCCCTCATGAACTTAGATGCAAAAATCCTCAACAAAACTCTAGCCAATAGAATTCAACAACATATCCAAAAAATAATTCACCATAAACAAGTGGGATTCATACCAGGTATGCAGGGATGGTTCAACATTAGAAAAACAATTAATGTAATCCATCATATAAATAAAACAAAAGACAAGAATTACATGATTTTATCCATTGATGCAGAAAAGGCATTTGACAAAGTTCGACACCCATTCATGATAAAAACTCTCAGCAAAATAGGAATAGAAGGAAAATTCCTCAACATAATAAAGGTCGTTTATACAAAGCCAATAGCGAACATCATCGTAAATGGAGAGAGCCTGAAAGCATTCCCCTTGAGATCCGGAACTAGACAAGAATGCCCTTTATCACCACTCTTATTCAACATTGTGCTGGAGGTCCTAGCCAGAGCAATTAGGCTAGACAAAGAAATAAAGGGCATCCAGAATGGCAAGGAAGAAGTAAAAGTATCTCTCTATTTGCAGATGACATGATCTTATACACAGAGAACCCTAAGGAATCCTCAAGAAAACTACTGAAACTAATTGAAGAGTTCAGCAGAGAATCAGGATACAAGATAAAGATACAAAAATCAGTTGGATTCCTCTACACCAACAAAAAGAACTTTGAAGAGGAAATCACCAAATCAATACCATTTACAGTAGGCCCGAAGAAGATAAAATACTTAGGAATAAATCTTACCAGAGATGTAAAAGACTTAAAGAAAGAAAACTACAAAACTCCTCTGCAAGAAACCAAAAGAGACCTACATAAGTGGGAAAACATACCTTGCTCATGGATAGGAAGACTTAACACTATAAAAATGTCTATTCTACCAAAAGCGATCTATGGATTTAAGGCAATTCCGATCCAAATTCCAATGACATTTTTTAACGAGATGGAGAAACAAATCACTCCCTTCATATGGAAGGGAAAGAGGCCCCAGGTAAGCAAAGCATTGCTGAAAAAGAAGAACAAAGTGGGAGGCCTTACTCTACCTCATTTTAGAACCTATTACACAGCCACAGTATTCAAAACAGCCTGGTACTGGTACAACAACAGATACATGGACCAATGGAAGAGAATTGAGAATCCAGATATAAATCCATCCACATATGAGCAGCTGATATTTGACAAAGTCCCCAAAGCAGTTAAATGGAGGAAAAGACAGTCTTTTTTACAGATGGTGCTGGCATAACTGGACATCCATCTGCAAAAAAATGAAACACGACCCATACCTCACACCATGCAGAAAATCGAGCTCAAAATGGATCAAAGAGCTAAATACAAAATCTAAAATGATAAAGATCATGGAAGAAAAAATAGGGGCAACGCTAGGAGCCCTAATACATGGCATAAACAGTATACAAAAGATTATTAAGAATGCAGAAGAAAAACTAGATAACTGGGAGCTCCTAAAAATCAAACACCTATGTTCATCCAAAGACTTCACCAAAATAGTAAAAAGACTACCTACGAACTGGGAAAAAGTTTTTAGCTATGACGTTTCCGATCAGCGCCTGATCTCTAAAATCTACATGATAGTGCAAAAACTCAACTAAAAATAGTGCAAAAACTCAACTACAAAAAGACAAATAACCCAATTAAAAAATGAGCAAAAGATATGAACAGACACTGCACTAAAGAAGACATTCAGGTAGCAAACAGATACATGAGGAAACGCTCACGATCATTAGCCATTAGAGAAATGCAGATCAAAACTACAATGAGATCCCATCTCACTCCAACACAGGTGATGTTAATCCAAAAAACACAAAATAATAAATGTTGGAGAGGCTGTGGAGAGATTGGAATACTTATATGTTGCTGGTGGCAACGTAAAATGGTACAACCACTTTGGAAATCAATTTGGGGCAGAACTACCATACGATCCAGCCATCCCACTCCTTGGAATATATCCTAGAGAAAGAAGAGCCTTTACATGAACAGATACATCCACACCCATGTTCATTGCAGCACTGTTTCCAATAGCAAAAAGATGGAAGGAATCAAGGTGTCCATCAATGGACGAATGGATAAATAAATTATGGTATATTCACACAATGGAATAGTACGCATCAATAAAGAACAGTGATGAATCTGTGGTGATGAATCTGTGAAACATTTCATAACATGGAGGAACCTGGAAGGCATTATGCTGCATGAAATTAGTCAGTTGCAAAAGGACAAGGACAAATATTGTATGAGACCACTAATATAACAACTCTAGAAATAGTTTAAACAGAGAAGAAAATATTCTTTGATGGTTATGAGATGGAGGAGGGAGGGAGGGTGGGTGAGGGGTACTCACTAATTAGATAGTAGATAAGAACTACTTTAGGTGAAGGGAAAGACAACACACAATACAGGAGAGGTCAGCACAACTGGACTAAACCAAAAGCAATGAAGTTTCCTGAATAAACTGAATTCTTCGTATGCCAGTGTAGCAGGGGCAGGGGTTTGTGAACCATGGTTTCAGTGGTCATCTAAGTAAATTGGAATAATAAAATCTATTAAGAAAACATTCTGCATCCGACTTTGGAGAGTGACGTCTGGGGTCTTAAACGCTAGCAAGCAGCCATCTAAGATGCATCAATGAGTCTCAACCCACCTGGACCAAAGGAGAATGAAGAACACCAAGGACACAAGATAATTATAAGCCCAAGAGACAGAAAGGGCCATATGAACCAGCGACTACATCATCCTGAGACCAGAAGAACTAGATGGTGCCCAGCTACAACCGATGACTGCCCTGACAGGGAACACAACAGAGAACCCCTGAGGGAGCAGGAGAGCAGTAGGATGCAGACCCCAAATCTAGTTAAAAGACCAGACTTAATGGTTGACTGAGACTAGAAGGACCCCGGTGGTCATGGCCCCCAGACCTTCTGTTGGCCCAGGACAGGAACCATTCCCAAAGCCAACTCTTCAGATAGGGATTGGACTGGACAATGGGATGGAGAAGGATGCTGGTGAGGAATGAGCTTCTTGGATCAGGTGGACACTTGAGACTATGTTGGCATTTCCTGCCTGGAGGGGCAATGAGAGGGTAGAAGGGGTTAGAAGCTGACGAAATGGACACGAAAACAGAGAGTGGAGGGAGAGAGCAGGCTGTCTCATTAGGGGGAGAGAAAATGGAAGTATGTAAACCAAAACCCACTGCCGTGGAGTCGATTCCGACTCATAGCAACCCTATGGGATGGAGTAGAACTGCCCGATAGAGTTTCCAAGGAATGCCTGGCAGATTCGTACTGCTGACCTCTTGGTTAGCAGCCATAGCACTTAACCACTATGCCGCCAGGGTTTGTGTAGCAAGGTGTATATAAGTTTTTGTGTGAGAGATTGACTTGATTTGTAAACTTTCACTTAAAGCAGAATAAAAAAAAAAAAAAAGACGCATTGCATTGGGCAAATCTGCTGCAAAAGACCTCTCTAAAGTGTTGAAACACAAAGATGTCACTTTAGAGACTAAAGGTGTGCCTGACCCAAGTCATGGTGTTTTCAGTCGCCTCAGATGCATGCAAAAGGTGGACGATGAATAAGGAAGACTGAAGAAGAATTAACACCTTTGAATTGCAGTGTTGGAGAAGAATATTGAGCATACCAGGGACTGCCAAAAGAATGAACAAATCTGCCTTGGAAGAAGTACAACCAGAATGTTCCTTAGAAGGAAGGATGGCAAGACTACGTCTTACATACTTTGGACATGTTACCAGGAGGGATAGGTCCCTGGAGAAGGATATCATGCTTGGTAAAGTAGAGGGTCAGTGTAAAAGAAGATTACCCTCAAAGAGGTGGATTGACACTGTGATTGCAACAATGGGCTCAAGCATAACCATGATTGTGAGGATTGCGCAGGACCAGGCAGTTTTTCGTTGTGTTGTACAAAGGGTTGCTATGAGTCGGAGATGACTCAACGGCACCTAACACCACCACCACCAACAATCTTTATGGAAGCAGACTACCACATCTTTCTCCCTGGAAGTGGCTGGTGGGTTTGAACTGCTGATCTTTTGGTTAGCAGTCAAGTGCTTAACCACTTTGCCACCAGGGCTCCTCTACCACTACACACTCCAGCCTAAATACTCGTGGCAGTTATTAGGAATCGATCGTGGGGTGCTCTTCTGCCATGCCTGGATGGCTCCAAGATCCTTCTTGGCGCTGTGCTCCAGGCAGTTGCCACAGTGAGGCAGGAAGAGCAGGCCTGAGGAACGCTGAGTGCCAATCCTGCCATAATGTAAACCCATGAGGCTGTTTAATGAGGCCACACTGAGGGCAGGAACTGATGGGGAGCTACAAATGTAAACACATGTGCCCCGGAAGTGGAGAACTCTCCGCTTAGAGCCTCAAATGACTTGCTCCCTCATTTCATTCTATGCTTAAGCGTCACCTCCTCAGAGAAACCTTCTTTGTGGAGAGACAGCCCCTCCCTCTCACTCCCTGTCCCTACTTCCTACATACTTTTCTTTCTCAGTATTTGTTGTTTGTTATTGAGTGTCATGGAGTCAATTTTTGACTCCCATTGACTCCATGTGACAAAGTAGAACTGCCCTACAGGGTTTCCTAGTCTATAATCTTTACAGGAGCAGATCACCAGGTCTTTCATCCATGGAGTGGCTGGGTGGGTCACACCACTGACCTTTCGGTTAGTAGCCAAGTGCTTAATGGTTGCGCCCCTGGGGCTTACCACTGTATAATTAAGCGATTGCCTGATGGATCGTTTCGTTTTGTTTTGTTTTTCCTCTGTGCATAGAATGTAAGCTCCACAGAGAAGGAGATTATCTGCTTAGTTCATGGTGGAATTCCTGGCACATTTGTAAAAACTGGGAAAAAAACCCACTTCACAGGGTTGCTCGGAGGATAATTGTGGTAACATTTGGAAAACATATAATTCCTGACACATAGTGTCTTAGTCATCTAGTGCAGCTATAACAGAAATACCACAAGTGGATGGCTTTAACAAAGAGAAGTTTATTTTCTCACAGTAAAATAGGCTAAAAATCCAAATTCAGGGGCTCAACTCCAGGGGAAGGCTTTCTCTCTTTGTTGGCCTTCTTATCAACATCCCCCCAGACTAGGAGCTTCTTCACCTAGGAACCCTGAGTCCAAATGATGTGCTCTGCTCCCGGCACTGCTTTCTTGGTAGTATGAGGTCCCCCTGTCTCTCTGCTCACTTCTTTTGTATCTCAAGAGCTCACCTCAAGACACAATCCAATCTTGTTGACTGAGTCCTGCCTCACCAACACAACTGCCACCATCCTCACTCATTAACATCATAGAGGCAGAATTTACAACATACAGGAAAATCAGACAATACAGGGAATCATGGTCCCTCCAAATAGATACAGAAATTTTGGAGGGGACATAATTCAATCCGTGAGACATAGTAGATGCTCAGTAAACATTATTTGCATTTCCTTTTTCCTCAGAGGACTGTCCTATGCCTTAGAATAAATTTTCAATTTGTAATTAATAGAATAATAAATCTGAATTAGTGTGCTTAGTTTCTTTCTTTCTGCTTTTTTTACCTTGATACTTTCTGTTGACAGTTCATTTGCTCAACAATGCAGTAGAATGCATAATTGTATAGAATGCAACCATCGATTTAGTAATCATTTTTTAAAAATTTTGGTAAGTATGTAACAAAGTGTTTGACATTTCAACAGTTTTCACGTGTACAGTTCAGTGACATTAATTATGTTCGTCTCAGTTTCGTTATCTGTAAAATGGACTAACAACAATATCTACCTGATGGTTATGATAAAGATTAAATAAGATGAAGCGGGTGGATGGTTCTTAGCACAGGGCACCATGCCTGTTGTGTGCAGTTGAGTCGATTTTGACTCATGTTGTTGTTGTTAGGTGCTGTCTAGTTGGTTCTAACTCATAGCGACCCTACGCACAACAAAACAAAACACTGCCCGGTCCTGTGTCATCCTTACAATCATTGTTATGCTTGAGCCCATTATTGCAGCCGCTGTGTCAATCCACCTCTTTGAGGGTCTTCCTCTTTTCTGCTGACCCTGTACTTTACCAAGCATAATATCCTTCTCCAGGGACTGATCCCTCCTGACGACATGTCCAAAGTATGTAAGACATAGTCTCGCCATCCTTGCTTCCAAGCATTCTGTTTGTACTTCTTCCAAGACAGATTTGTTCATTCTTTTGACAGTCCACGGTATATTCAATATTCTTTGCTAAAACCACAATTCAAAGTCATAGATTCTTCTTCAGTCTTCCTTATTCATTGTCCAGCTTTTCACATGCATATGATGCAATTGAAAATACCATGGCTTGGGTCAGGCGCACCTTAGTCTTCAAGGTGACATCTTTGCATTTCAACACTTTAAAGAGGTCCTTTGCAGCAGATTTGCCTGATGCAATGGGTCATTTGATTTCTTGACTGCTGCTTCCATGACTGTTGATTATGGATGCAACTAAGATGAAATCCTTGACAATTCCAATCTTTTCTCCATTTATCATGATGTAGATTATTGGTCCAGTTGTGAGGATTTTTGTTTTCTTTATGTTGAGTTATAATCCATACTGAAGGCTGTGGTCTTTGATCTTCAAGTCCTCTTCACTTTCAGCAAGCAAGGTTGTGTCATCCACATAACGCAAATTGTTAGTGAGTCTTCCTCCAGTCCTGATGCCCTGTTCTTCTTCATATAGTCCAGCTTCCTGGATTATTTGCTTAGCATACAGATTGAATAAGTACGGTGAAAGGATACAACCCTGACGCACAACTTTCCTAACTTTAAACCACTCAGTATCCCCTTGATCTGTCCGAACAACTGCCTCTTGATCTACGTAAAGGTTCCTCATGAGCACAAGTGAGTGTTCTGGAATTCCAATTCTTTGCATTGTTGCCCATAATTTGTTATGATCCACAAGTTGAATGCCTTTGCATAGTCAATAAGACACAGGTAAACATCCTTTGGTATTTTCTGCTTTCAGCCAGGATCCATCTGATAGCAGCAATGATATCCCTGTTTCACGCCCTCTTCTGAATCTGGCCTGAATTTCTGGCAGTTCTCTGTCAATATACTGCTGCAGTCGCTTTTGAATGATCTTTAGCAAAATTTTGCTTGCGTGTGATATTAATGATATTGTTCTATAATTTCTGCATTCTGTTGGATTACCTTTCTTGGGAATAGGCATAAATACAGATCTCTTCCAGTGGCCAGGAAGCTGTCTTCCATATTTTTTGGCATAGACAACTGAGTACTTCCAGTGCTGCACCTGTTTGTCGAAACATCTCAGTTGATATTTTGTCTGTTACTGGAGCCTGTTTTTCACCAATGCCTTCAGTGCAGCTTGGGCTTCTTCCTTCAGTACCATCAGTTCCTGATCATATGCTTCCTCTCGAAATGGTTGAACATCGACTAATTCTTTTTGGTATAATGACTCTGTGTATTCCTTCCATCTTCTTTTGATGCTTCCTGCATCGTTTAATATTTTCCCAATAGAATCCTTCTCTATGGCAACTTGAGGCTTGAATTCTTTCTTCAGTTCTTTCAGCTTGAGAAATGCCAACTATGTTCTTTCCTTTTGGTTTTCTATCTCCTGCTCTTTGCATATGTTATTTTAATACTTCACTTTGTCTTCTCGAGCTGCCCTTTGAAATCTTCTGTTCAGTTCTTTTACTTCATCATTTCTTCCTTCTGCTTTAGCTGCTCAACATTTGAGAGCGAGTTTCAGAGTCTCCTCCGACATCCATCTTGGTCTTTTCTTTCTTTCCTGTGTTTTCAATGACCTCTTTCTTTCTTCACGTATGATGTCCTTGATGTCATTTCACAGCTCGTCTGGTCTTTGGTCATTAGTGTTCAAATCTATTCTTGAGATAGTCTCTAAATTCAGGTGGGATATACTTGAGGTTGTATTTTGGCTCTTGTGGACTTGCTCCAATTTTCTTCAGTTTCAGCTTGAACTTGCATGTGAGCAATTGATGTTCTGTTCCACATTCGGCCCCTGGCCTTGTTCTGACTGATGCTATTGAGGTTTTCCATCATCTCTTTCCACAGATATGGTCAACTTGATTCCTGTGTATTTCATCTGGGAAGGTCCATGTGTAAAGCGCTGTTTATGTCAGTGAAAAAAGGTATTTGCTATGAAGAAGCCATTGGACTTGCAAAATTGTATCATTCAATATCCAGCATTGTTTCTGTCACCAAGGCCATATTTTCCAACTACCGATCCTTCTTCTTTGTTCCCAACTTTTGCATTCCAATCACCAGTAATTATCAATTCATCCTGAATGCATGTTTGATCAATTTCAGACTGCAGAAGCTGATAAAAATCTTCAGTTTCTTCATCTTTGGCCTTAGTGGTTGGTGTGTAGATTTGAATAATATTTGTATTAACTGGTCTTCCTCGTAGGCTTTTGGCTCAGAGCAACTCTATATGACAGAGTAGAACTGTCCCACAGGGTTTCCTAGGCTGTAATCTTTATAGGAGTAGATCGCCAGGTCTTTTCTCCCAAGGAGCAGCTGGAGGGTTTGAACCTCCATCTTTTCGGTTAGCAGCTGAATGCTTAGCAATTGTGCCACCAGGGCTCCTTGCATAAAAAAAACACAGTAAATGTTTGGTATTTCTGAGCAATGGTGGTGGTAACTCAGATGCTGCTGTGGGGAAGCATGGGCTTGTGGCACACTGGGCAGGAAGCCGTTAAAGTCAGTGTGAAGGAAAGAAGGGAGTCTAGAAAAACTTAAAGATAGGGACTATGATCAGTATCAACTTGGGCCCAGTGTTTAGCATGAGGCTTAGTGCATCACAGGTGAATGAATGCATAAATTAATCTATTCCGGTGCAAACTCTAATTCTCACAGAAGGCGCCTGCCTTATCAGGTCCTGGGCAGATGCTAAGCTGTAACTTTTTAGAAGTCATGATTCACAGGTTAGTGAGTACTGACCAGCCCCTGGGACCAGCTGTTCTGCCCTTTCCCCTACTTCCCAGACAGAGAGGGTCTGTCCACTCAACTACAGACCAAGAAATGTAAACCAAGAGGTTTACCAGCTAGCCTCAAGTGGTGGTTGCTGGAAGCAGGGGGATACGCAAATCCTTGGCTGACATCCTGAGCTGGAGGCTGTGGTTGGGGCTATGAGACCACACACTTGCTTTTTTGTATTGGGCTGTCTAAAATTAGTAGAGGAGAAGGAGAAAGAGCAATGACCTGTGGGATGAGAAAACAGAATCACAATGCAGCCCGAAGAGGTCTAGACATGACGCCAGAAGCACGGGAGAAAGGAATAGCCAATCATGCTAATCATTAGCAGTGTGGCTGTTGTTGCTTAGCTTAGAAAGAAGGGCTTGCTTGTCCTTCTCTTAAAGGAGTTCTCAGCCTCGGCCTTGAAGCTGCGTTATCGGGCTCCTGGTCTCTCTCCTTCGAGTCTTTGGGGAGAGAAACTGCATTCCCTTCCCTGTATTCCTTTGGGGAGAGAACCTTCATTCCTCTTCCTTGCAACATCCTCCGTGGGATCTTGTAGACCCAGAATAGCCTCTGTCTCCCTTTCTAGGTACATCCCTTACTGCTCCCCATTCTGTGTCTTGTATGGCAGCTACATCAGTGTTTCCCAGGCAGCAGTCCATCCACCCATTTCCTTGTCCTGTGCTGCTTAATGAAAACAGCTTGGGATTTGGAGCCAGGGAGACCCATCACCAAGCCTCTCTGGGCCTTGTCTGTATAACCAGGAGGTTGCCACAAAGGATTATTGTAAACATAAGCAGTGTTGTATTTAGATCCACCAAGCTTAGCATTCAACAAATATTAGCAACTATTACTATTTTCAGTGAAATCTACATTTTTATTTAAAACTAAATTTTCCGTTCAACTTAAAAAAACACACACAGCAATCACAACACGCAAACAAGTCTAGGGTTTTTGAAAATCTAAGATTTCCAGCATCCTATCACTAGAGTAGCCAAGCATATTTTGTACAAGCATAGCACGTAAACATTTTGTAACTGGGTTAGGGACAAATAAGAAAGCACCACATGACGTATATGCTGCAGTCTGCTCTTCTAAACCAAAAAACCCCAAGCCAGTTGCCATCAAGTAGACCCCTACCCATGGCGACCCTATGTGAGTCAGAGTAGAACTGTGCTCCATAGGGTTTTCAATGGATACATTTTTGGAGAAGCAGCAATTAGGAAATCAAATCACTCATTGCGTTGGGTAAATCTGCTGCAAAAGACCTCTTTGAACTGTTAAAAAGCAAACATGTCACTTTGAGCGTTACCGGAATAAGGTTCTTGCCTCTCACTGGTCAAGGATGAGCAGGTAAGGCACGTGGAGTTTTCCGCATGAGCAAAGCTTTAATGAAGAGGCCTGCAAGCAAAGATGAGGAGGGCCTAGAGCAACGCTTACCCTCGTCTCACAGAATAAAAAATGGCCTAAGTTTTTAAAAGTTCTTGGGGGCCAAAGATTCATGTTTATTATCAGGCATAGACTGGGATATGTTAACTAAGGTGAGTGTGTATAGCTTTCTAAGATGACTCCTGTCTCGGAGGCCTCTGGGATTCATAACAGGACTTATTATGGGGTGTCACACCTGCGCAGTCTCTTGCTCCCCGGGTTCGATTCCCTGGCTGCTGCTGCAGCCCCTCATTGCCACTGGTGGAAGGTCACACGGGGATGTTCTGCACATGTCCCTGGGGCTGGTTTTCTCCAGCTGCTTCTGAAAGGCAAATTTAAAGAAGTTTGTGGGCTATTTTCTTTCTTTTTTTTTTTTTTAAATTAATTTTTATTAAGCTTCAAGTGAACATTTACCATTCCAATCAGTCTGTCACATGTAAGTTTACATACATCTTACTCCCTTCTCCCACTTGCTCTCCCCCTATTGTGTCAGCCCTTTCAGTCTCTCGTTTCGCGCCAATTTTGCCGTCTTCCCTCTCTCTCTATCTTCCCATCCCCCCTTCAGTCAAGAGCTGCCAACACACTCTCCAGTGTCCACCTGATTTAATTAGCTCACTCTTCACCAGCATCTCTCTTCCCCCCACTGACCAGTCCTTTTCATGTCTGATGAGTTGTCTTTGGGGATGGTTCCTGTCCTGTGCCATCAGAAGGTCTGGGGAGCATTGCCTCTGGGATTCCTCTAGTCGCAGTCATACCATTAAGTATGGTCTTTTTATGAGAATTTGGGGTCTGCATCCCACTGATCTTCTGCTCCCTCAGGGGTTCTCTGTTCTGCTCCCTGACAGGGCAGACATCGATTGTGGCCGGGCACCAACTAGTTCTTCTGGTCTCAGGATAATGTAGGTTTCTGGTTCATGTGGCCCTTTCTATCTCTTGGGTTCTTAGTTGTCGTGTGACCTTGGTGTTCTTCCTTTGCCTTTGGTCCAGGTGGGATGAGACCAATTGATGTACCTTAGATGGCTGCTTGTTGGCATTTAGGACCCCAGACGCCACATTTCAAAGTGGGATGCAGAATGTTTTCATAATAGAATTATTTTGCCCATTGACTTAGAAGTCCCCTCAAACCATGTTCCCCAGACCCCAGCCCCTGCTCCGCTGACCTTTGAAGCTTTCCTTTTATCCCGGAAACCTCTTTGCTTTTAGTCCAGTCCAATTAGGCTGACCTTCCTTGTATTGAGTGTTGTCTTTCCCTTCACCCAAAGCAGTTCTTATCTACTGATTGATCAATAAAAAACCCTCTCCCTCCCTCCCTCCCTCCCCCCTTTCTAACCACAAAAGTATGTGTTCTTCTCCGTTTTTTCTATTTCTCAAGATCTTATAATAGTGGTCTTATACAATATTTGTCCTTTTGCCTCTGACTCATTTCGCTCAGCATAATGCCTTCCAGGTTCCTCCATGTTGTGAAATGTTTCAGAGATTCATCACTGTTCTTTATCGATGCGTAGTATTCCATTGTGTGAATATACCACAATTTATTTACCCATTCATCCGTTGACGGACATCTTGGTTGCTTCCAGCTTTTTGCTATTGTAACAGAGCTGCAATAAACATGGGTGTGCATATATCTGTTTGTGTGAAGGCTCTTGTATCTCTAGAGTACATTCCGAGGAGTGGGATTTCTGGGTTGTATGGTAGTTCTATTTCTAACTGTTTAAGATAACGCCAGATGGATTTCCAAAGTGGTTGTACCATTTTACAATCCCACCAGCAGTGTATGAGAGTTCCAACCTCTCCGCAGCCTCTCCAACATTTATTATTTTGTGTTTTTTGGATTAATGCCAGCCTTGCTGGTGTGAGATGGAATCTCATCGTAGTTTTAATTTGCATTTCTCTAATGGCTAATGATCGGGAGCATTTTCTCATGTATCTGTTGGCTGCCTGAATATCTTCTTTAGTGAAATGTGTGTTCATATCCTTTGCCCACTTCTTGATTGGGTTGTTTGTCTTTTTGTGGTTGAGTTTTGACAGAATCACGTAGATTTTAGAGATCGGGCGCTGGTCTGAGATGTCATAGCTGAATATTCTTTCCCAGTCTGTAGGTGGTCTTTTTACTCTTTTGGTGAAGTCTTTAGATGAGCATAGGTGTTTGCTTTTTAGGAGCTCCCAGTTATCTGGTTTCTCTTCATCATTTTTGGTAATGTTTTGTATTCTGTTTATGCCCTGTATTAGGGCTCCTAGGGTTGTCCCTATTTTTTCTTTCACCATCTTTATCGTTTTAGTCTTTATGTTTAGGTCTTTGATCCACTTGGAGTTAGTTTTTGTGCATGGTGTGAGGTATGGGGCCTGTTTCATTCTTTTGCAAATGGATATCCAGTTATGCCAGCACCATTTGTTAAAAAGACTATCATTTCCCCAATTGACTGACACTGGTCCTTTGTCAAATATCGGCTGCTCATACATGGATGGATTTATATCTGGGTTCTCAATTCTGTTCCATTGGTCTATGTGCCCGTTCTTGTACCAGTACCAGGCTGTTTTGACTACTGTAGCTGTATAATAGGTTCTGAAATCAGGTAGAGTGAGGCCTCCCACTTTCTTCTTCTTTTTCAGTAATGCTTTGCTTATCCAGGGCTTCTTTCCCTTCCATATGAAATTGGTGATTTGTTTCTCTATCCCCTTAAAATATGACATTGGAATTTGGATCGGAAGTGCATTATATGTATAGATGGCTTTTGGTAGAATAGACATTTTTATTATGTTAAGTCTTCCTATCCATGAGCAGGGTATGTTTTTCCACTTAAGTATGTCCTTTTGAATTTCTTGTAGCAGAGCTTTATAGTTTTCTTTGTATAGGTCTTTTACATCCTTGGTAAGATTTATTCCTAAGTATTTTATCTTCTTGGGGGCTACTGTGAATGGTATTGATTTGGTTATTTCCTCTTCGTTGTTCTTTTTGTTGATGTAGAGGAATCCAAGTGATTTTTGTATGTTTATTTTATAACCTGAGACTCTGCCAAACTCTTCTGTTAGTTTCAGTAGTTTTCTGGAGGATTCCTTAGGGTTTTCCATGTATACGATCATGTCATCTGCAAATAGTGATAGCTTTACTTCCTCCTTGCCAATCTGGATACCTTTTATTTCTTTGTCTAGCCTAATTGCCCTGGCTAGGACTTCAAGTACGATGTTGAATAAGAGCGGTGATAAAGGGCATCCTTGTCTGGTTCCCGTTCTCAAGGGAAATGCTTTCAGGTTCTCTCCATTTAGAGCGATATTGGCTGTTGGCTTTGCATAGATGCCCTTTATTATGTTGAGGAATTTTCCTTCAATTCCTATTTTGGTAAGAGTTTTTATCATAAATGGGTGTTGAACTTTGTCAAATGCCTTTTCTGCATCTATTGATAAGATCATGTGGTTTTTATCTTTTGTTTTATTTATGTGATGGATTACATTAATGGTTTTTCTGATATTAAACCAGCCTTGCATACCTGGTATAAATCCCACTTGATCAGGGTGAATTATTTTTTTGATGTGTTGTTGGATTCTATTGGCTAGAATTTTGTTGAGGATTTTTGCATCTATGTTCATGAGGGATATAGGTCTATAATTTTCTTTTTTTGTAATGTCTTTACCTGGTTTTGGTATCAGGGAGATGGTGACTTCATAGAATGAGTTGGGTAGTATTCCGTCTTGTTCTATGCTTTGAAATACCTTCAGTAGTAGTGGTGTTAAGTCTTCTCTGAAGGTTTGGTAGAACTCTGCAGTGAAACCGTCTGGGCCAGGACTTTTTTTTGTTGGAAGTTTTTTGATTACCGTTTCAATCTCTTTTTTTGTTATGGGTCTATTTAGTTGTTCTACTTCTGAATGTGTTAGTTTAGGTAGGTAGTATTTTTCCAAGAATTTATCCATTTCTTCTAGGTTTTCAAATTTGTTAGAGTACAATTTTACGTAGTAATCTGAAATGATTCTTTTAATTTCATTTGGCTCTGTTGTGATGTGGTCCTTCTCGTTTCTTATTCGGGTTATTTGTTTCCTTTCCTGTTTTTCTTTAGTCAGTCTAGCCAATGGTTTATCAAGTTTGTTAATTTTTTCAAAGAACCAGCTTTTGGCTTTGTTAATTTTTCAATTGTTTTTCTGTTCTCTAATTCATTTAGTTGAGCTCTAATTTTTATTATTTGTTTTCTTCTGGTGCCTGATGGGTTCTTTTGTTGCTCACTTTCTATTTGTTCAAGTTGTCGGGACAGTTCTCTGATTTTGTCTCTTTCTTCTTTTTGTATGTGTGCATTTATCGATATAAATTGGCCTCTGAGCACTGCTTTTGCTGTGTCCCAGAGGTTTTGATAGGAAGTGTTTTCATTCTCGTTGCTTTCTAAGAATTTCCTTATTCCCTCCTTGTTGTCTTCTATAACCCAGTCTTTTTTCAGGAGGGTATTGTTCATTTTCCAAGTATTTGATTTCTTTTCCCTAGTTTTTCTGTTATTGGTTTCTAGCTTCATTGCCTTGTGGTCTGAGAAGATGCTTTGTAATATTTCGATGTTTTGGATTCTGCAAAGATTTGTTTTATGACCTAATATGTGGTCTATTCTAGAGAATGTTCCATGTGCACTAGAAAAGAAAGTATATTTTGCAGCAGTTGGGTGGAGAGTTCTGTATGAGTCAATGAGGTCAAGTTGGTTGATTGTTGTAAGTAGGTCTTCCATGTCTCTATTGAGCTTTTTACTGGATGTCCTGTCCTTCTCCGAAAGTGGTGTGTTGAAGTCCCCTACTATAAATGTGGAGGTGTCTATCTCACTTTTCAATTCTGTTAAAATTTGATTTATGTATCTTGCAGCCCGGTCATTGGGTGCATAAATATTTAATATGGTTATGTCTTCCTGATCAATTGTCCCTTTTATCATTATGTAGTGTCCTTCTTTATCCTTTGTGGTGGATTTAAGTCTAAAGTCTATTTTGTCAGAAATTAATATTGCTACTCCTCTTCTTTTTTGCTTATTGTTTGCTTGATATATTTTTTTCCATCCTTTGAGTTTTAGTTTGTTTGTGTCTCTAAGTCTAAGGTGTGTCTCTTGTAGGCAGTATATAGATGGATCGTGTTTCTTTATCCAGTCCGTGACTCTCTGTCTCTTTATTGGTGCATTTAGTCCATTTACATTCAGCGTAATTATAGATAAATATGTTTTTAGTGCTGTCATTTTGATGCCTTTTCATGTGTGTTGTTGGCCATTTCATTTTTCCACATACTTTTTTGTGCTGAGACATTTTTCTTAGTAGATTGTGAGATCCTCATTTTCATAATGTTTAACTTTTTGTTAGTTGAGTCGTTACGTTTTTCTTGAGTTATGGAATTGATATTCCTTTTTGTGGTTACCTTATTATTTACCCCTATTTTTCTAAGTAAAAACCTAACTTGTATCATTCTATATCACCTGGTATCACTCTCCATCTGGCAGTTCAATGCCTCCTATATTTAGTCCCTCTTTTTGATTATTGTGATCGTTTATCTATTGATTTCCATGATTCCCTGTTATGTGTATTATTTTGTTTATTTATTTATTTTTTAGAATTAATCTTACTTTGTTTGTTTTTGTGCTTTCCCTATTTGAGTTGCGTTGATATCAGGATGTTCTGTTTTGTGATCTTGTATTGTGCTGGTACCTGATATTATTGGTCATCAGGCCAAACAATCTCCTTAAGCGTTTCTTGCAGTCTTGGTTTAGTTTTTGCAAATTCTCTAAACTTGTGTTTATCTGTAAATATCTTAATTTCTCCTTCATATTTCAGAGAGAGTTTTGCTGGATATATGATCCTTGGTTGGAAGTTTTTCTCCTTCAGTGCTCTGTATACGTCGTCCCATTCCCTTCTTGCCTGCATGGTTTCTGCTGAGTAGTCTGAACTTATTCTTATTGATTCTCCCTTGAAGGAAACCTTTCTTTTCTCCCTGGCTGCTTTTAAAATTTTCTGTTTGTCTTTGGTTTTGGCAAGTTTGATGATAATATGTCTTGGTGTTTTTCTTTTTGGATCAATCTTAAATGGGGTTCGATGAGCATCTTGGATAGATATCCTTTCGTCTTTCATGATGTCAGGGAAGTTTTGTGTCAGGAGTTCTTCCACTATTTTCTCTGTGTTTTCTGTCCCCCCTCCCTGTTCTGGGACTCCAATCACTCGCAAGTTATTCTTCTTGATAGAGTCCCACATGATTCTTAGGGTTCCTTCATTTTTTTAAATTCTTTTATCTGATTTTTTTTCAGCTATGTTGATGTTGATTCCCTGGTCCTCCAGAAGTCCCAGTCTACATTCTAATTGCTCGAGTCTGCTCCTCTGACTTCCTATTGCGTTGTGTAATTCTGTAATTTTATTGTTAATCTTTTGGATTTCTACATGCTGTCTCTCTATGGATTCTTGCAACTTATTAATTTTTCCACTATGTTCTTGAATAATCTTTTTGAGTTCTTCAACAGTTTTATCAGTGTGTTCCTTGGCTTTTTCTGCAGTTATTCTAATTTCATTTGTGATGTGTTTAAGCATTCTGTAAATTAGTTTTTTATATTCTGTATCTGATAATTCCAGGATTGTATCTTCATTTGGGAAAGATTTTGATTCTTTTGTTTGGGGGGTTGTAGAAGCTGTCATGGTCTGTTTCTTTATGTGGTTTGATATGGACTGCTGTCTCCGAGCCATCACTGGGAAACTAGTTTTTCCAGGTAATCAGCTAAAAAAAAAAAATGCAGTCAGATCCTTATTTGAATTCTCCCTCTGGCTCCGGGTATTCGGATGTTAATGGAGCCGCCTGGGGAGGGTGGGGGAGGGGTCAGAGAGCTAGGAGTGTAACACCTTAGAATATAGAGCTGATCCCCGCCTTCACGCTCCGCCCGCGCCCGCCAAAATCCCGGCGGGAGGGCTCCCTGGCTTGGATGCTGCTCTCCCCACTCCAAGATCAGTCACTGCCTCCCGGGTACTTCTCCCACTGGCTGCGCCGCTACGCCACCCGCGCCAACCAGCTAGGCTCCCTCCCGGGATGAGTTCAGGGGCTAGGGCTGGGCCCCTTGTCTGTGCCATCTACCCCCCTGGTCTCTGCCCCAGATCGGTTCCGAAGGTCACCTGCCTGGTTCGCTGGCTCCTGGTTCTAAAAACGATCGCTGTCTGCCTGTATTTGTTCGTTCTCCATCTCTAAGTCTGTGTTTGTTGTTCAGAGTTCGTAGATTGTTATGTATGTGATCGATTCACTTGTTTTTCCGAGTCTTTGTTGCAAGAGGGATCCGAGGTAGCGTCCACCTAGTCCGCCATCTTGGCCCCGCCTTCTGGGCTATTTTCTGATACCCTGCCCCATTGTTCCAGGGAATGGCTTTGTTTCTGTGCCCTGGCCCATTTCTTTTTGCTTTGTAGATTTGGGGGCCCCTCTGTTTTCTGTCTTATGAGGACTATAGTGCACCTTACCCAAGCCATGATATTTTCTATCACCTTATATGCATGTGAAAGCTGGACAATGAGTCCCACAGGTCATGCCTTTGAATTACGGTGTTGGAGAAGAATATTGAACATACCATGGACTGCCAGAAAAACCAACAAGTCTGGAAGAAATACAGCCAGAGTGCTCCTTGGAAACAAGAATGGCAAGACTTTGTCTCACATACTTTGGACATGTTTGCACATGTTATCGGGGGGACCAGTCCCTACAAAAGGTCATCATGCCTGGTAAAGTAGAGGGTCAGCAAAAAAGGGGAAGACCCTCAAGGAGATGGATTGACACAGTGGCTGCAACAATGGGCTCGAATACAATGATTGTGAGGATGGCATAGGACCTGGCGGTGTTTTGTTCTGTTGTACATAGGGTCGCTATGAGTCAGAATTGACTTGATGGAACCTAACAGCAACAACCACAACAACAACAACATTTTGGGAAGTAGATCATCAGGCCTTTCTTCCAAGGTGCTTCTGGGTGGACCAGAACCTCTAACATTTTGGTTAGCAGCTGAGCATGTTAACCGTTCGCACCACACAGGAACTCCATTCTTCTTCTAACAGTCTGTTAAATGCCTTGGCTATAAGGCAAGGGGTTCAGGGGTATCCCAGGATCACAGTCTTAAAGCCCCTGAAGATGACCGTGTGGACCATTTCAGCTCTATCACCTCAGTCCTTGTGGAATCAATGGATACATGGTAAACATGAAGCACGCCATCTTTGCTTTCCTAAGGGCTCAGAACCACCCAGATTTTCATTGTGGAGACTGTTGGTTTTCAGCGGTGCTTTGTTTAATGGGCTTATGCTCGAGCCTGGATGGGACATTAGGAATTCTTGTCCTCCTAGTAGGCATCAGCTTGTCTGCTATGTTCAGCCCATTATCAGAGTAAGGTTAGCTTACTAATTAGCTGAAAGACTATGCTTCCTCTGAACATTTCCATGCCAACAGGGGGCCTTCAGGGGTGGGCAACTGGGAGTCCATGGACACTAGCTGCTGGGCTGCTGTGGCTGTGCAGGCCAAGGAACAGCATGGGGCCGTGGGTGTGGACAGTGATGTTGAATTATCCCCTTCCTTTTGTTGTGGTGAGGCGCTGGCTGTTAAAAATCTGCAGCTGGGAGTTCACTGATAGTCACTGGAAACCAGGAAACTCCCCCGGGTTTCTTTGAACCCCACTATTACTGTTAGTCCTGAGAATTAGTATTTGACAAAACACTTACTGACATCCTCCTATGTGCCAGGAATTGTTGCCATGGGCTCTTCTTCTATGCCTTTTCCAGCACTGTTTCCTTGGCCAGGGAATATTCATTTCCTTTGTCTGTTCTGTACACGTTGAATTCCTACTCCTTCTCTAAGATGCAGATCAGATGCCATTTGCTCTTGGCAGATGGATGGTCCCTCCTTGTGCTCCCTTACAGACCAGTTGCTGTCAAGTCGACCCTGACTCAAGGCAACCCGAAGTGTGTCAGAGTAGAATACGCTTCTTAGGTTTTCAGTGGTTGATTTTTTGGGAAGTAGATCACCAGGTCTTTCTTCCGAGGTGCCTCTGAGTGGACTCAAGCCTCCAAGATTTTAGTCAGTAGCCAAGCATGGTAACTGTTTGCACTACCCAGGGGCTCCACATCTTATGTATCTCTTTAAAACCAGGGTCTAGTGCTGTGCCTGGGCTGTAAGTTTCCCCTGCCTGGTTAATGGCTCCTTGGCCTTGGCTGAACCATCAGTTCCTTCAGGAGGCCTTTCCCGGCTGCGTCGGCTGGATGAGCCCGCTCTCCTCTGTGTTCCCACAGTGCTGTCTACCTGCCCCATCATAGCACTTACTGTAACGCTCTGTAACTGTATGTTTATTGTCTCCCCTCTCCACCAGACAGTTGGCTCTGTTTACTGCTGTATCCTTAGTACCTAAGCCCTGGTGGCACAACAGTTATGCTTTTGGCAGCTGACTGAAAGGTCGGCAGTTCCAACTCACCCAGTGGCCCTGCGGGGAACCCTACAGGGCAGTTGTACTCTGTTCTAAAGGGCCGACTATGAGTTGGAATTGACTCTGAGGCATACAACATCAATCTCCTGCTGAAGACCCCTGGCGGCTCAGTGGTTAAGTGCCTCGTGGGAGAAAGACCTGGTGATCTGCTTTCATAAAGATTACAGCCCAGAAAACCCTATGGGGCAGTTCTACTCTGTCACATGGGGTCAGTATGAGTTGAAAATTGACTTGATGGCACCTAACAACAACAAAACAGTCTTCTGCCAGATTCATAGTAAGTGCTCCATAAAAAATGAGTGAAGGAATGTGAGTTCAGGCCTTACTGTTGCCCCTTATTAGCTGTGTGACCTCAGAAAAGCCTCTTTTCTGCTTTACCACAGTTTCTTCATTGTAAAGAGGAAGATAATCTCCCAGATCTCTTCCAATGATGGCATTCTGTTATCTTGTGACCCATTTTACTCATTGTTGACCAAGCATATCTGGGCCCACCCGGCATAAGTCATGCCTCAAGAACTTCAGGCGCTTGCTCACTCGAAGGAATTTACGTTCTTTGGAGAACCTTTCACTCTTCAAATATTATCTTTCTGATGTGGTCTTTGGCAGCATCACGGATCCCCCTGGCTTGTGCAGGTCACTTACCCAGCAGGAGCAGGCGAGGTCATCACAGATGCCTTACCTACTCTCTCGGTTCCTGGCAGGCTTGGCCCTGTGCATTCCCATAAGGCACCCCAGAAGAGGTGGGAGCTGCCAAGCCTGTGATGGAGCGTGCTGCGATTTTGATGCAGCCAAAGTGGAGGGGGAGCTGTGACTCAGTATTTGTGAAATGTTAGCTGGCAGGGTGAGCAAGACCAGACTAAGGCTGTATGCTTTGGGAAGTGGTCATAAAACAGGGAGCAAAGGCCCCGAGATTGGAGGGGGTGCCTCTTTGAGAAATAGCAAAGCGACTGGTGTGGGTAGAGGAGAAGCAAGCAAAAGAGAAATAGGCTATACTATTAGGGAGGTAATAAGGGGTTGGACGTGGAACCTAGGGACTTAGTAAGACAGAGAACAGAAGGGCCCCCAAATCTGGAAACAAAGTAACAAGAAATGGGCCAGGGCACAGAAACAAAGTAACAAGAAATGGGCCAGGGCGCAGAAACAAAGTAATAAGAAGTGGGCCAGGGTGCAGAAACGAAGCCATTCGCCAGAACAATGGGACAGGGTATTAGAAAATAGCCTGCAAACTTCTTTAAAGTTGCCTTTCAGAAGCAGCTGGAGAAAACCAGGCTCAGGAACATGAGCAGAACATCCCCCTGTGACCGCTGTGTGACCTTCCACCAGTGGCAGTGAGGGGCTACAGCCTCAGCCAAGGAATCGAACCCAGGGAGTAAGAGACTGCACAGGTGCGATACCCCATAGTAAGTCCTGCTACAAATCCCAGAGGCCTCCAGGACAGGAGCCATCTTGGAAAGCTGCTGCACTAACACCTTAGTTAACATATTCCTGCCTGTGCCTATGAATAAACATGAATCTTTTCCCACCCAAGAACTTCTAAAAATTTGGGCTGTCTTTTGTTCTGTGAGACGGGGGTATGCGTTGCTCTAGGCCCTCCTCGTCTCCGGTTGCAAGCCTCTTCAAAAAAGCTTTGCTCCTGTGGAAAACTACATGCCTTACCTACTCATTCTTGACCAGTCAGAGGCAAGAGCCTTATTCAGTCAGTCCAGTTAATTGGATTTGGAGCCAGAAGGCCAAGTTCAAGTCTTGCCATTGCCACTCCTACTTCCTAGCTGTGTTCCCATTAACGCACAACTTAAATTTACCTAGTCCCAGTTTCTTTACCTGTAACGTGTCTCTATTAACATCTCTCACTCACTCTCTAGCATGATTTAGAAGTGTGGAAGGAACATGTTTTCACTTAATACTTAAGTGACCTGCACATTATATCTGTTATTTAATCTAATCCTCAGGACAACCCTTGAAGGTGCAAAATGATATAAGATTCCTTTCTGCCTGAAATACTGCTTTCCATCTGAGGTTAGTAGATAGGGGTTTGGTGGTCAAACAGGTTCATTTAATTCCACTTTCCCCCAAACCAGGAAGGACTTCCCAGAGCATTTACTATATAGTAACATGCACCCTCGGGTCCCAGTGGTAAAAGCAATCATGATTTTAAGGACAATGTTTCAGCACCCCAGAACTCTACATGTCATCCTCAGCAGTCTGAAGTCAGGATTCAGGGTATTTGTATTGTTAGATGGGTGACCGTCTCCCCAGATGAGAACTCCCAAGGCAGGAATGCCTGGGAGAGGCCATAACCAGTTGTGGTCTTCTCAACTTCAATATAATGGAAAGATTTCTGCATTTGCAATTTGCCCTGAAATTGTCAAGTTTCTGGGGACTAGTTCATGCATGCCAATTGAAATGATAAGGTGTTTTATTTATATTATAGATAAACTGATAATCAACTAATCATTGATTTATAAAATGACACTGAGAAACATATGTGCCAAGCAGATGAGAACTGAACTTACCATGTACTCCAAGTCTTGAGAAACGATAAAATGGCTTATTGATGACCCAGTTATAGCACCAGGTTACAAGACTGGTGTGCTGTAATATGTGCCCTGAGTCACTACCATAGATGGTGGAGCTTCTTTCTTTGATAGAATACCTGAGTACAAGAATCAAGAGGTAAAGGAGGGAGGGTTACCTTGTTTATTAAACCTAATGATCCTACTTGTGGAAAATTTGCTTTCCATTCCT
The DNA here is from genome assembly GCF_024166365.1 of Elephas maximus indicus. Classification (NCBI taxonomy): domain Eukaryota; kingdom Metazoa; phylum Chordata; class Mammalia; order Proboscidea; family Elephantidae; genus Elephas; species Elephas maximus. The sequence continues at coordinate 99,006,113 of NC_064821.1, forward strand.
ATAACTGGGTTCTGCTCATTTGGAGGTCTTAGTGCCCAAGTGAGGCATTTATTCATCAGGGTGTACAACAATAGTTCCATTGGATTGGAAGCGGAATGGTCAGTTGGGTGTTTGGGACTCCTCTAGACAAAAAAGGAGGCTATTAGACTTTCTAGGGTGATTAGTCTTGATTATCAAGGGGAAATAGGGTTGTAGCTGACAAAATTGGGCAGGAAGGAGCATGTCCGGAATTTAGAAGATCCCCTGTGCGGCCTTCTACATTTTTTATGTTCATAAGTTTAAAAATAATGGAAGACTACCACGTCTCCATACTGGTAAGACCCTCAGGGTGTCAGGGGGCTCCGACCCCTCAGAAACGAAGATTTGGTTTGGGTCACTCCACCACGTCAAGATTCTGATCAGTTGAGATGCTGGTTGAGAGAAGAGCAAGTGTACTATTTAAGTCTTTTTTTCTCTACCACTCTTTCTGATGACAGTCTCATGACCTGGTGCAGAAGTTATCAACCATATCTTCGTATTTACTGTGTCATATCCTAAGTTCCCTTTTGCCTCTTTTGTTTCCATACTGTTTACTTGAACATAGTGGTGGTGTTGAACTTTACAATTTAGGCCACATGCTGTAGAATATAAGATAGGATGGTGCTGGAGGAGAAATGAGCATTACCCAGAGGTCCTGGACTTGTTGCCAAGTGCAATAATTGATGAGACTTTGTGTAGCCCTCTTATATACAGAGAACAAACACACTTTCATGTATGGAGGGCCTCATTTTGTTAGGCAGGAGATTTTTGTTGTTGCAATAATTGTTTTTGTTGTTATTGTCAAGCTTAAGTATGGAAAAAAGAGGTCTATGTGAAAGTTGGACAACCAAGGGGAAGACTGCATGGGACATTTGTCATGTTTTCATGATAAAAATTAATAGCATTTTTTCACTCCTGTTTAGAGAACTTTCAGCCTCTTCAGGGTTTCACCAGTCGGACTTACCCATAGGAGCAACTTGAGGAAGGAAGACCTGCCCAGAATCCATTTGGCTGGCAAGTATGGGAGCAGGGTGTCCAGCTCAGTGTAGAGTGGTACTGTTGGGGGATGGCAGTGGCAGTCTCTGCTTCTGCTCGGCGATACTACAGTAGCAACGGTAGGTTTCTCCTCTGGCCAGGCTTTCGGAAATTGACCCTAAGCTTTGCCTTGAGCTTGTCCACTAGACCTTCTGAGATCTTTGAAATAAACTTCTTTTCTATTTAATCACCCAGTGTGTTATTTTAACAAATTTCTCTTTTTCATACCTTGTTCTTCTACTGTTTACTTGGTGATAAATTTTACGATTTAGTCCATAGGCTATAGAATATTAAAATAGAATTGTGACAGAACTGGTAGATACAGTAAAGATTGGCTTCTGATGGTTGAAGCATGAAAATCTAAATGATACAGAAATTGAAATAATAGCAATAATAATAAAAGAAAACCTTTATTAAGTGCTTACTGTGTGCTGGGCACTATATTATATGCTAGGCCTGCATTATTTCATTTCTTCCTTTCAACAATCCTACAAGTTTTATGTATTTTTACTTTTTTGTTTTGTTTTGCTTCTTAGCAGAGGAGGTAACTGAAGTTTACAGAAATTTCAAAAATTGTCCAAGGTCACAAATGAGAAATGGGCGTCCATAAAGTTTGAAAGGCAGCAGAAAACAAATCATTTGTGACCCAAGTGAGCTTATCTAAGGAATCAAGATGACAAAAGAAAGTGTTAGACTTTTAATTATGGGAAATTTTAAAATATTCACAAAGAGAGAGAACTGTAACAAACCTCTCTGCATCCCTCAACCCAGTTTCAGCAAATTATCCATATACAAAATAATTTATTCTACTAGTTTAAGTAAACTGAGCTTGCTCTTCTGAGTTTTCATGAATGTTGGGAGGTTGCAGAGCTTGGAGTTTGGGTTGGCTGAAAATGTAAGAGCAGTGTTAACTATAATTTATATTAAATTATCAAACTATAAAATTTAAAACTTTTATGTCAGAATATCATTAAAAATTAAAGGCAAACAATAAACTGTGAAATGTTTTTGCCACAGATGTGACAACATTTAAAAAATATCTTTATTATATAAAAAGTGTGTGCTTATTGATAAGGAAATCACCAAAGCCAGCAGAAAAGTGGGCCAAAGGTGTGAACATGCAATTCCTAAGAAAAGAACCAGCAATAGCTATCACGCTTACTAATAATCAAAGCAACACGAATAGAAACAAGATATTCTCATCTGTGAAGTGAAAGATTTAAAAAAGTAACTACGTTCTGCTGAAAGGAAGGTAATTTAGTACAACTTTATTGGAAATTAATTTGAAAAAATGTATTATGAACTTAAAAGAGTTTATATTGTTTGATATAAAAATTCTACCGAGGGAATGTTCTCCTCAGGAAATTATAAGAGGTGTGGAAAAGATTTCAGTACAAAGAGCCTCATTTCAGCATGACTTGTAAGAGTAAAAATATTGGGAAAAGAGCCTGAAAAGTTGAACAATAGGAGACTGGTTGTGTAAATTATGGTCCATGTTCAGATAGACTATTAGAGAATATTATAGAATCATTTTCTTTGGAAAATGGCCATATATAAAAAATGACCTTATTTATGTAAAAACCCACTGGAAAGAAACATACCTACATGTTAATACAGGATATCTCTGGATTGCGGCATTATGAGTATTTTTTTTCAGTTTATTCTTTTCTGCATTTTCTCCTTTTTTTTCCGTGAGAAATGTGTATTCCCTGTTAGAATTAGAGAAGAGACTTAATAAAAAGTTGATTTAAAATAATGCACATTTAGCAAAAAACTTCATAACTTTACAATTGTGACCAAAGTGAGCAGTGTAAATGGCTGCTTATTATTAACACCAATAGCAATTATTGAATATTTATTATATAATACTGATAACAATTATTATACAATACTGATAATAACAATTATTCGATATTTACTGTGTATAATATTGATAATAATTAAATACTATATTTAAAACAGTGGGTTAAACATTTTTATTTATAATCTCAATTGCTGCCTATCATAGAATTAGAGTAAGGATTATAATCACTCCCATTTTCTAGATGAGAAAAGTGGCTTGCTCAAAGTTATTGGTAGAGCCAGGGCTTGAACTAGGTATAGCTGTAACTGGTGGAGCCAGGGCTTGAACTAAGTTTGTTTGATGCCAAGACCCCTGATTTGCCCCACCTGAAGTCTGTTGGTGAAGGTTTCTCTCTCCTGGATAGCCCTGGGATGGTCTTTCCAAAGTGAGTCTGTATAATAAGGTTAACTTGGGTAACAGACTCGGTCCTGCCCAATGCTTAATCCAAGCTTGCTTGCTAGTTAGAGTCAATTTAGTTGTCAAGGGACCCATTTCAAAAGAAAATTCAGTTTTCCCTAAGGTTGAGGAAAACAGGCTCCCCTCTATTTCACTCAATGAAAACAGGGAATGAACCCACAAGGGGGCTGTGGCACTGTATGCTGACCTTTTCCTAAACAAAGCCTCTGTTACTATTGTCTCAGCCTCCCTGACTGACCCAAGCCCCTTCAGATACAGGCTTTCTTTTTCTTTCGAAATACTAACATCTTCAAGTAGGTTATAGTCCAGACCCCCAAGCCTGGGAGCTTTTTTACCTCCTTTACCTGACCGTCCACGTTTCCATGGCGCTCCATGAAGTGTTTATATTTCACTTGCAAAGGGCAGCCTTATTTTCTTTGTTTTCAGGTTCTTGAAAGGGAGTGATACCTGGGAAGGGGCTGGGTCACTTTGTCTCCAAAAACTGAACACATCTTGCAGGATTGTGACAAGGATTAGCGATAGCATGCGTAAAGCCTATTATTCTGTAGGCTCCACAAGGCAAGGTAATGCCAGACTGTCCTCTGATGTATCTCTCCATTTCTTAGCACAGTGCCCTTAGCACAGTGCAGGCACTCAGCAGATGCTCCACAAGTAGCAAAATGAATGAGTGAATACATCACATGGCAAGCTGGCTATAAGAAACTATTACCCTACCCTCTCGGGGGCCTTAGTTTATGCATTTGTATTAGAAAGGGCTTGGACTTGTTGATCTCTAGGGTCCCCTCCAGCTCTGACATAATGTGCCTGCATCTAAATACTCCTGAAGCAAGCTGGGGCCCTGGGAGGAAAGGTGATCTTCTCAGCATGTGCACTGAGTTATGTGATGTGTTCTCCATGTGAGAGGCAGAGCCTGTGTACCCTCCCAGGGTTTGCTCTGCCCCTCCAGTACTCCATCTGGGCCTCTCTCGCATGTTAGCCTGCAACATCTGTCAGAAGCACTTTGTGCCAGGATGACTCTTGCTGCAAGTATGTCCTTGGAAAGCCCTGGAGATAGGGAGCCTGCCGGGAGTTTATGTAACACGCTGAGTGCTCCGAGGAATGTGCGCCAAGGGCTCTGATTCCATGAAGGATCGGCCTTCTGTGACGGTGCAGGGTGACTTGACAAATTGTCACGCACAGTTTACAAAATCTGGAGGACAGGCAGCTCCTTGGTGAAACGGATGGGAAATTCTGCCTCTGCCTTATATATTTTTTGGTAGTTATTCTTCTTTTTATCCTAAAAAGGAAGGATTTGAGATAAACAAACACAAAGAGAAAAAGCATGAGAAAGAAAGAGGACATCACAATGAAGGGAAAATAAGGTGTACCTTTTTTTTTTTAGTGTCTTAGATTCCTAGGGCAGCCATGGCAAGATACCACAAAGTGGGTGATGTTAAAGAACGGAAATGGATTTTCTCACAGTTCTGGAGGCTAAAAGTCCAAATCTGCGTCCTGGCCGTGTAGATTACTTCTGTGGGCCTCTCTCCTGCTTTCCGGTGACTGCCAGCAGTCCTTGGCACTCCTTTGCTGCTTATAGATGCTTCTACCTCAGTCACCACGTGGTGCTTCCCCCTGTGTGTCTGTCTCCCAGTGTTGTGCTTCCTTTATAAGACACCACTAAGAAGGGATTGGGGTTTTTGGTTTGGGGTAAGAAGGGATTAGGTTTAGGATCCACCTTGCTCTAGTATAACTTAATTAACATAACAAAAGAAAATATTTTTTCTAGACATGGCCACATTCATAGGTCAGGGCTTAGGACTTCAATATCTTTTTGGGGGACGCAATTCAATCCATAATGCTGAGGCTCCAAACCCATTGTTCACCCTTCTTAGCCCTTCTCTGACCTAGGGCACTGAGGACTGTGCCCTCTGGATCCTCTCTGGGTTTGGCCATAGGGAGCACCAGCAGGAGATTAGAGGGAGGAAGAAGAGTGAGTTCAGGATTTTTATTCCCTAGCTGCCTCTCTGTGACCTCACTCTGGACAGCTTGTGTCCTTCCTTAGAGGGCACTAATCCTTTCAAAGGTTATCTTTTCAACAAGTCTCTCTTTCTGGACAGATAACTGCTCCCTCCCCTGGAACTGTTACTAGTCCCTGGGCATGGCACTATTTCAGTGCACCATCTGTTTCCTGTTAGGACTCTGACTGATACATAAAGGTAGAAAAAACTAGAGGAAGCCAGAAATAATGCTAGTAAAAGCAATACAAATTGTAGTGCCTTATAAAAATGTAAAACAGACAAGCAAAAAAACTGAAAAACAATGTATGTGCACTTGTGT